>NC_088815.1:13077326-13377326 GCF_011386835.1 Chrysemys picta bellii | reverse complement strand
GACCATACAGATGACTTTAGTCTTTGTCTGTGTGGCCACCGGTCTCATGCAACAGATCCCTTACATTAAAAAAAATGTGATATCGACAACAGAACGGCTTAACTCCGAAAGCATATGGACTCTGTTATGCCACAGTTTTGTTCCTGAGAGTAAGCTAGCATCAGCGTTGGTATCTACAGCACAAATAGCATAATTAGTTCTGAAAATAGTCCCCAGAGTGGAGAAAGCTTGAATTTAATTTAGGGACATTTAAGGTATTTTTCTTACCACCGTTCAAAATAACGGAACGTTCTGTTTCTATAAAATCATTGGGAACTACTAAAACAATTTCCTCTCTATTGGTTGCACAGTAGTTTATTGCTGTAGGGTTGGTAGTTGATGTTTAGTGATTAAAAGACAACTATTTCAGGAAAATATCTGCTTATAAAACATTATTTTGGACCCTGCAAACAGGCTAATCTTACCAGTGTCCCACTGAAGAAAATGTATTCATAAGATTCAGATTACACGTGTTTTAACTAGAACTGTTTAGAGAAGACAATGCAATATCAGTTGTCTCTTCAACATGTGTTTTTAAAAGAGCTTTAGATAGTGAGCTCTTCAGGGTAGGGACTGTGTACTGCTCTACACAGTCAGTACCGAGCACAAGTTGGCCCTGATCATGCTTGATCCATAGGCACTACTGTAACCATGATGAATAATAATCTACATGCTTATAGAACGCTAGAATGAGAAGTGCACAGTTCTTAGCAGCAGCAGTTCATCTCAGAAAGAAAGGATTCATTTATATTTAGCAATAAAAGCAGGGCAGACTCCGTGGTTATTTGCTCCATCACAAAGCATTACATAACGTTCTCTGGAGAACGGCCATCATTACAAAATAAGAATAATTATGAATGTGTGAAAGCATAGGGGTGCATTGTCTTGTCAGTACCGAGTGGAGATTGTCAGCAGCTTGCAGAAGCAACGGTATACAGAGTCGCCATCATTTAAAAAGTAGCAAGTAACTGCACAGGAACCAATCATAACACTGCAATTTTAGACTGGATGCAAAAATGGGCATTGGCATTTCACCTCAAGTTGAGTCTTAACTAGATTATACCTTGAACATCCAATGTCTGAACATTAAAATTAAAACTAAGGGCCAACAAAGGGACAGACTGTGTTTTGAAAAGATCCTGTATATGGGTGCATTGGAGGTGGCTGACAGCTGCTTTGACATTAACTATTACTAGGGCTAAAAACCATCAGGAAGAACATGCCTAAGTCTTCAGTGTCTTGCTCTCCTCCTCCACCCACCCACTTTATCCACCCCCTCTATAAAGTCACCTTCATGCTAAACCTCAGAGTAAAACTGCCACACATTCCACTCAGAGTGGGCTGTTTGACAAACTTTGCTTACATTTGTCAGCTGAGGCTAGTGAGTCGCACTGCCTACTCCCCCGACCTGGAGGAATCCATGCCCTGTGTGCAAGCCTCTCTCCACTGCACATAAGGTTTTGTTTTTGCAGCAAAAGGTTCAGAGAAATAAGAAAATCCATCATCTGAGATTTGTATTTAATAAACCCGTAGACAAGAGGAAAAAAGAAACACGTGTGTGGCAAAGAGTTGAGGGCAAGATTTTAAAAATCCACTGGGACATGTGCTTCTAAATCCACTAGGTGCCTTTGAAAATCTAATCTTAATCCATGAAGCTATTCTCCTAAATCAGACTCCTTCAGATCTCAGAATCCTGAAGGAGAAAGTTCATACAAAAAGCCACTGATGTCTTCAGGGAATGCTGCATTTTGACCATTTTCAGAATGCTGTGACTGTTGTGGGTTATGAACTATAGGGCTCAGCATCCAAACTTGAGGCATAATCCTGTAGAGTGCTTTCAACTCCCGCTGAGGTCAGTGTGGGAGGAGGGTACTTGGCATCCCACTGGATCAGGCCTTTGGGCTCATCCAATGATTTTAAAGAGTGATTACAAGCAGGGTGGAGGAGAAAGGCTAAAAGGAGAAAAAGCCCTCATTTCATGCTATGCGTATGGTAGTTTAGGGTAATTCTGGATTAAGAGAGCAAAAGGGTTTTACCTGAAAGAACAGAATAGGTCAAAGCAAGGGGCAACTTTCAATGAAGTTTAAGTTTTACTCAGACACCCTGATGATCTTTCTGGGCATTGTTTAAGGCTATGTCCTCACTACGGGGAGAGGGGGGATCGATTTAAGATACGCAAATAGCGTAGCTGAATTCGACGTATCCGAGCTGACTTACACCGCTGTGAGGACGGCGGCAAATCGACCTCCGCGGCTCCCCCGTCAACGGCGCTTACTCCTACCTGCGCTGGTGGAGTACAAGCGTCGATTTGGGGATCGACTGTCGCGTCCCGACGAGACGCGATAATTCGATCCCCGAGAGATCGATTTCTACCTGCCGATTCAGGCGGGTAGTGAAGACGTAGCCTAAGATTAGTTAAATTCTTTGCCTGGGATGACAGATAAGGCAGCAGGATGCTGTAGCTCCTCCCTGCTTCCACCCTGTGTTAACACCTAATTTAGGATCAAAACAAGTGCTGCAATTTAAAGTGTAGGTAATTGCGATGGGGGGGGATGTAATGTGAATGCCCCAGATAGCATCCTTACTATTACACAACTAGCTTGTAGAAAAGGTAAAAGGAGACGCAGAAAGCTAGGAGGAATTAGTCACTGAAGACTAAAAACACAATCAAAATATATTTAGTACATGCATCCATTCACCCCCTCCTTCACCACGCTCACACACGGGATTTCAATATTCCACAGACATTATGTGCGTAGCAGCCCAGCATTAAAGTAAATGAAGTAAAACTAATTCTCTGCCGGAGAATGTAATTGCTCTGACAACAGACAAGCAGCTCCCATGGAATGGAATTGAAAATATGAAGGCAGATGATCAGGTCACTAGGAAACTGCTCCCCAGCATGGTAGGAAGAGAATAATGGCCTCACAGCACACAAAATTTTCAATCTGGAATAAATGGTTAAATTCCAGTGATAGGAATATTGGTCTGTTTTTATTCACCAAGATTGGAAGGAAGCCTTAGCCAGAAATAATAGGCAAGTTACAAGAATCAGTAGTAATGAGATGTGTTTGTTCTGACCCCTAGTGTTTTGTCATCAAATGTAAACATCCCTCAATTTTGCCACTAATGGGCGAAACAGCCCCTGAAGCTCCCTCTGTGCAAGGTCAGTTTCCTCCCCTTCCACACTACAGGTAGGAAGATCATTCCATAACCTCCTAAGAAACAAAGTGAGCTATGTTACATTCTTCATAGACATCTTCTTGGTTTCAACATTGGTTTTGAGCACAATTATCAGAGCCACAGCTGAACACCCAAAAGAGTTCAAGTTACTACTACTTCCAGGCCAACAGTTCAATGGCCAACCTGGAAGGGTTAACAAGGCTGCTCTTAATCCTCCTCTTCAGTCTTCTGCAAAAGCGAACTGTCACTTGGAACAGATCTTTAGACTAAAGGTGCCCTAATGCACCAACTGCCTCCTTTCACCCATGCTTTAAAGAGTTTCTAGATGCACCAGATCACCGGCTGCAGAGAAGTTACTAGATTAAAAAGGCTCGAGCCTCTCCCCCTCCTCTTCCCATTCAGTAATTCTAGGCAAAGAAAAGAGCAGAAATTCCAGCCTTATCTACACTGGGGATTTACCTGTGTTACACTCAGTGGTGGCCAGCAACAGTTGGGTTTACACTGGTGCAGCTCTCTTATGTAGACAGGCTATAAAACACAATTAGCACCAGAGTAAGCTTATGTCAGTTTCAAGAAGGGGTAAAGTGCCTCTGAGGTAAATTGTGGCCTACAGCATCTTAGCCTTTACACCAAGGGTTTGCCCCAGAACAGCTATGGCTAAAATTCCCAGCCTTCACAAGAGCTCTGTAGAATACTAGTTGCTCCAATTACAGTAACATCTGCAGCTATTTCTAGGGTGCTTGCCCATAATGTTAGTTATTGAGAGCTACAGGTGATAGCTAGTAATTTGTAAAGAATTTTGACAGTAGCAAATTTGCTGCTTACCAATGCTCAGAGAGCATTATGCATTCTTTGGCCTCATTCGTTTACCGATTCTGCGGGAGTGACTAATTACACAATCCCCCACACTTAAAAATACCACGAGCTAGTCCATCTGTAGCATCACAAGCTTGGGCACGAGACAGACTGGGATCAAGACTAGAGAATATGGGCACAAGACCATAGCACAGTGAGCTAGCTAGGATATGAAAAGGGAAGCAGTGGATGTTGAGCTGGGCAATCATGAAGAGTCACGTGACATCTAATGTGGCCACCAGTCACAGTGCATTGCTTCTCCCGTTGAAGATCTGTTCGAGAGGGACAGTTGAATAGCAGGATTTCTGACTCAATGCTCCTGCAAGCTCATTTTATGCTGTAGATTGGTCTACAGCTGAACCTTGTGGGAAAATACACACCATTTGAAAAAAAACACCCATTAGTACCAGATGAATCAGTGTCAGTCAGCTCAGTCCCTGACTACTCCGATGCAGCAGAAGTCTGAGTCTCTGAAATGTCAGAGTAGGAGTCTGAAGCTTATTAATGCCTCATCAAGTGCTTCAATAGTCAGAAGAGTGAGGTAGTGGGCCATGTGCAAGTCAAGTCCGTGCCAAATAAGGGGCTGGCGGAGGATTCTGTTAGAGTCTCTAAAAAAGGATTTGTTAAAAATAAAAAGTTCATTTGGTTACAGCATAATAAGGCACAACGCACTGTTCGGAGTCTGAAGTAAGAGAAACGGCAGCATCGAGAGAGACACCTTCGCTTAGGCCCAGTTCGACACTATTTTCTGTCATGTTATGAAGTTTACTTTTTAAAAAGAAAGAAGGAAAGAAGCCATCAGCTCACGGGGATCTTCCAGTGGGATGCATGGGGCTAGATGACAAAGATCAGCAACCCACTGGCTGAGAGGTCAGTTCAAAACATAATTTAACATAGGGCAGAAGAGGCTTCAACGGGAAGGTCATGGCAAACCATGCAGCAGCAATTGTTTAAATACTACAACTAGACAACACAAATACTCAAACTGAGTCACTGAAATGTAGCAACAGACACCTGAGTCCAGGTCTGGTTTTACTGGAGGGACCCTGCCAATGCCCCCCAACCTCCCCCCCGCAAATCAGAACTAGACCCAGGCACCCTCTCCCAAACTCAGCAGATTAAAAACAAAAGCCTATTTATTTAAAAGTCACTTTAGAGCAGTGGTTCCCAAACTGGGGTTCATGAACCCCTGGGGGTTCGCGAAATGTTACAGGGGGTTCTCAGGGAAAAATTCCCTAATGACGGACAGAGCTGTGCCTAGGGACCCCACGCAGCATGGAGCCAGCAGCCCAGAGCCCCTGGACTTCCAAGAGCTAAGCAGATCAAAGCAAGCACATCTATCACACTGAGCAGATTTCAACTAAAAGACTCCTTATAAGAAATGGAAAGAGAGGTGGATATTTTTTGCTGTTTTTAAAATTAAATAGGCAGCTAGTATTGTTTTTAAAATTATTATGAAGAACAAGTTTAAGCTTTCTTGTAATGTGCATTGTTTGCCTGGACTCCTCAAGCCCTGAATGCTTGTGTAGGAGGAACTCTGAGTTGGCTTCTTAAATATCTTCCTGCTGTTTCACATCTTATACTCCTTGATGAAACATAGGAGCCTTGTCTTAGAACAGGCTTCTTCAAAGTGATACAAGCTACGAAAGTGAGATCCTGGAAGAACGTTGCCATTTTCATAATGCAACAAAAATACTGTAATGATAAAAAATAAGTGTGTAATAAGCATGTCATAAAAACAAATTTTATATTTCCAAGATCACTGCTGTTATAATTTATACTCGGGTAATGGAGAAAATACCTGGAAATATTCGTTTTTGGGGGGTTTTGTGAGACATGACCTTTTATTGAAAGAGGTTCACAGGTTGTTAGTTTGGGAACCACTGCTTTAGAGGTAGGTATCTCACTTCAAACGAGAGGTACTTTAAACCTGCAACAAGTGAATCATCACTGAGAGCAGAAGAGCGCTTCCGTACTCCCCACCAAAAACAAGTCAAAATCTGATGCCAACTAAAATTGGCTGACAATTTAGGAACTGTATTGCAACAGTAAAATATGATGCATATTTAAACTTACACCTGTGTGGCTGAGAACTGCAGACAAGCGGTAAAGATATTCTGCTGCAAGGCTAAACACTCTGCTTTAAATGATACACTTGCTGGCATAGTGAATCAAAGCCAAGAATCTGATAGGAGCTGAAGAGCTGCTCACACCACTGCCAAAAAAAAATCAAAGCAAAACCAAGAACTACATGAAGCTCTGGACTTCCGAATGGCACACAGCATGCGAGAGTCCAGACATTAATTCAGAGAGCGAGCAGCCCTGGGACAAGAGGGAAGGTCCTCTCATGGATCAGGAACAGGTTAAAAGAGAAGAAACAAAGGGTAGGGGGATTTAGCTGGGGATCGGTTCTGCTTTGAGCAGGGGGTGGGACTAGATGACCTCCTGAACTCCCTTCCAACCCTGAGATTCTATGAATAAATGGTCAGTTTTCACAGTGGAAAGAGGTAAATAATGGCATCTCCCAAGGATCTGTAACTGGGACCAGTGTGGTTCAACATATTCTTAAATGATCTAGAAAAGGCGATAAACAGGGAGGTGGCAAAGTTTGCAGATGATGCAAAATTATTCAAGATAGTTAAGGCCAAAGGTGACACTGAAGAGTTACAAAGGGATCTCACAAAACTGGGCAACAAAATGGCAGATGAATTTCAGTGTGGATGAGTGCAAAGAAATGCACGTTGGAAACCATAATCCCAACTACACACACACACAAAGAAAGATCGGAGTTATTGTGAATAGTTCTCTGAAAACATCTGCTCAATTTACAGCAGCAGTCAAAAAAGCTAATCAAGTTAGGAGCCATTAGAAAAGGGATAGATAAGACAGAAAATATCATAGTACCACTATGTAAATCCATGGTATGCACACACCTTGAATACTGCTTGCAGTTCTCGTCACCCAATCTCAAAAAAGGGCATATTAGAATTGGAAAAAGTACAGTGAAGGGCAACAAAAATGATGAGGGGTATGGAACAGCTTCCTTATGAGGAGAGATTAAGAAGACTGGGACTGTTCATCTTGGAAAAAAAAAAGATGATTACGGGGGGGGGGGGGGGGAGATAACTTTTATAGAGGTCAATGAAATCATGACTGGTGTGGAGAAAATGAATAAGGAAGTGTAATTTACGCCTTCATATAGCACAAGAACCAGAGGTCACCCAATGAAATTAACACGCAGCAGGTTTAAAAGAAACGTAAGGAAGCCCTTCTTCACACAATGCACAGTCAACCTGTAGAACTCGTTGCCAAGAGAGGTTGTAAAGGCCAAAACTATCACTGGGTTCAAAAAAGAATTCAATAAGTTCAGAGGATAGGTCCGTCAATAGCTATTAGCCAAGATGGTCAGGGACACAACCCCATGTTCTGGGTGTCCCTAAACTTCTAACTGTCAGAAGCTGGGATTGGGCGACAGGAGGATGGACCACTCGATAATTGCCCTGTTCTATTTGTTCCCTCTGAAGCACCTGGCACTGGTCATGGTCAGAAGACAGGATACCAGAATAGATGGCCCATTGGTTGAACCCAGTATTGTCATTCTTATTAAATTACTGTAGGGGAAAAAATTATGCCACTTCACAACTGGAGCTGCAAAAATGAAGCAGAGTTCACTGCTCCAACAACATTGTTTTCCTTAGTGTGTTCCACATTCCTTTGATGACTGCAGTCCATTAAAGTAAATGGAACATTCCACTGAACCATTCCCCAGCATGTAAAAATAAAATTGACACAAAGGGTGGCCATAGCAACCGTTAAGGGGGGGTGTGTGGCAAAAACAGTTAATCTGCCTTCCCTTTGTTTTCAGATTTTTTTCAAATTAAAGCACTACTGTTGGTGAATGGTAAGAAATTAACACAACAGATTGTGGGGGGCTCTGATGTGCATTTATACAGAACAGGAACACTTGTCCCCCCCCCCTTTTTTTTTTTTAAAAACTGCCTTCAGAATGCTTGGGGCTAAGGTGCTATTCAGTGCAAAGTGTCTAATTTACAATGTTTTAATCAAGCCTTGTATCATCATCGGGTTAGGTATTATCAATATTTTACAAAGGGGTAAAACTGAGGACACAGTTACCCCAGGTCTCATGAAAGTCAATAGCAGAGGAATGAAACATGCAAGTCCCGTTTCTCAGGCCTCTAGTCCTTCACCTCCAAGCCAGATAAACGTGGCGCTGTTCAGTGTGTGCCTGGTGTCAAAAAGACCAGGCACTCAGCTCTTTTTAAACAAAGTGCCAATACACACGCGCACCGAGCCTATCATTAGCACATAAAAACTTACTAAGCTACTTAAAGCTGAAACTTTGCAGGAGTTGCTAAAGACATGGGCATGTCTGTCAATGTTAAGGTCATGCTGGAGTTTGTACAGAATATGGGCAGAGGAAAGAATCCTGCCCTGTGATTCCAGGTAACACTAAGGCCTTGTCTAGACTAGGATTTGAACAGGAGTAACATGTTAGTGACAGCCTTCTCTAGACCAGGCATATGGTCTAGTTTAGTCTCCTGAGGTCGGTAATACTTTGGCCTGATTCTGGCTGTTGGGTGGGGTGTGGTAGTGGCTGGCGTTTGACCACTAGCACAGACCACTAGACAATGAGCTGGTGGTCCCTTCTGGCCTAAAACTCTATGACTTAAACATGTGTTAGGATATGTCTTCATGGCAGAGTGTAGCTCACTGGAGTTAACTTGAATTAGCCTAGCTCAAGTGAGAGCACCCATACTGTGAACACCACTCGGGCTGTTGTGCCCATCCTGGAGCGATCTCCACTCATGTGTGGGTGCCAAGACTTCTGAGGGCATATCTGGTGGTTCTTTGCACTGCAGTAAACAGAGCCTCTCTATGAATTATCTTTTCCCGTCAATTATGGAATAAATTGTCTGAACTTTTTGGGCACAGAGGGGAAATTGTTGGAAGGAACTGGAGAACTAGCGGCACTCAAGTAGAGCTAGCCTGCGTCCACACTGCAGAGCCGTCATGTTAGCAGCTGACTTGTGCTAACTCAAGCTTTTAGCCCATACCTCCTGATGGGCCAGCCAACATGAGTTAATAGCAGCACCACATGAGTGAAGAATGTGTGTGGGAGGACAGAATTATAATTCAGGTTAACTTTGCAGTGAAGACAGACCATTAGACTAGTCAAAGTTAAGTTTCAAATCCACTTTCACCCCACCCACCAGGTTTAAAACTTGTGCCTTTTTAAGGCACATTAAACTGGTCACTATCTTGCTTACTTCTACAGAGGCACAGGAACAAAGACACTGTCCGCAGAAAGTGGTACACGGTTTGAGAACATTTCTCATATCCTGAGGCCTTAGGATGGAAGCCAGACACTAAATCTACAGGATTATGGATTGGGAAATCCAATTCAAGTGTAAAGACTTAATCCCCATTTTTCACTTCTGCTGAAGTCACACAAATACTTGTATATTCTTAACGACTACAGGTCCTAATATTACCTGATTTCACATTAGTGGCTTTTAAGTCTAACAGCCATAATATCATGCATTTCTTAAATTCAGCATTCCAAAAAAGATTTCACTTGCACAGCATGATATTCAGCCACAAGACTAGAGAAGACTTTCTATTAAAGTCCACAATTCAAAAAAGAAAAGTGTTCTAAAGAGATTGAAATTCAACATCTTCAAAGTGAAACTGAATAGCTTAATTTCATGCTATCGTATTCCTAGAAGGGTCACCTGTGGGTAATCCCCCTTAAGCAAACACCAGAATTAATATTTCACTTTCCCAGAAACATACTGTAGACCCCCTTCTGGTGCTTTATTCCCCACCCACATGCAACAAGGCTGTTAGATACTCAATCAACTTCAACTCAGAATATGAATCAATATGGAAACTCCCCTATCTGTCCCCCACTCTCTTCTGGAGGCTTTTAAGTTTCAAAAGTTGGCCATCTAAGTGCTGTTCAACACAATGGGTTCCTGTAGGGGCAAAGATGTACTTTTGATGTGCCTAACTACAGACCGTTGCAGCAGACTCACTGTACTCCTTTGGCAACAAAGAGCTCACCTGGAAAGTGGCTGTCTGCAGAAAATTTTCAGCAATTCTCTACCATTTGTCTGGAATCTGAGCAGTATTAAATGCAATGGTGGAAGACTGGATAAAAAAATTTCTGTGCAGAGATGATCAAAGTGATAAAAGCTTATTCATGGATAATTAGTCACTGCATTGGGACTTTGTAACATACTGTTAGCTTGCCAAGATCTCAGATCATAGCATTAAAAAACTGGCTTCCAAGTTGTCCTATTCTTCCTAGCCCCCAAATACAAAAGCTACCTGAAAGCAGAACAGCATTTGTGAATGCCGTTGTATTTAACATGGCCACATTTCCACAATGTGGAAGTTGGCTATAAAAATTTTCTCCAAAAGTGAAAACTTTGGCTCCACAGTGTTCTGTTTTGAAAGATCACAGCTCGAAGATCAATGCACCAGGTCCTCGGCTGGTGTAAACGTGTAGAGCTCTACATACATGACATCAATGGAGGAACGCCCACGTGTGCCAGTTAAGGACTCCTACTGATGTGTTTACCACTCAAACTCCTTTGACTTATAAGGCAAATATACTTTTTGGCAGTGGCTAAACAATCCTCTGCACAACAGGTCTAGTATGAAGAGTCTCAAATTTACGCCACAGTGTGTAGCACAGAGGATCAATTTAAGACCAAACTGAATGTTTAAGAGCATAAGCATGTCAAGATCATCAGCTCCAGGCCTTCACTGTCAGGTGTTCCACCCGCCCATACCAAGAGTAGTGATGGGAGGAGAAGAGACATTTAACCAAAAGGATTGGGTAAGCGAGTTGCAAGGCTGTAAAGCCAGGATTAGAATCAGCAGATTTTAAATTTGCATATTCGACACATTAATATATTTGAGTAAAAATATCATACTCCTCACTTAACCTATAGGAGGACACCAGGCAAGTCATTAAGATGTGTGGTTCAAGAACACCCACACTTCAAAACTTGTCATATCTGAGAAGTGTGCCCAGCCTGGCTTAGATCTCTTAGGCAAGGTTTAACACCTTTCTGATATCAGTTTATCATTCTATCAAACATTTAATCTGATCTTTGGAGCAGAAACAGAGCTCAACTGCCGGGTGGTGGGACTGATGCACCTAAAAGGTAACTTAGCAGGCTGCCTGGCTCATTTGCCTGGTGCAAGCCTCTTCGTTCTAATAATGTAAACAGCTACCTCCAGGTACTAGCAACTTAAAGAAAGCCTGGACACTCGCACCTAAGGTGTCACAGCTGAGAAATAGAGCCCTCCAGTCACAGCACTGCTATAGAATCTGACTTGATATCTGGCAATTAAAATGCTGTTAAAGTACACAGGCACTGCACAGAACAGGTGCATTGCAGGAATTTCATCTAATAAACCGATTAACAATCTTTGATGAATTGGGCTGGGAAGCAGACTCTCATAGCCTATTAACAGAAGTAAAGTATCTAAGAGATCAGCAATCTTCTATTTCTACCTGACCTGGTGCCACTGACTGAAGTAGTTTGGTGCCAAAGGGGTATTCCCCTTTCTGTCAGCGCCTCTGCTGGAAGAATGGGTATGGTCTGTGGGATGAATTGTTTGGAGCAAGTAGCACATCAATGTGGTACATTAAAATTCTGAGCTGTGAGAGTCAGTCAAGTAAGGACACAGAGCACACAGGATGTCCTCAGTTACATTAAGAAAATTTCAGAGTGTGCTGTAAAGGACACATGGTGCTTCACAAACATTCAAAGAAAGGTCTCTGGGCCAATTTCTGATCAATTCCCTCTCTGCAAACTACCAGCCTCTACTAAGTGGGACCTCAACCCTATAGGGTTTTCCATCAACTAACAGGATGGTTGTCATCAACTCCCCTCCCCTACCACACAGGCTGCAGAATCTAAATGAGTGAAAAAACAATTCCTCCACTTCAGGGTAGTAATTATTAAGAGTACAGCTAAAAAGGTCCTTCCAAGATGACCATATCTCCTTCCCCCTCTTGTAGAGTGCTCATTGAGCCAAGGGAGTTGTTTGTCTTTGCTCTCCGTGTGTCATTCTCACTCAAAGAGCACATGAGTCAGAGGCTGTGCACCACAGATGCCACTGATAAAAGCATACTGCATTTGGGAATATTAGCAACCCCGCAGAACAAAGAGGCAGCTCAAAAACAAAAAAACTCTATACCCCATCCATCGACTCCCAATCAGCTTCTCCAGTAAGTGCCTGGTAAATGTCACTGGCTTTAATCTTCACATAAACATCAGTTTCTAGTTGTTTCAGATTAACTCCTAAACTCCTGTGCATTAAAGAAGCACCAGCAAAAATTAAAGGTCATCAGCAACGCAAGCTGTGAAATACCTTTGACACTGTGTTCTTGTCAGCTCAGCCCTTGTAATTATTGTGAACAGAAAAAGGAAGATTTAATTTTTTTTCCTTTTGTTTTTTTCTCCCAAGCAACGTTAAATAGCCTACTCAACACTGCTCCACCTGAGTTTTTCCAGGGGAAGGAAAAGTTACTTATTCAAAGCAGAACAGATAGTAAATGCAAGGCACTAGAAAAGTAGAACAGTCACAAAAGAAAAGGCTTTCATCCAATTTTGAGGAGTCAGTAGGTTGAAAGCTTGACCCAGTAACAGAAAATTGGCCTTCTAATCTAACCCTTACTGGGTTGACTGTGTCCTTGGTGTGGTGGAACAAGGGGTGTTATTTGCACCTTACAAAAGTCCAATATTGTTACTGTATAAGGTGCAGTGGGGAGTCCAAGTTTCTATAGCAGGTTGTCTCTATACAATTTGCACCAATTTAGCAAAAATCTGTTTACAAAAATAAATTAAGTCTGTGCAAAGTCAGTGTGTGGATATTCTTAAAATCAGTTTAAAAGTGGCTCTTTAATTAAGTTGGATGCAACCCTACCGCTCAATCCCACAAACACTTAAGTTTTGCTCAATGGGGCTACTAGCATGATTAAAGTCAGCCACAAGCTGTGTTTACACATTCAGATTCTTAATGAAGCTGCCACCTCTCTAAGCTACAGGACAATAAAGTGCCGGCAGTTTTTAATGTGGTTTATAGATCTGTCTTTTTGACCAGAGCTGTTCCAGAGCTGTGAGTGTTTGATTCCCTCTAGTAAATCAGAAAGACAGTGTGACCCACTTTGAATGAGGAGTACAACTTGTCTATTTTGGTACAGAAGAGACTCAGCAGCAGAGCAGACTGTGATCTGACCAAGGACAGAATGGAAGTCTTCCTTTGCAGGCACACGACGCTGTGAGTAGGGCTGTAGGACAGCCATGCAGTACACAATAAGCACCCAAGAGGCTTTGCTCCTACAGCAATGCCATATTTTGTATAGCATTAACACTACTCATGAAACTGTCAAAAAAAAAAATCTTATACAGAGATTAGTGAAGAAGGATCACTTATAGCATCACTGCAGGAAGTTATTTCACTCAGTCTGCGAACACTGGTTTATTTAGCCCTGGCAGTTTTAAAACATTTATTCGGATTGGGGGTTTGCAATTAGTATACCTGAAAGAAGGGTTCTTTGAGGGAAGGGACAAAAACTTAACAACTAAAAAAGGTAGCAAGGAGCATGGAAGACATGCAAAAGCAATGTGATACCAAGAAAAGCCCCAAGGCTTATGGTCCACACCAGACTACATAAAAAGAATGAGGAGTACGTGTGGCACCTTAGAGACTAACAAATTTAGCCCACGAAAGCTTATGCTCAAATAAATTTGTTAAGTCTCTAAGGTGCCACAAGGACTCCTCATTCCTTTTGAGGATACAGACTAACATGGCTACCCCTCTGAAACCAGACTACATAGCCTCTCTATCAAATCCAACCTACTGCTGACACTGCTATTCCTTCCATGGCAGGGGCCCAGTCGTTACACTCTGGACCAGTGGTTCTCAACCTATTTCTCATATGCGACCCACAATGTGCTACCTGGGCCGTAAGTTGAGAACCACAGCATGCTCCCCAACCCTGCCTACAGACCCCCAGGCCCAGTGCCTCCTGCCCAGAGACCCTCCACATAGTGGGGCCAGGAGTGTAGCCCTGGGCGGGGGGTGGAGGGGGGGGGCTTGGCAGCAGCCCCAAGCTGCTGGACCCCACCATGCGGGGCTGGGTGGCAGGGCAGCCGGCTGGTGGCCCCAGACCTGCAGGGCCAGCCGGCGGCCCTGGCCCCGGCCACACGGCCTGGCAGCCTTTAGCACACAGCTGGGCTGCAGCTGTGTGCTAATTGGGCTGCATGCAGCCCACGGATTGAGAACCGCTGCTCTGGACATAGATAAAACCCAGTTTGCGCTTGCAGTGTGTAAAGGACTGGATTATACTTTGTCACCTCAACCTGTGCTACAGCCTTGGACTTGTACAGGGCTGTAACCAAATTTGATGTTAACTACCCAGCAATACCAAGCCGTGTTTTAAGTTGTGGTGGTGACCTGTAGTGTCGATGTAACTGACTAGACATTCAAAAGGCACACGGCTAATCCGGAGGCAACAGCTCTGTGAATTAACTGAGTGGGTTCATGAGGTCACCACCTTGCCTCCTGTGCTCAGAACAGCCATGATCTCCCGCTGTAGCACCCCGTTTGCCTCCTTGCCCACAACTGAGCAGAAGCTGGAGCCTAACACATTTCTGGTTATAGCGAGTTCCCAGTGTTCTCAGACTAACGATGCTCTGAACCAGCCACAAAGGAGAAAGAAGAGAGAGCACTGCCATCTGTACACAGCCCTAGAGGACAGTGCTGTCTCTGCAATGCTCTCAAGCTAGCTCCAGAAACCTCCCCCCAGACTCAGCACACACCACAGCAAATAGCACTGGGCCATAAGGGTGGCCCAGCTGTGTTAGTTTCAGGATGTTTTAAAATCAGGCCTTGTGCTGTAGGTCTCAAAACCTCATTCCTGGGAAATTCTAAAGGAATTTTCTAAATTTTCTTCTGCACTTTAAAAAGGAACAGAGCCAATCTCATCTGAATGGGATGGGGAAAAACAAAGCAAGGAAAGGAAGGGGCAGTTTATCATTCTGTAGCAAATTTGCACAATTTAAAAAAAAGAAAATCACAAGAACTAGCTGGCTTTTTTCACGAGTTAATTCCAAGTAATTTACTTTGCTGAAGCGGCCCACAATGTGTTACCTGGGCCGTAAGTTGAGAACCACAGCATGCTCCGCAACCCTGCCTACAGACCCCCATGCCCAGTGCCTCCCGCCCAGAGACCCTCCACAACGTTGAAGAGAAGGGGATGGCAGACAAAAGATCAAATACCTTCTGCTTTTTGAACCTTTGCAGCTCCAGTTTAAACTTTAAATACATGCCAGTTACATCCAGTACTCACAGATACAAGTATTTCTGGGTGTGTCAGGCACACACAGTACCACTATTAGCATGTGTATGACAGAAAAAAGTTAGAAAAATGGTCACAATTCAGTGTTTCAAGGGTAAATGCTGGCTATGTCTAGACAAAAGGTGTTCGAGGTCACACTCCCATGGTTAAAAATCCAAAAAGGAAGCAACCTTGAATCCTAGATAGCTTGCAAGGTAAGCTCAACAACAAATGCTGAAACCTACAGCTGCCTGATGCATGAAAAAGTCATTCCTATCTTTTAGGCATAGCATCTACAGAACCAGCTCTCTCCAAAGCCAACATTATTTTTTTTTAAAATGAAAAGACTGTGCATTTTCAATCCAGCTGAATGACTAGAACGGATACACAGAGAATAGCTAGTCTTTCAATTGGTTAAAAATGCGTATCTTTCTGAGAAACAGAGTGCTTTATTACTTTATTTTAAAAAGCTCTGGAAGAACCCTTCATGTTTTGGGAAGGGCAAAGCATTTGATCAGGAAATGAATCCGGTTCCCAATTTCAGCCTTTGCTTCCTGTCCCACTAGAGGACAAGAATGTTGTGTAGGCACTTGAGTGTGAATATGTGGCATTACTGAATAGCAACTCCCTGATCGCAAAGCAGCATGGGACACCATGCGTGTGAACACAAGATGAAGGGAAGTCAGTGATCCAGGGATGCAGTGCTCTCTCAAGTGTCTGTGTTTGTAAGATTAAGGTATTTACATAACAGTCATCTTAATATTTACTAAGTTAAGACATGCCTCTAAACAAAAACAAACTGCCCCTCCCCCAATGTCAAAGTTGCATTTTATAGTCAGCTGTGGAAGTTGATTCGGCATCTTGTAATCATTAGCTTAAGAGGAATAGGGGAAGATTCATGAGTCCACTGAAAGTGGGTCCTACACCGCCACAAAACATGCAGTTGTCTTATGGATGGTCCCATATTGCTCTGGAAGCCACAACAAAAGCCTCTGTTCTTGAGGTGTTAACACAACTCCAATGTGGGTTTCAAATTATATCAACTCTGGAAATCAGTTTAAGATACGAGAGAGGTTCCAGAGCAGAGAGTGACAATTTCAGTTCAGTATTGCTTTATCTTCCAAGACTGGCAGCTTACTTCAAGGAATGTCAAGGACTACTGAATTGCAGATCCACTGAGACTGGGTGCTGGGACTGAATGAGATGTCAGTTCTCACACTAGTGAAATAAAATGAGCTAAACTTGAGTCCTAATCGAACAGGAAAACAACTCACCATGCAGCAAGGCCACAGCGTTTCATCGCCACTATTTTATCCCTGCTGCAACTTCGGTGGATGTTTCCTATAGGTGTAAATTTGATCCATCATCCATCTCCTATTACACAGGAGCGGCTCTTCTCACCCGGTATGGTTAATACAGACAACCCTCAACTTTCAGAAACCCTGGAATTACCAAGTCTTCCAGTCATATTTTCAAAAGACAGAACAGGAAGGTAACCATGCTCAAAATATGGTAGATGATGTCAACAGAAAAGGTAAACCTAGAAGGACTGCTTCATACAATCTTCCTTCTTAAATCAAAAGTAGAGTAAATACTAGATACCACAGTGACGGGCTCTTTATATAAGTTGGATTTGTAGCAAAACAAAATGCCTACCACCAAGACTGAGGCTGGGTCACGTTCTGGAGCTCTGAACAAACCTCAATTTGGAAGGCGGGGAAGGTACAACACCAAAGCTTTGTCTAGGGATTGGCACATAGTCTGGGCCTGTTAAAAATGTGTTTTTCAGCCCCGTGCATTTTTCATTTAGTTTTGCCTTGTTTGGCAACTAGGTATCTGCCTATACAAGATTATGTTGCCTACCACATTATGCGAGAGCCTATCAAAAATACTCCCTTCTTCTCAAACTTGGAGTTAACTTCCTTGCCCATTTGCATGGTATACCTTTCCTTGTGCAACATTTTGAGCCTTGAAAACTAGGAGTAGCCCTAGGATCTTTGTGGCTTTGTAGCTCCCACAGCAGACTGCCTTCTCTTAGGAATGCAAACAAGTCCACAGCAAATTTGCAGTTTTGTGACAGACCAACCAAGATCAGGACAATTTTCATTCACAGAGTTAACTGGAGAGATGGGCTGTAAATCCAGAAACTTAAAAACTGCTTATTTGAAAGTGTGCACAGCTGGGACTTCAATTTAGTGTAAATGGATAAACTTAGAAAACAAAAAACCCAACAGCAGACTCATTATAAACTTTATTATTTGGATTGTGGTAGCAACTAGACCCCCAACAGGATTGGGACCCCAGTGTGCCAACTCTAACAAAGAGCAACAGATAATGTAAGCTCATCGAGGCTGGGACTAACGCATATTTCTCTCTGCAGACTCTGGCAGGAGAAGAAATCTCTCTACACATCACAAAATAACTCCACGATTTTGGTAAATTGAGCTCCTCTGTGAATTTATGGCCCTGCTAACAATGTGGGGAACTCGTTACCAGAAACAAACAAATGAGGTGTTGGGTGTCATTAGCCACCTCTTGCCTACCCCAACAAGGGGCTGTGCTAAGCAACTTTCCAGCTGAGTCCTGCCTTATGTGGAAGGTGCTAGTTTGGCTCCAAGCCGGAGAGCCACAAAGGTGTATTCAGACTAGCTCCACAGTCTGCTCCCAAAATACACCCTATGGACTTGTCTTGTTGCATAGACAGTGACTGGATTTATGAAGGCAAACTAATCTATACGAACAAGAACAAAAACGCTTTATCTAGTCCCTTGCTGCTGCTCAGCCTTAATAATCCACGAGCCCCTCACATTAAAAACCTAGAAGCAAAACTTTGCAGCCTTGAATCTGTTTGGCGGATTTAAATGAAGGCACATAACACAGTATTGGGAAAGACAAAAGATGATCGTGCCCCACTTCTGCCTACCCAAAATGATCGGAATTCTTCTTTTTTCCCCCCACACCCCACTCTCACAAGTACCAGAAAAGAACCTGGCGCTTACACCAGAGCCAAAACATGCAATCAAATGCAAATGATTTTCTCCCCTTCCTCAATAGGCCTGACCTGTAAATGGTAGGTAAGTTGGTTTGTAGCTGACCATTCAGTAGGACACTGTAGTTCTATTTCTTGCACGCCAATCTGCAGACAGTAGGGCAACGTTTGAAGAGCATATAACAAACGTCAAGCTCTAGGTGGGTTCCTGGAAAGCTGCCTTCAGAGTCCTTCAGGAAGTGAGGAGACACACACATCAGCTGCGCCTTTTTGCAGCACTAGAAGAAAAACTGCACTTAAGTTCGGAACTTGCTACCAGAACTAGTGTAACTTACATTCCGACTGATTAAAAAGGCAAAAAGAGCACCTGCCCTTGTTGAAATAAGCATTTTGTTGATCATTCTCCCTCACGCCCGCTGGGTTGCGAGCGGACGTGAAGCACTCCAAGGGCTCAACCGAGCACACACTGGTACAGGACAGACTATGGTTATCTGGAGGTCAGATGCTTAGCACTCCCATTTGTCGGCAGCAAAAGCAATAGGCCACAGCAGAAAGCCATTTCTCAGGCCCTTCTGGGAACCCCATCAAATTCAACTATCCATTGGGTTGATTTGTTGGTGATACGCTGACCACAGCAGGCAGCCAACACATGCAGGCCTAGCTCTGAACTGTACCTCAACAGTGGCTGTGATGCCGAATATTTTTGCACCACTTGGGACTGCACATGTTGTATATTTGTTTGCCATTAATCCTTTTGTTTCTGCAGTTCCCAGAGTTACTACTGATGGTAATAGACTTGGGCATCTTTTTGAAAACCCAAAGGATTTTCCCACCACAAAGACCTACGGGCAATGCAGAATGAAAAAAATAAACCAGTATAGAAAATAACTACGTAATGTCGCTGGAAGGACACTGGACTCAGTGAAGGCACCCAAGGTTATGGAGGGGAACCAAAAGGAAAGAGCGACAGGAGACAAACTATTGCAAGGCTCTGGCGTCTGGACAGGGATAATCTTTCCAACAAACAGAGCTGTGGGGCTTATTTATTTACAAGCCAAAGGCTAAAAAAAGATTCAATAGGCTTGTTTTGCATTAAGACAGTCTCTGCAAATCACCGAGATGCTCAGTGCTACAAGTTTTGATCAGGTTTGTACTCCTCAAAGAGGACGAGATCTTGTAAGCATGAACTTAGCATTTTAGTGCTGTAAACATGTTAATTTAGCTACTGAAATAGCTGGAGGGAAAGTTTTTTAAAAGGGGGGCGGGGACTAGCTCTATCCCTGGGTATCCTCTGCCCATTTAACTGCCAACTGACATATTAAGAAAGCATGCTTAGAGCAATACCACTCCAACAGAAGCGAAGCCCTGAAAAGAACCTTACAATGTAATTCTAACGTAAAAACAAGGTAACAAAAGAAGAGAGGGATGAGGGTTAAAACAAAGATAACGTTAGCTGAATTGTATCATGCACAAACCTTGCTAGTTCTGTTACTTGTTAAATTTCTTACCTCCTTGTTAAAGGAAAGAGCTAGACAGCACAAAGGGGACATCAGTGGTGGAAAGCAACGCTCAAGTAGTGCATTTTTGGAGAACAGATGTCATACTTTATATGAGTACTGAGAAGAGGCTGCTGGCATTACCTAGCGGGAAAGACCGAACAGAAAGCTTATTTCTTTTAAGCACAGTTGCCCAAAGCATGGTGGAGGGATACTCTGAATACCTGAAAGGAAACCAATTTTAAAGCCAGAAGCAACTGGCCAAAGTTCAAACAGGATAAAATTTGCTTTGATTAGGAAAAACTGACAGCAAAGATAATTGCACAGTGGAACAGTTTTCATCAAGACAGTTGTGGCATATTCTCAGCTATCCAAAGGACAGGCAGCATTGTGTCTTCAATTCCCGAGCTTGCCAGAAACTCAGAGTAGCAGTCCACTGCGCCTCCAACCAAACTCTATACACCAGCTGCTTTAAAAGCGGGGGCATAAGCCAGAATTAGTGAGTGACAGCACAATGAGCATTGGTATTATGACGGAGTGTATTAACAGTGTCACTTAACCACACACAAAAAATATACGAGGGAGGAGAAAGGGTTAAACAATTATATTTTTCTGTATGGCTAATCAAATTCATAGCCATGAGGTTCTGCTCTGTGGGGCTGCTCTTACCAGGAGGGCCCCAATTGGCTTGTTCAGGGTAACAATAGCTAGCCTGACAGATGTAAGTAGGCTAGACTAGAGTACACAGACCAGAGGCCGGCCTTAACTGCAGTGATGTGCCTATAGATGTCTAGGTAAAAAGTTTGTTTTCGGTTTCAGAAGGAAGGTTTTTGTGTACTGAGCAATATTTGTTCTATACTGTACATTTCTATTTCTCTCAGAACGCTTGCCATGTGATCAAGCTGGCGAGCCCTCCACAACTGTGCTTCCTAGTCCACTGGAATTTTAGACTGCTCAACACCTGTTTCAGCTGCATGTGAGGATCATCTATGTAGATCAAATCAGAGTTTGCCAGTTAACCATACTTCCACAAGATGGTTGGATCTATGATTGAAATTGACAAAATCACCCTCCCCCTCATACATGCTCCCTTCCCTCCACCCCAACAGGCCAAGTTAACAGCACAGAGATTAACAAAAAGAATCCGTATTTTCTCTGAATCATGCAACCACTTCCCCCGAAAGGATGTTCCATAAAGGCAACTAAAACAGAAGCCAGACAGGAACTGTAAGGAGACATTTGCTCCCCCTTGAACAGAAAACATGCAATGTATTTTCAGTCCACAGGGTGTTAAGGTAGGTGGTGTAAAAGAAATTAATTTCACCACCAGTGGGGACATAAGGCTCCACCACTGGAATTCAGGAGGACAGCATTCTCAGAGACCAGGAGACTCACGGTTTACACGTGAGAGGTTTTGGCACATGTCAAATCTTATGTGGCTCACTCACAAAATAAGCCATGCTGGCCACATATTTACATTGCAGCAAAAGTTTGTTGCTTCACATTAAAGGAAGACTGGTAGCTCAAGGCGCACTGTAGAAAGTGATCCTCCTTCAGAAGTTCTAAGCATAAAATCTCTTGCATCACAACTTTGCTACCTGCCTGCCTGCGGCATCTCTCTGGAATGGTATGCTAGACTTTTTTGTGAAGTCTCCTGTTGTTACAACCCCTCACTGGAAGAAGACATGTCAGGAGTGATAGTATAACCAGGGCACTGGTGTTCTTAACCAGCACATCATTTAACCCTGCTCGGAAGAGGTCTGGTGAGTATGGTAGTTAAATGTTGGTGGCTGCTTAAGGCCTCCCTAGTCATTGCTACTGGAGCTGCACCAGTGGGAGCACAATGATGGGCAATTTCTCCAAAAAGTGGTGTGGACAAGGCCATGGAGAAGGTCTTCTAGCCTATGTCTACACTGCATACCATGGCAACAGGGTGTAGGATACCTGTAGCTGCATGCCGCAGTGAAAAGCCGGTTGTGTCCACACTGTGGTGTGTAACCTTTCCCGCTGCCAGTCTTTCCCCACTGCTGGAGTCTCTCTCTGTGGCAGGGAAAGACTCCTGCAGCACGATGCTACATTGCAATGGGGGAGGCACCGTTTGGCCGAGTGTGGTCCATGCTGAGGTTCATACCCACAAGGTTTAGACGTGTCCTTACTCTACTCCCCAAAGCAGTGCCTCGCCATCTACACCTTTGCTGGGGAGGGGGAAGGGGGCAGTTTAGTGTATGTACTCTACACACTGCCGAAAGAAGGGTCTGGCTACACTGCACACTGGTAAGCAGTAGTGGAGGTATCTTTAAAATGAAGTGCTACATGAAGCCAAAATCTGCAAAGACGATTGTTTACAACATAGCTTGGAAGTGGCCCTTTAAAACTAGCATAACACTTGGCTAAGTCTGGGGTAAACCCTTTCCCATTAATACATTTTCCAGATGCAAAGTTCACGATGGTAAGGGGCTGGGAAACGACGATGGTGAAAAGAGAACTGTCAAATCTAGCACCTTGCTGTGGGAAAGAAGGGCCATTTTCCAAAGCTAGTGAAAACAGAAAGGTGTAAACTCATTTGGAGAAGTGAGTAGACGGCCTGCACATACTAAAAGGATAGACTGATGGACGGCGTCACTTCTGGGAGGTTCTAGAAGGTAACGATCCCACCAGAAAAATGCCAGCTTTGAAAACATTCCCACGTACAAATAAATGCACTGCATTGATTTCCCATGCAGAGTCCATCAGTGTAGTACAAACACCCTTATCACTAGAATTCAGTACCCTTCCAACATCTGGTTTTGTGTCTGCCCATTTCCCCAGAACACAGATTTTTGATTAATGTTCACAGTTGTGCGAGGGGCTTCACAGAATACACACAGAAGATGGGCCTCTGCCCGAAAGGTCTTACAATAGAAGAGTAGGTCTCCAACAGTTCCAGCGTAGAGAGTACGGACACTGTACACCCACCTAGCAAGGGGGTGAATAGCTGTTTAGATGCTACAGCACTGCTCACGCGAGTAGAGTAGAGATACATCAGAACCTAGTGTACATACTCTACAGGGCTCTCTATACACCCAAGAAGCACCTCCCATGTCTACATTGCTATTTTTAGGAGTGTCGTGTCTCGCTGCCTCCCTGCTGCTGGAGCCTTTCCCCACTACAGTGAAAGACTGGCAGAGCATTTCACCGCCGTGTGTAGCTACGTACTGCAGTGTCCACATAGCCTGCCTTTCATTGTGGTGTATAGTTACACACACACACACACACACACACACACACACACCCTAAGAGCAGACAAGTACTTGCCTACGTTTATTTTAAACCTGCTGCCTCTTAATTTCATCGGGTGACCCCTGGTTCTTGTGTTATGTGAAGGGGTAAATAACACTTCCTTATTCACTTTCTTCACACCAGCCATGATTTTATAAACTTCTGTAAAAATTATTCCCCCTTTAGTCATCTCTTTTCTAAGATGAACAGTCCCACTCTTTTTAATCTCTCTTCATATGGAAGCTGTTCCATACCCCTAATCATGTTTGTTGCCCTTCGCTGTACTTTTTCCCAATTCTGATATGCCCTTTTTTGAGACGGGGTGACCAGAACTGCACGCCGTATTCAAGGTGTGCATGTACCATGGATTTATATAGTGGTGTTATGATATTTTCTGTCTTGTTGTCTATCCCTTTCCTAATGGCTCCTAACATGATTAGCTTTTTTTACTGTAAATTGAACAGATGTTTTCAGAGAACTATTCACAGTAACACCAGATCTTTCTGTGTGTGTGTAGTTGGGATTAGGTTTTCCAACGTGCATTTCTTTGCACTTATCCACATTGATTTTCATCTGCCATTTTGTTGCCCAGTCACCCAGTTTTGTGAGATCCCTTTGTGTAGTGGCCTATGTTTTGTTTTTAGAGGAGGGTTTCTCAAACTGGGGGTCGAGGCCCCTCAGGGGGTCACAAGTTTATTACATGGAGGGGTCAGAGCTGTCAGCCTCCATCCCAAACCCTGCTTTGCCTCCAGGATTTATAATGGTGTTAAATATATTTTAAAAGTGTTTTTAATTTATAAGGGGGGGGGGTGTCACACTCCGAGGCTTGCTGTGTGAAAGGGGTCACCAGCAGAAAGGTTTGAGAACCCCTGTTTTAGAGGGGCCAGTTCTCTAAGAGATGAGCACAATCTCCTAGAGCTCCAAATCCCAAGCGGGGTTAGAAACACTGCAGCACAGCTAAACTTCCCAAAGCTCACATCCACTCATGCCAGAGTCATGAAACAAAAGTAAATGACGTTTTGGAGCCTTTGGTTCTTGCAGCTGGTTTGTACTCAACATGATCCAACAGTAAATATGCAAGTAACAACAGTAAAAAAAATTATATTTCTTTGGAAATAGGTTAGGTTGTTGTCCCACAATCAGAAGAATTGTTTTCCAGACATTTTTCTCAACTAGTGAAAGAGTTAAGAAGTATAGAAGTATGCCTTAGTTTGCTTCTGCAATGTAAGTGACCCTAGGCTTCTTTTGGGGATGGCAAAAAGGACATTAAAAGATGCTGCCTCAAAAGGTTCTCAGGAATCATGTCCTTTTGTTTTAGGGCTGTCTGAAAAGCTGTTTCTGTTGCTGCTCTGAATGGCTACATGGTGAGTGACATACACCCTTCGAAAAAATATTTTTGTTTTGCAAAACCCTAGTGTTATTCTTGAGTCTGTAGACATGACAGTTACAGAATCTGCATCTTGCAGACATCTCAGCAATTTCCACACAAACCTTACAGTCAAGGGTGTGGATTTCGCATAAATCAAGTCTTTACTGCCACAGAGAAAGGAAAAAGGAGGGGAATTACTGGCAGTATGGACCACTCCTGCTGGCAGTGTTCTGCAGCCCCGCCAATACTTTATAAGGAAATATCTTGGATGATGTGATTACTGCTGCTGTTGCTATGTTTTCTGCACTGTATGGCAGAGGCTCTAATGAAGTGACTTTAGTCGGCATTTCTACAATATACTCCACCTGAGGACTATCTGCAGAAATATTTATCCAAGCCAGCACCCGAGGATGAGTTCCCAGTACTACAACCACCATTCCCTTTGATTGGAGTTGAGAGGTAGCAAAGGGGTTAAGCTTCCGGTCTCTGCTACGTGCCATTCATAAATGCAGAACCACTGCCCTAATTAACAGGGAAAGGAAAAGCAGGCAAAACCTGGGGATTTGGGCTTTTTGTAAAGGGGCACAAGAGTCTCCTATGCAGGTCATCAACATGGCTGCAGCGAGACTCTGACCAACCTTTGTTTATTAATGGCCAGAAATCTGCTGAATACACCAAGAGCTGTGATTCAGTTAGATCGTGGCGAGGGGGCCTTCAAGGAAAGTTCAGGTGCTGCAGGAAGCAGCGCTCATGTGAGAGGCACTACTTCCTCAAATCAGAACCAGCACAGCCCTGAAGGGACTAACTACACCGAGGAAGTGCCATCTTTCTTCAATAAAGTGGTCCTGATTACTTGTGAGAATTGGTCGAGTTTGCAGAGACTTTACAGCATTTCTCTGTCTGTCTGTAACTCGGTAACTTTTGAAGGTCACAGTCAATCAATTCCAAAGTTTCAGGGAACATTCTAGGAATCAATGGCCAGAATCCTATTGATTTTGGGGAAAACTGAAAAACCAAAAGGGGAGGGGGGGCAATCAGGAACACATGGAGTCGCAAGGAACTCTTTAGCACAGCCTCAAGCACCTCTGCAACTGTCTACAGATCAAACTCCTGGTTGATGGCCCCATGAACACCTTCCACAATAACAATACTGTACCTCATCCCTGCTCATCGTCCCAACAGAATTTAACATTGGTACTTTGAATTAAGAACAATGGGGGAAGGAGAATGGGGGCATGCACATATACCATCATATTAGGGTGGAATGTGGGACCCTGGTATGAGGATGAGGGAATAGGGCACAGAAGAGGGAGGGAAGGTGTGAACAGGGGGCAGAGAGAACTCTGGTATGGGGGAAGAATGGGGGAACAACGCCTGATGGGCGGAGATTGTGCCCCCATCCCCCCCATACTGGTCCCCACAGAGCCTCTGCAATGGTGCTGGTACGGGAGAGAATGGGAGACCCTGGTGTGTCACTCTGCCTGGCATAAAGGTCCTTAGCAGACAGGGGGGAGGAGAGGGAATGAGGGGCACACAGAGCCCCTAGCTGGGGGAGACTGGGGAGTTGCAGCGAGTCCCTGAAAAAGAGGGGGATGGGAGGGTGGCACCCCAGGGAGCTTTTGGGGGGAATGGAGTGTGCAAGGTGCTCCTAGGTGTGCGCAAGAAGCTTGGGTAACAACAAGCTACCAAGTGTGACACCCCTAGTTAAAAACCTCTCCTTGTGCTTCTCAGAGGAGCAAAAAGGTGTTAACACCAGCGTGCTGGTCAGGCTCCAGCTCCAGTAATTATGCCTCTCTGAAGCCTCATAGTAATGACCTCCTGCTGTGAACTGTTGTGCAGTGTTTTACCCTGTTTAGATCTATAACCAAAAAAAGCACCCACCCTGGGCTCAAAATGCCTGTGACAATTTAAAAAGACTCAGAGAAGGGTTGCTGTGCTCTATTAGACACCTGCTGCATTTACTAGTTAATTTTGTAGACCACTTGGTGTCCTTCAGAAAGAGAAATGCTAGAAAATGCAATTAAAGAAAGTCAGACAGAACCAAATGGCTTCTCTCACCCAAAGAGACTGAGGTAAAATACAAAGCCTGCTTCTACTGAATATATAAACTACTAAAAAACAAAAACAAATCAATCTTCAATCCCACCGCAAAAATAAAAAACAGCACGTTGGGAGTCACCTCAAGGAAGACTGGCAGAACAGGACATACTGTAATCTTTTGAATCAGGAGAAGAGTTGCACTTGTTCTGACTTATTTGGCCTCGGAGCAACATGTGTAACATGAAGCGGGGAGATGTGGGGGGGAGAATTATCCTAAGTTATCAGCAATGATAAACACTGGTGCTGAGTGGAAAACTGAGGAGCCCTTCAGATTGAAAAGCCCACTGTCCAAACAATTTCTGCCAAGTATTGACCACAGAGCTGCTCTTGCACTCACTTTTCTTGTGACCTGCCACAGCTACAAGGCATGTAATAATAATATAGTGAGTTCCTCTGCTTAGGACTGGCTGTGAAGCAAAGTTCTTCTCACAGGAAAGAAGAGCTCATGCATGAGCTCTTGTATACACAATATGGAGGAGGAAGAATTCAAAACATGGTTGATTTCTCCAGTCAAAGCTGCCATCAGTCATAAAAAAAATAAAAGGAACTTTCCCTTCAGACCTTTAACTGAAAGAGCTGGCTGCCTAATAAGCAAACTGCAACAGCACTTAATCAGATGGTATTTTGGGATTCAAGATTAATTCCACACACTAGCTATAGCAACAAGTAACTTAAAGTTGCCAAAATCCACTTTTTTTTTTAAAGTAGGAAGGAGACTTAAAATGCCACAGGGAAAAAAGTTTGAATGCAACTATCAAAGGTGTCTGGTAGTTTAAGTGATTTGGAGACAGTTCCTAGGATTCAAAATTTAAACAGATCCTAAACAAATGATCCAGTGTAGAGGAAAGGAGAAATGCTATTCTAAGGGTTGTGGAATGCAAGCCGGGTAGAGACAGGAACAAGGTGGGGGGGGGAAGAAGGCTGTATAATGCACCCTGAACAGAGATAGGAGAGCAACTGAAAATATGCAAAGTTAACACTGCTGAAGCATTTTTACATGCATCTATATTTAGAGAAATCAAACAGCTAGAGAATGTAAGCAAGCAGCCCTGTCAAACTCAAGTGTTCTATGCACCACAGTTCTACAACAAACAAACAAGTTTGACATTTGATAGGGGGCTTTCACACCAGGTATACTTTATATTTGTCCTAGTAATATAGGACAAATATAAAAACAGTGCCATGTCTAGATTATTCAGTTAAGTCCTCCAGCAAAACCTCACCGAAGATTTGCATTTAAAAACAGACCAAAAGTTTACAGCCGGACAAAGTTTTCTGGTCTTGTCTACAAGTTCAGACAGGACTGTAAACTAGATGGAAATGTGCAACTCAGCCACGGTTTCCTAACCCTCTTTACAACGATGGGCTTAGTTTAAGCCTGAAGTCCGCATTTTGCACAATAAAAACGTGGACCAGGCTTTAGAGAATTCCTATGCCACAAGAATTAAGGAATTTATTGGCAGACCAAAAAAAACCCAAACACCTGTTTTAATATAGGCCAACTCAACAGTGTACTAGCTGCATGGTGGTATTGGAAGCAATGCCAACCGACCCATAGTTTATTTTTTGGACAATTCAGACATGTACGTCCAACATGGGCACAAACACACCATTTCATGCAAGTAAGAAATGAGTTGCTATTGATGTTCCACAGGAAAAGCAGAAATCAAATTTATTCCAACAGTGATATCTAGGACTCTCCTACTATTACTGAGCTAAGTTATCTTGAAGTCCATTAGATGACACTGACCCAGTTCTGTAGGCTGTGCACATGATGTTGTAGGATAGTGAAGTATCAGCCTGGTGATTAAGCTGCCTCTAGACTATAAATGCATTCACATTTGCAAGGAGTTTAGATGTTTCAAAGGAAAGACATGTTTGGATTATTCTGGCTGTTTGCCAACACAGAGACACCCCAGTAGGCTTAAGTGCTCACGCTTTAGTAAGAACATTTCTCTTCATCTGCAGCAGCCCCTCCAAAAAAAATTTTTTAGCTACATCTCCTTGTGAAAAAAAACAAACTGTATTGGGGGGGGGGGAAGGAGGAGGATCGTTTAGGCAAAAGGAAAACAAAGATTGCTTGACTGTTACCCACTGCACAGAGAAAAACCACATCAAGATTTCAGCTGCTAAAGGTTAGACCAGCATGCAGGTGGAGTGTGTAGGAGGGCTGGAGGGCAAAAACAAGAGGCAGTAAAGACTGACTCAGCAGACAGCTCACCCCCTCACATTATCTCTGATCTCAAAGAGGAGACATTAAACACACTTGCAAATTAGAATATGAGCTGGAGATGGTTTATATAACAGGTCTAGAATAGGACAAATCTTTTACTGTGTGCAGAGTTTACAGAGAATGCAGATGTCAGTCGTGTTAGGAAGCCAGCACCACAGAGCGATTAGAAATTGTGTTCTGAGTCATGGGTGTAGGGGCACTTTAGTTAATAAGCAGCATCACACATCATGTATGTTTCAGGGTTTTAGTGCTACAGACTACTGAAAGATCCTTCCCACATGGTATTTTGGGAGCTAGATAAGATAGTGGTATACCAGAGACAGGGTTGCCAGGCGTCCGGTTTTCGACCGGAATGCCCGGCTGTTAAAAGTCCGGTCGGCGGCATAGCGGGGCTAAGGCAGACTCCCTGCTTGCCCTGGCTCCGCGCAGCTCCCAGAAATGGCCA
This sequence comes from Chrysemys picta bellii, assembly GCF_011386835.1. Lineage (NCBI taxonomy): Eukaryota > Metazoa > Chordata > Testudines > Emydidae > Chrysemys > Chrysemys picta. Next base: position 13,347,976 of record NC_088815.1, on the reverse strand, counting down.
GCATGTCCCTGCAGCCCCTAGGCTCAGAGGCGGCCAGGAAGCTCCGCATGCTGCCCCCGCCCTGAGTGCCGGCTCCACAGCTCCCATTGGCGAGGAACCACGGTCAATGGGAGCTGAGGGGGTGGCAGCTGTGGGCGTGGGCAGTGCACACCACGCAGAGCCATATGGCTGTGCCTCAGCCTAGGGCCTGGACATGCCAGGTGCTTTCGGGAGCAGTGCTGACCCAGGGCAGACAGGGAGCCTGCCTTAGCCCTGTTGTGCCGCCAACCGGGAGCTGCCTGAGGTAAGCGCCGCCCGGCCAAAGCCTGTGCCCTGAAACCCCTGCCCCAGCCCTGAGCCCCCTCCCGGAGCCTGCACCCCACACCCCAACCCCATACCCCAGCCCTGAGCCCGCGCCTGCACCCCAAACCCCCCATGCCCAGCCCCACCCCAGAGCCCACACCCCAATTCCCTGCCTCAACCCTGAACCTGCTCCTGCACTCCAAACTCCTCATCCCCAGCCCCACCCTAGAGCCCCCTCCCACACCATGAACCCCTCATTTCTGGCCCCACGACAGAGCCCACACACCCAGCTGGAGCCCTCACTCCCGGCCCAGCCAAAGTGCATGACGGTGGGGTAGAGCGAGCGACGGAGGGAGGCGGGGGGCGCCTCGGCAAGGGTGTTTGGTTTTGTGCAATTAGAATGTTGGCAACCCTACCCTCAAGCAGCAGAATGGAAGCATGTTATCCAGTGGTTAGACCAGGGGACACAGTTAGCCCTTGCTTCTAGCATCTATTATCTTGAGTCACAAATTCTGTGCTTTAGTTTCCCCTTTCTGATCAATAAAAGGGATTGTTGTACGAGCTGATTATCCCCACAGCTGAATAGCACTTAGTAGGACACCACCTCCAAAAGAATCGAAACTTTCACTTAAGGAGAAGTCTCTTTCAGGGGCAGGGTGTAAGTACACACCAACATTCTGCAACTTTGCCCCTGCGGGAGACCTCTTGACTAACTGAAGTTAAGGAAAGTGGACACTACATTTGCTCTAGACAGACTTTTCTTCAGTAAAGACAAAACGAGTTTGCTTCACTGTAGTTCAAATGAATGATATCGCATAAAAATACATATGCATATTTATACACAGTTGAAGCACTCTGCATTGCATTCAACTAGTTCCCAGAAAACCACATACTTATAGTGAATCTAGTATGTTTACAAGAATCTTCCCAATGTTTTCTTGGGAAGAGATTTGATTATCACGTGGTAGCAACCGTTTGACCTTGTTGGTGAGCTGCCAAATACTGACCAACTAAGCAACTTTTTATTAAATCTCCACTTATCTCTCATTCAAGCTCATTGTGTCAAGTTAATGCTGTAAGGTCTTCAGCAAGATCTGGGAGTAACTTCTATAGGACCTATCAGGTTTCTATTCTGACACTTAAACATGTGCTGCACCTCTATGCCACATGAGTGTGGCATAAACTTTTAGATTAAATTATGCTGATTTAAGAGAGTGAAAGAGAGAGATCCATCTAATAGTTAACTAGATCAGTGGTTTTCAAACTGTGGGTCGTGACCCAGTACTGAGTCACACAATGTAAAGCACTGGGTTGCAGCGGTTCTGGTCAACACTGCCGACCAAGCTGTTAAGTCCCGGCGGCAGTGCTGCCCGGCTAAGGCAAGCTAGACCCTACCTGTTCGGACACCGCGCTGTGCTCCAGAAGCGGCTAGCAGCAGGTCCAGCTCCTAGGCGGGGGGCCACAGGGCTCTGTGCGCTGCCCCCGCCCTGAGCACTAGCTCGGCACTCCTATTGGCTGGTTCCCAACCAATGGGAGCTGGGGGAGGGGGGGCACGGTGCCTGCAGGCAAGAGCCGCACGGAGCTATTCGTGCGCCTCTGCCTAGGAGGCGGACCTGCTGCTGGCCACTTCTGGGGCACAGTGCGGTCCGCGGTGCCAGGACAGGCAGGAAGCCTGCATTAGCACTCCCGCTGTGCCGCTGACCGGGAGCCGCCCGAGATAAGCCTGAGCCCCCTCAAACCCTTGCCCCAGCCCTGAGCCCCCCAAAGCCCTCATCCCCACCCCACCCCAGATCTTGTACCCCCAGCCCAGAGCCCTGACCCCCTCCTGCACCCCAACCTCCTGCTCCAGCCCTGAACCCCTCCCACACCCCAAACCCCTCATCCCCAGCTCCATTGGGTCGCAGGCATAAGAACGGCTCTACTGGGTCAGACCAAAGGTCCATCTAGCTCAGGATCCTGTCTTCCGACAGTGGCCAATGCCAGGTGCCCCAAAGGGAATGAACAGAACAGGGAATCATCAAGCGATCCATCCCCTGTCACCCATTCCCAGCTTCTGGCAAACAGAGGCTAGGGACACCATCAACAAGTTTCTTCAACTGGGTCGCCAGAAAAAAGTTTGAAAAATCACTGAACTTGATCATGCACATAACAGTCCTTGTACTGCAAGAAAAACTTCCTTGGATAAAAAGGCAAAAATCTGAAGGATTTAATTTATGAGGAAATATTAAGATTTATGCAAAGAGCAGCAGACATAGGGAATGCGCTACAGGGAACAAGTGAGGGCAGAGAGTTTAAAATGAGTGCTGGAGAAGTGTGTTGAATGAATGAAGTGGCATGACAGATTTCCACGTACAAGGACAGAAATACCCAATGCAGCTCAGCGCTAGGGGGCCAGTTTTATTCCTCTAGAGCAAATAAGTGAATTGAGTGTTCATGGTTACTCTAGACTACCAACTGTGATAGACTGCTCCTCACCTCCTCCCCCACAGAGACCGGAAGAAATTCATTTAACAGAGGCCACAGAATAGTCAAATACTAACTGAAGATTTTTTTCAACTCGGTCCAGATTCAGTAACCTAGACGTAAAAAGCTCTGTATACTGTACCTGGTCACTCCCAGTATTAGTATACAAGAGCACAAACAATACTATGCCTATTCATCATCAAGTATGTGAATACCGCTTTAGTCTTTAATAGCATCCCTATGGATACTTCAGCATCACTGCACAGCTAATCAGCATTAGATAAAATCCATTAGCTCTGAGGGTTTTCTTAAACTAAACTAATTGCCATAGGAGATTGAAAAATGGGTGGCAATCCCACCTCTTTCTCAGCAGACCCCCAATACCAAGAGCAAAAATGCTCACCATGACGTGACTAAGCCACCTTTAAAAACATAACCGATCCACAAAGGTAGTGCAGCTGCGAGCTATCCTGGTTTCTGGCTCTGAATTTCACCGTATGAGATGGCAACTTCCTTATTTAGACAGTTTGAAAAATGTAAAATTAAAAAGGAAGACTATGGCTGAGAATTTGCATAATTGGTGTCTACTCCTTGCTTACCTAACAGGAGAAGAATTCTGTCTGTCAGTTAGTCTAGACTGTGGTGTTCAGTCCATGGGATTCTGGAATCTGTGGGCCAGAAACAACACAACAGCTGAGATGCACCAGAACAAAGAGAGCTGCCACCTGGTGGCTTCCTCATTTTACTGAAAATTTAAGTCTAATTACACCTCTACCCCGATAGAACACGAATTTGGATAGAACGCGGTAAAGCAGTGCTCTGGGGGGGGGGGGGGGGGGGGGGGGCTGCACACTCGGGTGGATCAAAGCAAGTTCGATAGAACGCGGTTTCACCTATAATGCGGGAAGATTTTTTGGCTCTCGAGGACTGCGTTATATTGAGGTAGAGGTGTATATTGCTTTCTGCAAAGTTGCCTAATACTTTAAGGCTTCGCTAGAGTGTTCTGAGCATTCGTTCCGGCACCCAAACAGTTACAAAGCAACTGCCAAACATGCCAACTAGATTCAGTGCACAGTGGCAACATCTGATGCAATTTGCACCTCAAGTCAAAAGCAAGTTAGCCTTACCGAGAATATAAACCTTTTTTAAAGCTTGCATACTTTACTTAAGGTTATATAAAATGCCAGTATCAACAGTTTTGGAATTCAAAAGAGCAGCATTTCTACCCCTGCACCAGTTAAGTGGTTTAACAGCGACATCTGCAGATCAAATAGATACACTGCATGCAGCTGCCTTTCCCTTCTTTCCCACCTAAATGAGTTGTGTGTAAAGACAGGACATTTTCAAAGGCACATGAGAAACCTGGGTGCCTGGCTGCCATGTGTGTCTTTGAAAGTCTCCCCCACATTTTATGGTCTATCTCGTGCAACTTTATGAACTTTTAGCACTTTAAAGATTTTATGGTGATCTCCACGTTTCACACATGAATTTCCCAAATGCTTCAGATTCATCGGACGTACTTACAAGAAAAGTGGAATGGTGCTCAGATGACTACCAGTGGTTTACCCCAATTCTACATTGCTGATGTAAATCAATCTGGTTAAGGGACAGGATTGGAAAAAGCTAGTCTCTATTCCCAGCTCTGTCACAGCTTCCCTGTCTAAGCTTAAGTAAGTCCCTTCACTTGTGCCTCAGTAAAAAGGGGGAGCACTTCCCTATTTCAGAGGTGATGCAAGGCTTAAGTAATATCTGAAAAGTCCTTTGAGACGCCTATACAGAAGGTTCTATCTAGTTAAATGCAAAGTATTAAAACATTGATCCAAACAAGAAAGCACACCTTAGCCCATGACAAAAGGAACAGGACACTACTGGAGTTCCACTCGCACATTGCGGTCAGTTACCCTGCTGTAGAACTCTTAAGAGCCATAAATTCCATATTAGGTGGCCCCCCAAAGTAGCAGTATTTGACATTTATATAGAGCCTTTCATCCCCAAAGGGATCTCAGCACTTTATTTGTACAAGCAAACACCAATGAAAGGTCATGACATCTAGATGCACAGCACTGCAGTTGTGTGTATGTGGGCGGGGGAGAGAAATGGATTTTGGCCCGGATACCTGACATTCTGAGTCCCAGGGAATCTTCAGCACCCACACAAAACAGACAGAGCCTCTTGGGTCTGTGGAGAGATCCACATAGGACAGAACTGCATGAAACTCAGCTTATCTACTTCAGGGGGATAGATAGCCCGAGTCTATCCATTTGGGATTCAACTCTGACTCCAGGAAGTCTATATCGAGTGAGCCCAATGCTTAATCTCTGTTATCTCCTTCAAAGTGGCTGCAAATTCACTCACCTAGTTCTGCCAATCTCTCAATGTAATGAATTCTCACTGGTAGTTTAGCACCAGGAATAAATTGCAGCTGTGGACACTGTTCCAGTTTAAAGAGTTAACAAAACAAGAAAGATTTTATTTTGAAGAGGGAAAACTCTCTCCAAGAAAAGCCATGTTAGAGTCTGAAGAGTTTGGAGTGAGACAGCAGAGGCTGTAAAATTGAGTAGAGTGATCCCAGAACACCCTCATCGTACCAAATTACAGGCGGATTCAACAATGTTACTGATACATAACTTGTTATTCCACCTTATATAAAAGTCACGGGATTTTCATTACAACAGTGCTTCATTATATTAATTGGAGTTTGCTTATTGCAGGATTAGTCAGCCCTACAAGACAATACTTTAATGCTGAATGTGTACACAGAAGTTTCATAGAATATCAGGGTTGAAAGGGCCCTCAGGAGGTCATCTAGTCCAACCTGCTGCTCAAGGCAGGACCATTCCCCAGACAAATTTTTGCCCCAGATCCCTAAATGGCCCCCTCAAGAATTGAACTCGCAACCCTGGGTTTAGCAGGCCAATGCTCAAACCAGTGAGCTATCCCTCCCCTCATGGAATGGGTGGTTTAATAATTTTGACAGAATATAAGGTGCTAACATCATGCTCAGCAGGAGGAGAACAATGGGACAAATTGAAGTTTTGTTTTGCTAGACACTTCCCAGAAAGAGAGACTTCAGTGGGATACCATCCGTGTTCAGAGACGCTCAGCACTTAAACCATTTATTGAGGTGCTGCCTCTGCCATAGCCATTCTACTTAATTCAAAATGATGGGGAAGGTCTGACATTTCCAGTACATCTCATGTATTCCAGTGCACAGGAATGAATCCTGGAACATTAAAGCTGAAAGTCACTGTGCTGAACAGCTGCTGTTCCCGTACTACTGGTTAATCAAATACCAGGTTCCAAAGAGGACTAGATTTAAAAAAAAAAAAAAAAAAATCTGGCATCCTGCCACCCAATTAAAGTAATTCCCCAAAAGCACCAGAGTAAGTGTTACTTAGAGATCTTAGTAAAAAAGATTCAACATGCAGGGCACATTTTGAGAGCTACAGCCGGCAATGCATGTTTACGGGCACTGGGAGGGAACAAAAGGCAGAAAGCGATCTTGGATGGATGCTGTGGTATCCTGGATGGATCAAAATGACTACACTCATCCACAAAGAGATTAGCAAAAGGACCATACAAAAAGAGCTACCATGGCTGCAAACCTCCAGTTCTGAAGATGCCACATAAGAAGAATTCCCATCTCCCTTTGCTCCTGCATGGAAGCGTAGAGCTCTTTTACACCCCCTGAAGTAGGACTTCTGGCTAAGAGGGATGAACATCCTTTGGAGCCTCTCCAGCCTGATCCCTAATTAACCAGAGTGATCACTGTTGCAAAATTCCACATGCGCCAACAGCGCTGTCTCAAGTCAGCAGCAATCCCAGCTTGAAGGAAGCAAGAAAAGTCAAGCAGTCAGACACCAGAAGAGTCGAGAACTGCTCAGAACATGACAAAAGGCTGGCAATGCTAGTGCTGACAGCACACCTGCATGCTGAAGCACTGCAGCAGACAAAACCAATACAAACTAGAATACAGCTGAATAGCCACTCGGAGGTTTAAAAGATTAGAGAGTCCCCCTATTTGTCATCCAGGCAAGAATAAACCTCTTCCAGCTTTCCTTTGGCATAGCAGGTGTCAATGTTTGTGAGCTCAAAGTTATGATTCACTTTGTAAAATGAACTGGAATTCACAGGCTTAACAGTCACTTAAAGCATCATCCATTTAATGCATTATTACTGATGTTACAAACTGGGGCAATATATTTTGCCCTATTTACACAGTGATTTTATTGTAGTAATACTTCAAAGTGAACGTAGGGCCTTGTTTATTACAACAATGAAAACAGTTTGTACACAACGAGTATGAATTTTGTATACCTAGGTACATGTTGATTCATTTGAATTTTAAAGTGTTTCTGATCAGGGCTCCTGTTGAATATGCCAGAAAAACATTGGCAAGGGATTTTTTTAAAATACATAATGTACGTGCATGCCCTAGAGGTCAAGCTGTGTTCTTGTGATGCTCAGTCTGACTTGGCAGCATCTGAAACATCAGACCAGTCATCTCCAATTTCAACTCCTGGATGAGTGCACTCAGTTAGGAATAGCAATCTGCTCTCAAATTCTCTGCAGTCTGCTTAGCCAATCGCATTCAATGGCTGATGAAATTATTTGTGCACCAACACCAGGCTTGGTGCTTTAAAAGCTCTGAGACTGTCCCTCCCCCGTTACAAGGGGATCCAAACAAACAGAAGAATTTGCCCCCACGTAATGCTGAAGGGGGAATTCTACATGATAGCGCTTTTACATTGAAGCCCCTTAGTATCTTAAGTCTCGATGGCTAAAAACGGCTCTGGTGACAAGCCTAACTTTCTCAAGCAGCAAGGACAAAAGATGTTCTAGGCCTGGACTAGAATGTTAACAGAACATTAAAAGTCAGAGAGGAAACATTAAAGGCACAATTAGTTTTTATATGTACTGAGAAGCTCCCCTCCTGCATCACCTTCCGACTCTCCTTCGGAAGAGCCCTCCTGCTTACCAGTAAGACATTGCTCAACCTTTTTCCGGTCAGCCCTGCTTACTGCACTAAAGACAAAGGTGAGGTCTGTGTGTTCTGGATCAATTCCAAGAATCCAGCTGAGCTGAAATCTAAGTCAGCTTGTTTTCCCCACTTACTGTCTGAACACAAACAAAAATGTTCTGTGGAGTGAAAACATGTCACTTACGCTTATATCTCTACTGGGATCTGGGCCCAGGAGCGTTTGGCTCCTTTCACCATTATTTTCCTCCGATTTATTTAAACCTCAGTCAATGGGGCAGACATACCTTCTGTACTCTGGCTGGACGGAAGTGTTTTAATGAAATGTCATTTTATTGAGACGAGATAGTAATTGCTGCAAATTCTTTATCATTGGCAAAACGGCCAGCTATCACTACAAATACTTAGGAACTGCAAAGAATTTTGCATGTGCCTAAATATCTATTATCTCCCCTTTTGTTTGCTTGAATACTAAGTTAAGGTGGGGATGAAGAGAAAAACTTGAGACTTTGATAATCATACTGAGATCTACTGTAACAGTTTAGTACTGTTTTGTGAACTTGTAGAAAAGCTCCTTTAGAATTAAATGCAGTCTCCTTTTTGCTATTAATAGGCATAATTGCATGCATGTCAACGATCAATAGGTGCCCTCTCCTGTTCCCTGGACACTTAAGTTAATTATTCATTGCAGGAAAATCTGTTTATGTGCAAAGTAAATGTAAAATCCCCAAGCCCCAGAAAGAACTCCAGTCTTCAGACCATGCCTTCCTCAAAAAGGACCTTGCATTAGATCCAAAAGATTAACAAAACCAGGCTCTGGATGACTCAGGGGTCAGGAGAGCAAGTTTAGAACAGAGGGTTCTCATTGTTACAGACAGCTCCTCTGCCCGGGAATTCCAGCTCAGCACCTCCACTGATAACAGTGTAACCTATGACAGGAGAAGAGGCAGACTGAAGAAATCAGGCCCCAAACCACTAAGCAAGGCAATTAGGCTTTAGACAAAGGAGAAGAGACAGAATGGAAGAGGCTGAGACAAAGGTCATGTCACAACACGAAAAGCTTGCTTGTAGAGATCAGTGTCAGGACCAACAGCACAGAGACTGGGAGATCCAGCAGACAGATGGGATATAACTGAATGCTACCATCAGGACAGCTACTGTAGGTAAAGGGCAAACAGCAGTAGTAAGATCTCAAATTGGCTCCTCTCAAAAGCCTTGTTTTTGGACCACCACTGGGGACTTAGACATTCTTCAGAGTACAAGGTCAAGACAACATCTTGTCTCTTTCACGTGCTCCACTTGTACCCACACTTCTTGCTCAGTTAAATTTTCCATAACATTGGCCATGTGTTCCTTTCTGAGGCAACCTTGGACTCAGTGACCCTCTGAAGAATTAACCAGAGTAATGCTAGCAGGGGAAGAACAGGTGGTTAGAATTCCCCTCGTTCTTCCCTCTTTGGAACAGATGCCAACGTTTGAGCTGGCTGATGCATCAGATTCTCACTGAAGCAGCAAGGACTTGCTTGATTTGATGCAAGTTCAAATCTCAGCTATGAATATGCATCAATGATTGAGAAGGAAGCTTACTGAAACTCAATGTCAGGTGAGCACTTAAGTCAAAGCCAAGGAGAGAAGGTGACAGAGGCAGTGGGCTGTGTAACACACCACGCTAACTCAACTATGCAGGAGCTGCCTGTTACCTCTGCACTGCCTCTACTTCAAGGAAGGATCAAGTGAAAGATTAGAGAATCAAGAAGGGTCTTCACCCATTTAGGATGTGGAGACAAGTTCTTGAAGACAGTGCTATCTACTAATCATTTTCCATTGCCACTAGAGGCATTGTCAACATCCAGTCCCGAAGACTGCAGGCCTACACACACCTTTACTTAAACTTTAATTAAATCACTATAAAGGGGGAGAGGGTGTTGCACACCAGTCTACTGTAATTTAAACTATCAATAAGCAACTATGTACTTAGGCTATTTCTATGCAATAGCGAGTGTTTTTTTAAATAAGGGACCGGACTGAACCGCTTTCCCAGGTGCCCTGCCATCTCTCACTAGTTAGTGTCTCTGTACAACAAAGTCAAAGAACTTACCCTCTTAACTCTCAGGTTACACTAGAGTCAGAGCTCACTTGTATTGCCCACCCCAAACTGCAAAGCTTTTAACCAGTCCAGTACTATGAACTGCCACTTCCCTAAGCAAAAACCAAACTATCATCTCTCGAAGGCCCAGTCCAACAGCACAATACATTTTAAGTGATAACGGTGAAAGCAGCTCAGAGTCAGCAGAGATATAGACTTCACCCCTCCAAGAACAAACCACCAGAGGGACAATAAAATAATTCAATAATTGGATTCCTAGAAAAGCCTCGCTAGGCTCCCAACCTACCCAATCTTTACAACGGCACCACAGAATTTGGTTCACAGTAATATAGGGCCACAGGAGCATAAGTAGTGCAAGCAATGCACTACTTTTCTGCTTTTCCCCGATGAGATTTAAATGAAAAAATTAGCATCCATTCCAAAGCTGGCTCAGAACTACCGCATGCAGTTTTACACCATGGAATAGCAGAGAACAATAGGGGCTTCTAATCTGCAAACAGATTTAAATAGTCAGTTACTTGGACCCTGCAAAGTATGCACAGTTGTTTAAATGCTTCTGGTGTTCAGTAAGAGGTGATAAATAGTGAAGTGATAAATAGCAAGTTGCTAAAGGAGTCAACCACAATTTTCAGACTGCAGAAGGAAGCTCAAGGGTTGCTTTATTTGAAGACTTAACTCTCTCACCAGAACTCATCTACCTTTTGGCTAGAGATGAAGCTGTGCTGAGTAGAACCAACGGGTCCCCGAATGGGATATGACCATAAGAAGAGACATGAGGCTCCCTGTGCATTGACATTTTAAAAAAGTTCAACAAGTGACTGTGAACAAGCACTGTACCCCCCTCTGGGGGTATGTTAAAGCACACAGAAGAGCATATGTTTGCGCTCAAGTTATGAACCCCAAAGACGAACTTCCTAAAATGTTTACACCTAATTAATGGAAAAACTGAAGTGATACAAACAAGTGCTCACCTCAGGTTTACTCTTCTATCAGTGATTATCAGAGCTTCCTTAACGTGCCATTTTGAAAAGAAACATATATTACCCCCCAGGCTGATGAACAGTTCAGGCATAAGGAGCACACATCTGAATGAATAGCATTACCCAGCTCACAAAACTCTTAGGATTCCAACAGGCACCCTTAATCTTTTAACAGTTATAAAGCTCATTTCTTTGACAATCACCAGGTCCATGTTCTCCACCATAATGGAGTACCAGGCCAGCTTGTTACAAAAGCCCTAGAGCAATTTCAGAGGCTGTTCGTTTCTTCAATCCATCTTTTGGATAAGTATAATTGTTACTTACTTTCCACTAATCTAGTGAGCAGCAGATGCATAAGCCATTCAGAAATCTTTGGCCGGCAGAAGGGAGGTGACCCCAAAGTTTACACAGGAAGGGCAAAGCAGGCAGATGCAATTGTGGTATGGATTCACTTACTGAACCAGCTGGCTGAATGTAGGGAATAGTTCAACTGTAACAACCTCCTCCACACAAAGTGGCATGTTAAGGGTTTTATATCAGTTGCTCTAGCTCGTGTTTCCAATCCCAGAAAATACACTTCCAAAATCCAAAGCCTTCCAAAAAATGTTCAACCTTTTATTACATATCAATTGCAGCAAGCCATACTGAGAAAAGAGGGGCCGTGGAAACCTTTGATTAATATTTCCCTATGGTAGTTTAAAAAGGAACAGGCTCAGATTCCTGACAATATTTTCAAATGCTTTTGTAAGGGTTTTAAATTAGATTGTGAGCTCTTCAGGGCTGGTACCATTTATACAGCGCCTAGCGCTATGGGGTCCCAAACCTGACTGAAGCAACTGGGCACCTCAATATAGATGTTATATTCGTTATTAATGAGGAAGAGGGAAGGCAGCACATGCCTACAATCAGCAGGCAAATCGTATGTTTGGACTACTAGCTTCATGTGTCCTTCCAAGATACTTCAACCAGGTAACACACATCGAGCAAGGCCCCTTACAAGAATTTTACTTTAAGAGTCACAAACTGCTGTTTTGTTTACTCTGAATAAAAGCTTGTTGTTGCAGTTTGTTTTTCCCCTCACTGGCTTGTAAACGGTGCAAGCCCTGTCAGATACTAAACACAGGGCTGATTAATAACACGTGTGGCTGCTGTAATGTTCATGCATATTCAGTCCAAAAGTCTGCACAAAAGTCTAAGGGTGAGAGCGTTAGCATAATCCGGAACAATTCTCAGAAATACTAACCCCTCTTCAAATCTTCCTGATAAACACAGCGCCACCTTTGGTGTTTTCCACAGAAATAAGCCTTTTGTTTACAGGGCTTGCAGAATTCCACTCAGGGGCTAGCCTGTTCCTGCTCAGAAAGAGGGAAAACAAGCCTGACCTCGAATTGCTGAAACAAACACTGCTCCCTCCCTCCCCACACCATCACTCCCAATGCAAAGGTAAAAGCACAAGACATCATGCAGTGTGAACAAGCTGATTGAGAACAGAAAGAAGGACAGCAAGAAATCCTGTTTATTGCCAATAGCCTGCAGGGAAAAACAAAAATCCCAGAGCCAAGAGGATGAACTGCACTGGATGCACTCCTGATTTAGTTCACCAGGCTATGTTGATTGTTCTCGTCATTTCTTAGCTGGTGAAAGGTATGCAGGAAGGCGAATGGCCCACCAGTATATTAACTGCAGTACTCACTGTTTATCACAGCCCTCACACTGAACGCATGGGACAGACATCCCATCTTTCACTCATTACCAACAGGCTCTGAAAGACCCCTAATGCCACATTAGGGCAGCTGGTGGGCGGGAGATTAGCAGGAGATCCCTGTGGCAAAGTCTCGTGATGTTATCGATTTTTGTCTTGGGATTTTGTTAAACCTCAACATTTGCCTTTTATTTATTTATTTTTAAAGCGTCAGCCTCCTGGAATATTGTGATGAAAGAATCTTGGGGGTTTGGTTTTTAAGTTTCTAGCCATTGTGGATTCAGAAAGCTTAAAAATGGGCCTGAGAGTAACCTAAAAGACCAAAAAGGCCAACAGAAAAGAACCTCCCACCATCACCTTTTATTTGTACATCTCACAATTGGGGAGAGGGGAAGGGGGGGGGGGGGAAAGAGGGCTGGCATGATTTTTGAACATGTGAAGTCGGCAATATATCCTTTGCACTGACTCCAGCTACAGGCACTCCACCCAGCCCCGTGGCAGGATAGCTTGTTTCACAACAGCAAAACAGCAGTTTTATGAATTGACGTTTCAGTGCTTATGGTTTTGTGTAACTTCAGATTTTATACAACGGCCATTTGCCCAGATGGCGAATCAGTTTATTATTTGTACCACAATAGCACCAACAAGTCCAAATCCAAATCAAAGCCCCATTGTGCAAGGCACAGTACATGCCCCCGAAGAATTTTCAATGGACAGAGTGGAGGGGAAATAGGGGTGAAGTAACTTGCCCAAGTTCACAGCTGGTCAGTGGCACAGTGGAACCTAGATCTCCCAACTCCCAGGCTAGTGCTCCAGCCACTGGACAATACTGCAGGCATTGAGATGTAATAGGTACCAACTCATGGAAGACCAAGATGTCAGATGGCAAGAGGTTTACTTAGTTGCACACAGGATTTCACTTGCTACATCACTAATCAAGTAGCTTAGGGACATGTTACAGCGTACCAATAGGTTAATTAAAGCACCACTAATATTAATTAATTGACTCAGACACCAAGACACATCCTCACATGATTTTGATTCACGGTAGTCCTGCAATTGTGAGGTAACCATCTACGAGGTCAGTATGGCTCACCTTGTAATATTCACTTCTGGGCTAGAAGGTCACAAGCCCAAGGCCCATACCAGGGCTTTGTACTTCACTGTTACATCAGCATTACGTAAGCATAAAGGGGGTGATGCACTACTGAAGGAGCAGTTGCTCAGGAGAGATATTCCACAGACAATTGTCTTAGCTGGACAATAAGAATGCTCTTTTTAATTCTGGTATGTAGTGCCAGGATAGCAATCTAGTGGCAGACCAAGTTACAAATCATGTCACTTTTCTAAGAAAGCCCCGTAGATTAAAATCAGCATTGTCAGACAGTTTTAGATGGACAGCCAACACTACAAGTCGGGTATGCTTACCCCAATTACAGGGGAAGCTGAGCCTCCCACCATCGGATTCCCCAAAAGATCAGCAACTTTTGAATCTTTCCTCATCCCCAGCAGTCTTCACATTTTCAAAAGCCAAGAGTATGACCCAGAATTCTCAGTCAGAAGCAGCTGCCACAGCCATTCGGCATGTGTCAGATTCTAGAGCAAGTTGCCATTTGTGAAGTGGTTAGGAAACTTGTTCTGGCAACTGGCTCTGAAGATAACGGATTCCTGAAAATGGAAGGCTTGGGGATTGAGGAAAACAAAACGGTGGCCTTCTCGCTCCTCTCCTACTGCTCTGTAGTAATCCATACATCATGGGATCAATATTTAGAGATGGAAATCCACAGGAACCATTCAAACAACCAGGAAATATGCTACTAAACTCCAGTCACACCTGCTTTTGTAGACTCACTCAGCTGCTTGTGGGCTTCTCAGTAAGCCAATAGGAAACATTCTAAAGAGAGCAGCCCGATGCGCCTGGCTCCCCGCCTCTAGGAGAAGGGGATTTCTGCATGTGTAGTGGTTCCAAAGGGGGTCCTAGTGGGAAGGTGCACAGAGTAACAGGTAACAGAAGTGATAAAGAAGTTGTCCGGAGACTGAGAAGCTAGGGGGAAAGAGGGATTCAAGTAACCAGGAGCTCCTGCAGAAAGGAGAAGAGGTTAAAAAAAAAATTTATATATATATGCCAGCATACCCTCTCAGAAAGACACCCTCTTTGATGTTCAAGGCAAGCACATGATGGCAACCACATTTGCCTACTCAATCATTTCACTGCCAGTATCTTAGTAGTTTCTTTGTAAAGCATTCTGGGACACAGAGAATGAGAGATATCATATGACCATGCAACCATGCTCTTAGGCTTTGTCTTTCTATTAATGAGCAATAGGGGAAAAGTTTATAAACAATAAACCCTGCAGATAGCCACATTCTATCTGCAAGAGTTCATTCTTTAAAGAAACAGGACAAGCTAATTCCATGGCAAATACTTGGGGTTATATACCCTGCTTAATAATATCTTGTTACACTCTTCCCCAAGGCTTTAAATAGCTAACACTGCAGATCACTCAGGACAGCACAGCATCCATGGAAAGAACAGAACTTACGTTTCACTGGTAACGCTGAAAACTATTTTCAAAAACATTAACAGGGATGCCAGTTTCCTCAAACTGGTTGGAAAAGTAACTAGGGGAAGAAGTGTGTTACAGGAATAGTCCTTTCCTTGGCTAAGAAATGTACTAAATGATTTCCAGATCTTTTCAGTCTCTATCATCATCAAAAGCAACGTTTTTCTTTCCCCTTTTAGGGAAAAGTGGGTTGTGGGGAGGAGAGAAGATAAAGAGAAACACACGCCCAGGATATAAACAGTAAAAGACAGTCCATGATTTGGCAAAATAGCTTCAGTCTAAGGTCACTTGCAATTTCCATCATAAAAAAAAAAGTGTTTAACTCACCATTGTATTTGGCACACATTCAAGCTAGGAGTTTGTTTTCAACTAGTTAAATTTAAGTTTATTTAGCTTTTGATTAACAGGGTGAAAAAAAAATGTCTGCTGTGTAACGGATGAGATTTAAATTAAAATTTTATTCGTAATAAATACTTCAGAGAATTTTTAGTTTGGACAAATGGCTTTGGGTGTTAAAGGCAGCCCAGTAACTGTTTAAAATATCTTGCATTTGCAGCCTCGTTAGAGGAGCTCTTAGCAGTTTAAAAATACTAACTTAATACCTCTCTCAGGTAAGTACACTGCTTTCAAAGGGACATGCCACTGAGATGCCTCAGAGTTGGGACAATTTTAAAGTGCATACCAATCTACCACAGTTGAGAGAGGAATTGGAGGAAGGACAGTATCCAGCTGAAGTTGAAGAGAATTAAAAAAAGATACACTAAGTTCCACAGCTGAAACTTAGATGGCACAATGAAATTAACAATTCTTAAAGCACCACGTGATCTTTAATTACACGTGGTCAGGTTTTAGCTCGTATCTAAGGACTGGCACCCGAAGGGTATATTTTAATATAGCCATATCCATAGGCTGTATATACAATGCTCTGCATTGTGTATTTAACATGATGTGCACTGTAACCACTCCAGACTAAGACTGGCAAATATTAGGCCAAATGGAATGGCACACAGGTTCCTGTAAAGAAATTAATGAACCAGAGGTAACTCTGATTTGCCTCCAAACCAGTGTCAAACTACACCTAAAGTAAGGTGCCCCACTTTCAGAACAGACCTTAATTCATCATTAGAGAAACTACAAATTCAGTTTTTAATACAGAATTGAGGGATTACAAGAGAGATTGAGAAGGAAAAAACAAATCTCTATAGCAAATAGGGAAAGACATGGAAACAAGGTTAACAGTGTTGTTTTAGGCCTTGGCTATACTGGTGCTGTACAGCGCTGCAACTTGCTGCGCTCAGGGGTGTGAAAACACCCCCTCCCCCCCCCCCCCGAGTGCAGCGCTGTAAAGCGCCAGTGTAATCAGCGCCTGCAGCCTTGCACGTTCGCTCGCACGCTGCAAGCTACTCCCCTCGGAGAGGTGGAGTACTTACAGAGCCGCGGGAGAGCTCTCGCAGTGCTGGCAGCGCGACTACACTTGCGCTTCACAGCGCTGCCGCAGCAGTGCTGTGAATTGCCAAGCGTAGCCAAGGCCTTAGATTTGCACGTTTCTCCCAGAACAGGTTTCATTTCAATGTGCTTTCATATTATACAAGTGCCCTAACTTCTAGAGGCTGATCTGAAGCCAATGAACTATTTCAGAGAGTCAATTAATAAGGAAACTAGATAAATGCCTTAATGAATCTTGGGAAAACACGATACTCCGGATACAACAGTGATAACTGGAACAGGGCAACATAATTCCTGCTGGATCTAGGTCAGCAACAGAGCACTCTCATTTAACTCCAGGAAGAGGACAAGAATCACCAGAATTTAAAAAAAAAAAAAAAATTAAAAAGAGTGAGCCTGCTGGATGAAGATTGTTGTATTTTAAAGACATACTCGTAGCACAGAGTGCTCTGAATGAGTCCATTGATGGAGCACTGGTTATTCATCTAGAAGAGCTGAATGGAACAAAAGCGTTCTCTTAAATGCATCCTGAAAATAGAAGCCAAATCTAGCAGTGACATTTCAAACATGTGCCCTACTTCAGGAATAAATTCAAGAGGGGGAAAAAAAAAATGCCACACAGCAGGGGTAGGAAGCTAAGCTAAAGAAAAAGTATGAGTCCCCCCAAACTCACCACTCTATTGAATATGTAATTTTTATTTCACTGTGCAGGGGTTTACATGGACAGTGTCTATACATTGAAAGGTTTCAGAGTAGCAGCTGTGTTAGTCTGTATCCGCAAAAAGAACAGGAGGACTTGTGGCACCTTAGAGACTAACAAATTTATTAGAGCATAAGCTTTCGTGGACTACGGATGCATCCGAAGAAGTGGGCTGTAGTCCACGAAAGCTTATGCTCTAATAAATTTGTTAGTCTCTAAGGTGCCACAAGTACTCCTGTTCTTTATACATTGAAATACACTTCCCGTTTGGAATTATACAATTAGCACCTACTAGAGAGATTACCAGTTGGCAATATGTTAACCTCTGGGCCAGACAAACCGATACTAATGCAACCTGCAGTGATCAACAGACAATTAATCCAGGAATGCTTTGACTCAATCCAGCCCACAGGAGGGCACTCTCCTCCAGTTCTGTGAATGCTGCATGGGATACATTTCCTGAACAGCAAATTCAGTTCTAGCACACTAGGTGGCCAATAGAGAAATGGAGGAGGAAAACAAAAAGTGTTGATTTACATTCTGCCCTTGAAGTGAAGAAGGTTAGGGGGACATTTTGGTTGTTAACACACAGCAACAGGAAGTTACTCCATTTCTGCGACCATTTGGAGAAAGCAGGCGGAATTGCCAGTCATACAAACATGGACAGCCCTAACCACATTTAGTTGGTACAACAATCACTTGGGCCTCATTTTAGCCAGTGAATGCCTGCGAACATATCCAGGGACCAAAGATCTTTCTTAGATAACTGGCAAATTGTCTCGTTAGACTGACCTCACACTTGGTAAGACAACTCTCATCCTTTCTTGTATTTATACCTGCTCCTGTATTTTCCACTCCATGCATCTGATGAAGTGGGTTCTAGCCCACGAAAGCTTACGCCCAAATATATGTGTTAGTTTCTAAAGTGCCACAAGGACTCCTCGTTGTTTTTTGCTGATACAGACTAACACGGCTACCCCTCTGAAACCTGGCAAATGACTGATTCCACTACTTTAAAAGCGCTAGCAGCTTTCCTGTATGCTGCAAAGCACAACTTTCATGGACACACTGCCCTCTTGTGGCAATTCTGAAGTCTTTAGCCAGAGTCTATTACCAGCGACAGGAAAAGACACTGGGGACAAGCACACCAATGGCATTGTTTTCTTAAAAATATTGGAATGTGCACGTCAGAACCAGCAAACTGTTTTGTGAAAGCGCCTCTCCTCCAACTTCCTTGCTGACAAGCTCAATCTATTTGATTTCTAGTTTGTTTGGCTTTCAGTTCCATGAGGACTTAAAACAGTATGAGGATAGGTCACCTGAATGAAGGGGACAGGTTTAAAGAGGTACCACCCGCAAGGCAGGTCAGTTTTACTTAATAACCTTAAAATAATGTTAAGTTACCATATCACTGCTTTAGGATCTAAGAGAGGGAAAAAATCATTGCTTGACAAAGCAGTGACTACGAAGGAATAATCTATATAGAAATATTTGAAGAGTGTACACATCAAGGAAGGCAAATCAAATATTTAGTATTTGAAAAGTCTTCCCTGTATTTCCCAACAAAAAACTACCAGAGAATGGATAGATTTGGTGTGCTCCCTCAGAAGCCAACTATCCAAAACTTGGCTAAGCAATGAAAAAAACATTGTGGAAGGCAAAGGGGACATGTGAACATCAAGGAGGAAGAGGAACTTAGGAGGATACAACCCCCGGGAGGTCTCAACCAATTCAGGCTGCTGCTTGGGGTCCTCGAGAAGACCCAAGATCTATCATATTCATACTATTATCCAAAAATTAGAGAACTGTAACAATCCTTTCTTACTAAAAGATGCCTGAAGTGCAGTCACAACTTGACATCATCCAAAGACAGCAAATGGCTGCTCCAGCATTTCAGGATGCAGCCAGAGCACAATGCATGAAGATCTAGCGTTTAACTGCTATTAGCCCAAAAGGTAGTTGTTCAAATAAATCGCTGTACGGAGTGTTGAAAATTTACTTTTAGGGATAGAAACAGCTTTCTGCAACAAAGATGCTGCAACAATCGGCTGGATACACAACTATTTAAAGTTCGCAGCAAGAAAAGTGTCGCACAGAGCATCTGGATTAGGGCAGCAGGCAGTTAACCCTTTAAGGGAACTGGCACTACCCAATCTCACAAATACATTCCTCCCCGGCTCCTGCCTGCCAGATATCCCCAGTATCTTTCCATCTAAACCCATATCCTTTATAGGGAAAAGAACAAAATACAGAACAGAACATACAATCACCATTTGACAAACCTGCGGCAAGTCTTATCTGCCCTGGCGGACTCTCTGATTGGATTCTAAGCATACTGGTACCACCCTCCTCAAGCCACGGGCAAGTCATTAAGAGGCATAGCAGTTATTTTAGGTGCGTGTTGTGGTGCACTGTAACACAAAATGTACCTGTTTAGAGGATGTCAAAGCTACTGTTTTCAGCACCAAGGTAGCTGATTTCTCTGGCTTGACTGAAGACACTTTTCCTTTAAAAAAAAAAAAAAAAAACAGAAGAGAATTTACAGTGATCAAGACATGGTTACTGTGTTTGACAAGAAACATCATTTGCACTGAATATACTTTGTAGCTGACATTGCTCCCAGAAAAGTGGATGTCCCGTGCAGTACTAAAGCATAAAGACACTGAGCCCAACTAGATACTGTATTTCCTACTTGGCAGGCATTTATTATATGAAGGCCACACACGGATTAGCTACTAGCCAAGTGGGTAAGAGAGCGCCTCTTTGCACTGATAGATCAGAGATTGTGGGGGATAGAGAATATTTCCCCCCCCTCCCCCCCATTAAACCATTTAAGTGTCAATGGTGCAAAAATATTTAAATAATTAGCTATGATGTACATTTTAGCTTATTGTTTCATGCTGGTTGGCTGAGACTTTGATCACTGGCATCAACGCAGGCTGGAGCTCTGTGACCAAGTAATTCTTACTTATGCCTGCAGATGGCTACCTCACCAAAACAACTGCCATTCATAAATAGAGCGTTTGTTTGTTGTTTAAATCTATTGTTAGGCATGTAAGGAATAAAGAAATATTCCAAGTGCTTAGTCAGCCAGTGAGGTATCCGAGAACTTCTCTCCTGCTGACGAGAGGGATATGGATACTATGAAACTGATCACGTACGCATCATGGTTTTCTAAAGACGTAAAACAGAAAATGTCAAAGAAAGACCAGAGAAATCAGCCAAAACTATTAACGCAAAGCCTGTCAGGAAGACAGACATTGTCCTAAGAAAAAAATAAAAATGAAGAATTTAGAAAGATTTAGTCATAGGCCATGCCTACAGCAGTATTCCTGTTTGCTTCCTCACCAGAGCAAACATACTAAGTGGATATTTGATTTAAGCCTAATAAATCATAGACAAGAACTTGCAAATAAAACCTTCCAGAATTATGCGTTCAGGTAGAGAAACTTGCTGAGATACATTTCTCTTGTTGTTCTCCTGCCACAGAGGGTAGGACATGAAGCAATGGGGTCAAACTACAGCATAGCAGATTTAGATTAAATCTCAGGAAAAACTTCCTAATTGTAAGATCAGTAGGACAATGGAACAAATTGCCTAGAGAAGTCGTGGAAGCTCCTTCACTGGAGGTTTTCAAGAAGAGGTTAGATAGCCATTTGTCTTGGATGGTTTAGACAACAAATCCTGCATCTTGGCAGGGGGTTAGACTAGATGACCCTTGCAATCCCTTCTAACCCTAGGGTTCTGTGTCAGTATGACAAAGAAATATAGCGTACCCTATAAAGTGAGCTGTCTAGATACTTCTCAAATGCAAATCAGACTGGTTGAGGCAACACTGTCTACTAGGTTTCAAAATACAGCCAGCCAAGCTGAGACCCCAGAATTATTAGTTATGTAAATCAGATACGTTTAATATTTTACAAACATTTAGCTCCATATCTGCTTTTGCAGGAGAGAAAAACCTCATTTCTTGTGCAAAAACTTAACAGTGTTTAATTTATTACTTACTACAATGAAAAACCTTTGGCAAAATCTTGGCTCTTTTGTAGTCAATAGGAGTTGTGTCATTGCCTTCAATGGGGCCAGAATTTCATTCCTTGCATTTACACTGTGTCCACAGCTTCAAGTGTTATTGAAGTAGTTTAATACATGATGACAGGAAGTTGCCTCAACATTTCCATGACAGCCCTGTGTTCCCAGGGAACGGTTAGCCAACAAGATTCCTTCTGGACTGGAACCCTCCAGAGAGGTTAAATTTTGAGATATTGAGGGGGCAAAGGGAGACCACCACCCCAAAACTGGATTCTTGAATGAAGAAGAGACGCTATTTTTAGCCTTACCACTCTGGACAGTGCGGCTTTGAACGATCCACCATCTTAAATGAAATATCAAACTGAGAGAAGTCAGGGAGAGTATAAAGTACTGTCAACTCAGCCCTCCTCACCCATGTCTCAGTATTGCAGCATGACTGGCAAAGTCTCACGGCTGACACATCTAAGCACAACAGGCCTGAGTCAAGAATTAAAGTACTACTGCAGTAAGATGGAAAAAAAGCCAGGAAGCTGTGTGTGATAGTTTAAAGGGAGGGAGGGGAATCTGCTGTAATAAAACAAAGTCAGCAATTCTGACTCTCAGGCTCTGTTCCCAGTTGTGCTGCTGACTTGTGCGACCTGTGACCTCAATTTATCCCCTCTGCTAAAATGCCCTTCTCCCTAGGGTAATGCAGTTCAATGTTTGTCAACCAAACCGACACCCTCTGCTGAAGAGGGGCACCCTATCTTCTTTTTTTTTATATATTACATGTGTGAAGAAGTGAATTAAAATGTAGTTGTCTGCTACACCAAGGCTGTATCAGTGAGTCCCCTTTTACACTGGTATTAATGCTGCTCCACCAGGGGGGACATAAGTAGGAATGCGGATGTTAACACGGCAATTGCATTTTTACCACTTTAGTCATCTAGACCAGAGGTGGGCAAACTATGGCCCACGGGACCCTCCTGCCCGGCCCCTGAGCTCCCGGCCCCTCCCCTGCTGTTCCCCCTCCCCTGCAGCCTCAGCTCACTGCGCCCTCGGCGCAATGCTCTGGGCAGCGAGCTCTTGCTGGGCAGCGCAGCTGCAGAGCTGTGGCCTGACCCCGTGTTCTGTGCTGCACGGAGGTGTGGCTGGCTCCAGCCGGGCAGCGCGGCTGCCTGCCCTGGTGCTCTGGCAGGCACGACTGTAGCGCCGCCAGCGCTCCAGGCAGTGGGGTAGAGGGGCAGGGAGTGGGGGGAGGGAGGGGTTGGACAGAGGGCAGAGGAGTTTGGGGGCTGGTCATGGGGCAAGGGTGTGGATAGGGGTCAGGGTAGTCAGGGGTTCCGGGAGCGGTCATGGGACAGGGGTCCTGGGGGGCAGTCAGGAATGAGAGGAGGGGTTGTATGGGGCAGCAGGGGGCAGTCGGTCCAGGGGCAGTCAGGGGACAGGGAGGGATGGATGGGGCAGGAGTCCCAGGGGGGCCGTCAGGGGACAAGAAGCAGAGGGGGGGTGGATAGGGGGCTGGGGCCAGGCCACCCCTGGCTGTTTGATGAGGCACAGCCTCCCCTAACCAGCCCTCCATACAATTTCAGAAACCCAATGTGGCCCTCAGGCCAAAAAGTTTGCCCACCCCTGCTCTAGACTATGCCTACTTGGAGCAGGTCTAGAGAACATGGTGACAAAAAAATGCTGGCGACTTTGAGCCCCTCTACAACTACTATAGTTGTGGGGAGGCGGGGGGGGGGGGGGAGAAAGAGAGGGACAGAAGAGGAGGGGGAAAAAAATCAAAGGTGAGAGAGATCTACTAGTTAAAACACATGTTAACTGTAGCCAAAGGAGAGTACAATGGTGTGCCAAGCCCCATTTTATTTTGGGGGGTGGGAGGTGGAACACAAAAACTCGAAGTCTCTTCAGGTTTTGCTTTCGGTTGTCCTGGCTCAAAAAAACAACCCACATTATCAATGGCCTGCTAGGCCACAGTGTAACAATACCATTCTTTATGTGAGCTCATGTGATAGTAAGCACTGCAGCTCCTGCCTCCTAGACAGACTCCTTGTTTACGACTTTAATCATTAACAGTTTAAGAGGTGTGTTTTTTGTTTTTTTAAATGTGCAACCAGTGAGGTGGCTGGACATAGTAAAACTGTGATGCATTTCAAATTTTAGAAAGTCAGAGGAGTCATTAGTGATAATCACCAGGAAGCTAGGGAAGTTTACTTATTCCTGTTATGAATCTTCCATGTTTCTACTGCAGGGGAGGAAGGTTCTCTAGAAACAATATAAAGAGTTGGAAACAGTCATAGGTCTGGCTAGAGATCACTGCCATGGTTTAAAAGGGAGAGGGGACATTACAAGAAGACTGCTACCCTCAGGGTGCTAAGGTAGACATGGTCACGTGTCATTAACAGTTATCTGAGGTCTAAGGCCTGGTCCCCACTAAGTCCCCACTTCGGACTAAGGTACGCAAATTCAGCTACGTTAATAACGTAGCTGAATTCGAAGTACCTTAGTCCGAACTTACCACGGGTCCAGACGCGGCAGGGAGGCTCCCCCGTCGATGCCGCGTACTCCTCTCGCCGAGCTGGAGTACCGGCGTCGACGGCGAGCACTTCCGGGATCGATCCGGGATCGATTTATCGCGTCTTAACCAGACGCGATAAATTGATCCCAGAACATCGATTGCCTGCCGCCGGACCCTCCGGTAAGTGAAGACGTACCCTAAGGGAAAGTAATTCCGGAGAATCTTTGGAGGAAAAGGAGTCTACAAACCACTCTACTACAACCTAACAATTGGATTTTTGTATCCTTTTATCTGTACCCTAATCTCTCAAAATTATAGTCTAGAGATAAAACAAAAGTAAAATCTACCAAAAATCATATGGAATCCTGAGGTAAGCAGCAGCTTCAAGTTTCTGACTCCCAAATATCTGGAAAGAAAGAATGGGGTACCGATGTTGAACCCTCTACTGTGAGATCGTCAAAAGGATACTGCTGTAGGTAATCAGAGGGGAGGGAAATTGCTGTTGGAGATTGCAAAAACAACAAAGCATGAATTGGAACGGAGCTAACCAATGTAATTTTGCTCACAGTAAACTGCTGCTCTGTGCCTCCAAAAATATATGGAAAACCCATAAAGTTTCAAGTAATAGGCAGAGGAGCGGAAGTTGCGTCAGGAGCACAACATCCTCCTTTGGCTTTTCCACTTGACTCCCTTTATGACTTTACCTCCGAACAGGAGCAAAAACTGACTTAATGGTCACTAAAAGCAGACACTAAATGAATTAAAGGAGCATTAACCCAACAGAAGTGTAAAATCTCTTTAATAAAACACAGGAAAGTAACAGCACGATAATAACCCAACTCAGGTTCACTTCCAGAAAATGAAACACTTAGAACTAGCCTCCTTCTGGCCATTAAACAATAAACTAAGTCAGTCACTGCCCAAGGCCCTGCATTCATCTGTAAAGATATTATTATTTGCCAGGAGATGCCTCTAGAGTACTGAGCATCTTCCCTTGGCCATAAAGAACTTGCTTTTTTTTCCTTTAATGCAATGACAAAAGCCTATACAATGCAGTAAGGCATACCGCAGCACTATCCATTTCCATCGGATTTACAGCCCTGTGCAATGAAATTGCAATGACTTCTACAGAGCACTCACTTAGGCATCCCAAGTTATTCCAGTATTTCACTCCTTGTAATATTAAAGGATAAATCACACAGGATTAGAGGATATTACCATATAATTAAATGCACTTCACAAATATCTGCTTTAGCAATACAAGCGATCACATAATCTCTAAGATTTGTATATGTAGTGAAAATACTTGGATAAAAAAATAAACCTGCATTGTGTGTGAGAGCCTTGTAGAAATACCGGGCTAATAACCCTTTCTGAACATGCAAAAAGCCTATTTATAAAATAGTCAGACCCTGCCCTCCTATAGTATTTTTTCATCCAAGGCTCTCAAAAGCTCTTTACACATTAAGTAATCACGGTTCCCCCCACAGTTCTGGGTTTTGGAAGTCTCAGCTGCCTGATGATCCAATCAAGGTTTAGTGATCATAAACAGGTATTCTGTTGATCGTTACGATCAGTGAATGGTGAAGTAGAAACGCATCTACTAAGTGAGGGCCCAGGAAGAGAATCAGAGCACAAGGCAGCTCTTGAAATTAGTTGCCTTTGTGACAGAATGCTATAGAAATTCTTGATCAACAACTTGCCCAAAATACTTAACCCCCGTTTTCCCCCCCCCCACACACACACACACACAGGCATTTCCCTACTCCCCGCATAAACTGGAGTGCAGTTGTTTGTTTAGTAATTCTCTTGTGTTTTCATTTGCCTTTGCTAGGACCTCCAGTTGACCTGCAATTTTGCAATAAGTTTTGGTGTTACGCAAACTAAAAGAGTTCGAAGTGGGTTTTGTCCAGATTAGACACGACTACACTCTTTAAAGTAGTGACGAACGAGATCAATTATGTTCTTAGGAAGAGGACGCAGAGGTACTGGGATCATTTCTGAAATCATTGCTCCCCATGCCAACCTACCTACTGATAGCAACACTTTCATTGGACCCCTTTTCTAGAATGACCACTCACATTGCAGTAGTTTGGGGAACATTGCAGGACAATAACCAGATGCCACTTGGCTACAGGTTTTCCCTTTCATAAGGGGCTCATGATCTATGTTACTCTTCTACCTGATGCCAAGAACCAAAACTGTGTGCTACAGTCAGACAGTCTAGACTCTGGAACAGATGATGGTTAGTCTGCAATATCCCAAGAAACCAGATGGCTTTGGGCAAGCTATTTCTTCTTCAACTCTGGCCATCTCACTAGGCTAACATTATAGTAATCACGTATACTGGCAAATAAAACTGGAATTAACTTCACAATCCCCATAAAAATTAGGAGCAACAGCTGCCACTGGCAAAAAAACTGGGATTTCTCTAGCATTTGAAAGCTTTTCCTTCCTTAATTAGATCTGTTTACAACGTCAGATTAGACAAAGTAAAGTAATATTTATAAAGTAGTTTAGCAATGGATCTTTGTAAATCTAATTTTGCAAATAAACATCTTTCTATGAACATGAAGCTTAATTGGTGGATACTGGTGGCAAGGACAAGAGATGAGCCATAAATTCACAAGCAGTTTTCTTCTATTTATAAATAAGATTTTTCTGGCAAAGTTATCTGTTAATAAAATACACTGACAGCTCACAGAAAACCATGAAAAAAAAAAAAAAAGAGTAGTTAGAAACAAATCTGGTAATGCTACATATTCTGTATTTTTCTTCCATCATTCTTTATAGTCTGTATTTCTTCTGTTACAAATCACAAGATCTGGAGACATTAGGGACATTTAAGACATAGTGTTTTGTTTGTAACAAGGTCGCCTGCTCCTAGGTTTTTCTCCCTGTCAGTCATTTCCACAACAATCACCTACAGTAGAATGTCATGGACAGTAACCTGACATTATAGAGGAGGAAAAAGCATCACAGCGTTGCCAGCCCCTCAAAATACTCTGCTTTTTCTTGAAGGCCCAGCTCATGGAGTTAGGAGATTACATGAAAAGATCTGCTTTCATTAAAGAAATTATATATTTATTTTAGCTCACAAGGCTGCACAGAAAATAACTGAAAACGTAAGCCTTAAGGGCTCAAAATAGAGAAGGAAAATAAAACAAATCTAAAAGGTGGTATATTTAAAATCTCATGATTTAAGCCAGTCTCCCAATTTCTGAATGCTTGACAATAGTGAGAACAGGTAAATTCTCATGAAACGTTATTTGCATGTAAATGCTTCCTGAATATTAGCCCAAATAAAGGGAAGGATATTTGGCTACAACAAATGTAACACATCATCCGGTCTTCAGATTATGTAGGAAGATGATAAAGGGTTTCTTTATTTCCCTAATGCAGTCAAAGGTTTATATTGGAACAGCAGTGTAATTAGGATTATGCCAGCACTTCCCCTGCAAGCTCTTATGCTTTCAAACTTGACAAATAATGGACGTAAAAATGTAAATCAGGTTAAAATTCAGAAAAAAGGCAGGGTGAGGAAGACAGAGAAACCACAGAGGGTCAACATTTAAAAAGTAATGCAAAACACACACAAAAGTTGACTAATTTGGATTTTATGCTCATCTTTTTTAAAAAAAAAAGTCAAGTAGTATTTGGATCATTTAATAATATACTTGCATTTTGCTGCTTTGCTGTTTAACATTCCCTCCAACTCCTTTCAAATATATTAGACACACACTGCTACTTAACAAATTTCCTGATAGAATCGTGTTCTATATGTAAGAACTTAGACCAGGGGTGAGCAAACTTTTTGGCCCGAGGACCACATCTGGGTATAGTAATTGTATGGTGGGTCGTGAATGCTCACAAAATTATGGTTGGGGTGCGGGAAGGGGTGAGTGCTCTGGTTGGGGGTGCGGGCTCTGGGGTGGGGCCAGAAATGAGGAGTTCAGGATGCGGGAGGGGGCTCCAGGCTGGGGCAGGAAGATAGGGTGCAGGGCAGGGCTCCAGCTGGGGGTGCGAGCTCTGGGGTGGGGTGGGGGATGTGGGGCTTGGGGTGCAAGAGGGTGCTCCAGGCTGAGACCAAGGGGTTTGGAGGGCAGAAGGGGGACCAGGGCTGGGGCAGGGGATTGGGGCATGAGGGGAGGCTCAGGGGTGCAGGCTCCGGGCGGCACTTACCTCAAGCAGCTCCCGGAAGCAGCGGCGTGTCCCTTCTCCAGCTCCTATGCAGAGGCACGGCCAGGTAGCTCTGCAATCTGCCCCGTCTGCAGGCACCGCCCTGCAGCTCCCAATGGCTACAGTTCCGGGCCAAAGGGAGCTGTGTGGGTGGCTCTTGGGGCAGGGGCAGCATGCAGAGCAAAGCCCCCTGGCTGCCCCTATGCATAGGAGCTTTAGGGGGGCCACACCACTGCTTCCGGGAGCTGCATGGAGCAGGCCCCACGCTACTCCCTGGCTGGAGCACCAGAGCAGGGCAAGCCCCAGACTCTGCTCCCCAGCGGGAGCTCAAGGGTCGGATTAAAACGGCTGGTGGGCCGTAGTTTGCCCACCCCGACTTACACCCTGCTCCTGAGAGTTAACCCAACCCACTGACGTCAATCCCACAAGTCTGAGCAGGCAAAAAGCTTGCAGCACTGCGGCCTTATTTACATAGCGGACAATAGCTAAGAGGACCCTGTGGTGCAACAATAAACAACACTTAAATACATAAAGTTACCTAAAACAGTAAGTTCACATGAAAAGCCAGAATTCCACTAGAGATTCTCTGCCTTCTCGCATACATCGTGTAGCTCTTGTTTCTGTAGTTCGTGTATAGAAATAACTAAAACTTCACACGGATATTTTGAGCCAAAAGTTCTTAAGAAACTGTGGTAATCAGAATCAACATGGTTAAAATTTAGAAAGGCACTGAACTTTACTACTTGTGTCCGTCACAGCCTTACTGATTCAGCTGAAACCACACCCTCATATCATGCTATTGTGCCAGTGTCAACTTCAACTTTGAATTTCCTATAGCTGTTGGCTTTTTGGTAAGCTTAACAAAATTTCCTGTCCTCCAACAAATTTTTTTCAGATTGTGTCTTCCTGGTCATTGTGGAGATATTTTAATCTTTCTAATGCTAGCACGATTTCCATCTGAAAACATTAGAAAGTTTGGTAATAAGCACTTCCTTTAATACTATTAATCACAGAACGGCAAGGAATGGCTTGAGCTGCAAAGAGATCATATTTCACCTGCAAAGTAACAGCATATACAGTATTATCCAAACAATCTCTCCCAGCTGTTATTTACTAAAGAGAGTAGGAAGTGGTTACTCTGAAGCTACAGCTAAACCCCCAGCAACTTTTTACGAGAGACTAGAGAGCAGAGTAACTTGACATCTTATAGCAGCAATATGCAGCCTAAGAGCAACTTGTCTCTTAGGATATTTATTAATTGACACACCTATTTTTCTAGATCCATGAGATTCTAGAAAAGTGAAGTTACTGGTACCATGGCCCTGGTACTGCGTAAACTATTCCCACAATGCAGCACCTTCCTGGCCTATAACAATTGTTGCTATTCCAAGTCCTGGGCCTCTCCAATGGAACCTGACAAAGTTGTACCGAAGTTGTGCAATATATTCAGATGTCCACTAGGACAAAACCACCAAAACACAAACCCATTTCCCCAGCAGCGAAAGACTGATGCGCTTACCCAAGGCAACACCAAGCCATCCCTTCCTAGTTCAAAGGAAAATAGTAGAAAATTTGTGGCTGTCCACCCTATCTTAAAATAAACCCTCAAGTGTTTAATACTGAAATGAGTGCCAGTTACAAAACAAAAAGAACGGGAGAGGCACATGAAACTATTTGCCAGTAATGTAAATCATGTTCGTTTATTTCACATACTGAAATGTAAGAAGATACTATTGGCTATCAGGTGCTTCAAAAAGGCATAGGTCTAATCAGTCTACTTGACCTATCCCCAAAAATATTCATAAGCATAGGATGTTTAACCAAATGGACTATGGAAGCACCAATATGATTCAACAGAGAGATGTACAGGGAGGACGGGGGAGGAGATCAAATGTTCTCAAACAATTTTCTGATTAAATCCAGAACTTGTACAGTAGACCCTCAGAGTTACGAACACCTCAGGAACGGAGGTTCCTCGTAACTCTGAAACGTTTAACTCTTAACAAAACATTATGGTTGTTCTTTCAAAAGTTTACAACTGAACACTGACTTGGTGAAGCTTTGAAACTTTATTATGCAGAAGAAAAATGCTCCTTTCTGTTAATTTTTTTAGTAGTTTAAATTTAATACCTTGCTATATTGTATTTGTTTCTCCTTCCTCCCTCCCCCCTCGCCCCGATCTCTGCTGCTGCCTAATTGTGTACTTCCGATTTCAAATGAGGTGTGGGGTTGACTGGTCAGTTGGTAACTCTGGTATTCGTCACTCTGACGTTCTAGTGTAACTCCAAGGTCGTTAGAAATTTGAACCACTTGTCTTAGTCCGGGGTACAATTTTCAAAAGCACTCAAGTGACTTAGGAGCTTTTTTGAAAATTTTACCCTAGATCCATCCCTCTAAAGAAAGGCAGAGCATGTGGTGATAAGACAATGGATGTCAGATACCTAATTAGCACCTAGTCCGAAGTGCACATCTTTTTGGTCGGGCACAGAAGACAATTGCTTATTTCCATTCATTCTTGGCAACTACAGACACCACAATTAAATAAGGGTCCTCTTCTCTTCCCAATCATAGATTTGTTTAGAGTCCACAATGAGAAGAACCTGTAAATCCTGTAGCAACGAGCTCTTGAAGATGAAGGGTTCTACCAAATCACTTACGACACCACAACAAAGGCTGAAGCTTTCCAAAGCAATCTGCTGCTTCTGTACATGTGCAGCTCTAGTGGCCCCAAGGGTTTGCAGACTGCACCCTGCGGTTGCTCGTGATCCAAGTTCCACCACACTGTTAGCCAGAAAGGTGGGTTCTTCAGCATAGAGTTTCAGATTCAGGAAGACTGTAGCCTCCAGCCTCCACTGTGTATGTGTAATGAATTCTGCCTAGCCAAATTATATTCTAGTCACATAGTCACCCACTGCAGCTCACATGCAAACATTTTTATACTAATATTCTGGAGCAAGCTTTTCCTTGTCCTCCATAAACTCTCTGAATTGGTTTTGCTCCACAGGGCTGTTAGAAAATAATTACTACGCTAAACCAGGGCCGGTGCTTCCACTAGGCGACCCTAGGCAGTTGCCTAGGGTGGCAGGGGGGCGGCATTTTGCCATCCTCGGCGGAAATTCGGCAGTAGGGGGTCCTTCCGCTCCGGGTCTTCGGCAGAAATTCAGCGACGGGTCCTTCATTCGCTCCAGGACCCGCCACCGAAGTACCCCGAAGACACGGAGCGGAAGAACCCCGGCCGCAAAATGCTCAGAGGAGGAGCGCTGCCGCCTAGGGTGGCAAAAACCCCGGTGCCGCTCCTGCGTTAAACCCACAGGCCACTTTTCCAGAGCAGGTCTGCCATATGAACAACATTTGACTCATCTGCATTGGTATGTTACAAGGCATGGAGCCACTGCTGTCACTTAGATCCTGTTCTATCTGTACTAACCAACGTAGTGTCCTTTTTAGGACTCACCACAGCATTCTAACCCTGCATGTAACTCAACCTTGCTGCTGCTTTTACATAAATTAGTCAGCTTCTAGGACCCCTGTAAATAATCCCATGTTTAAGAAACAGAATCTAATCCTTGATCAGCTTTTATTATATATGTATATTTAGGCAAATACCATACATTTATTGAAAAAACTGCCCGGCACCCCTGTAGGGTATTTCCACAGGAAAGCATAGAATCATAGGATGTAGGACTGCAAGGGACCTCAAGAGGTCATCTAGTCCAGCCATTTGAGCTAAGGCAGCACCTAATATACCTAGACTACCCCGACAGAGGTTTGCCTAGCCTGTTTTTAAAAACCTCCAATGACAGCGATTCCACAACCTCCCTTGCAAGCTGATTCCAGAGCTCAACTACCCTTATGGTTAGAAAGTTTTTCCGAATATCTAACCTAAATCAGATTAGCCCAATTTCTTCTTGTCCTACCTTCAGTGGGCCTGGAGCACAATTGATCACTGTCCTCTAACAGCCCTTAACATATCTGAAGTCTGATCAGGTCCCACCTCAATCTTCTTTTCTCAAGACTAAACATGCCCAGGTTTTTTGTGTGTTTGTTTTTTTAAACTTTTCTCAAAGGTCAGATTTGCTAAAGCTTTTATCATGTTTGTTACTCCCCCCTTGGACTCTCTCCAATTTGTCCACATCTTTCCTAAAGTGTGATGCCAAGAACCGGACACAGTACTCCAGGTGAGGCACCATCAAGCCCAGTACAGCAGGACAGTTACCTCTCATGTCTTACAGAAGAAACTCTTGTTAGTACACTCCAGAATGATACTAGCCTTTTTCGCAACTGTATCACATTGCTGACTCACTCAATTTGTGATCCACTAGAGCCTTGAAATCCTTTTCAGCAGTGCTATGCCTAGCCAGTTATTTCCCATTTTGTAGTTGTGCATTTGATTTTTCTTAAGTGAAGTACTTTGCACTTGTCTTTATCAAATTTCATCTTGTTGAATTTGAACAATTCTCTAACTTGTCAAGATTGTTTTGAATTCTAATCCTGTCCGCCCAGTGCAAGCAACCCCTCCCATCTTAGTATCATCTACACACATTTTATAACCAAATTCTCCACTCCGTTATCCAAGTTCTTAATGAAAATATTGACTAGGATTAGACCCAGTACAGAGCAAACTTGTTATTTCCCATTTGACAGCAAACCTTTGATAACTACGCTGAGTACGGTCTTTCACCAATTGTGCACCCAGCCTATAGTAATTTCATCTAGACCACATTTCCCTGGTTTGCTTATGAGAATGCTATGTGGCACTGCATCAAAAGCATTACTAAAATCAATATCTCACGTCTACATGTCTGCAGGAGAGTTACCTTTCCCAGAAGAACATCTGCAAGTGAGCCTCTTCATTCAGAATGCTGGGCAGAATTTCTGTACCCTCAGTAGAATGATACACACAACTGCAGAGGAGTTGAAATGAAAACTTAAAAAAATTCTACTGCAATTTCTACTATGGACATTCTTTCCACAGCTTACTTGCAAACATCAATGGCACTGCAGCAGCAAAAGGAGGTCTTCATACAAATGAGCAGGATACATGAAGTACAATCTGAGGGACACTAGTCTCTGTGACGGACATAACAGCCCTACAGACTGACCTTAGTCTAGTCGGATGGTCTTCCTTGGAAATTTGAATGTGGGGTATCCGAGGAAACAGAAGTTGGTTTGATCTTCACTTTGTTTACTGAAACCCCAGAATACCCTTTTTTCTCAGTATCTAGTCCTGCCTACTAGATTTAAAACAGCAGAAAAGTCAAAATACATGGTCTTGAATCTGAACTAACAAAGTGAAAATGTAGTCAGAGCAGCCCAACTCCTAAAGAGGTCCAAAAGAAAAATCAGAACCACCTAATGACAAGGTCAAGAAAAAACTCAGCATATAAATTGCTTAGTACCTAAAGGAAGCTCTTTCTGAAATTACAGACATAATTCAATTTTGATTGTTATAGTACAAAAAAGAAAATACAAACTTGCCAGTTTTAGAAAGCTCTGGGGGGAAAGGCAAAATAAACCAGAATCCACAACAAAGACTGTTCTACCTCAAGGGTGTCAGGAGAAGGGAAACACCATGTTGCAATAAAATCTGGAATCCTAATTTTGTCCGAACATAGTAAACAGAATTAAAACCTGTTCCATCACAAGAGGAAGAGAAGCAATCAGCAACATTTATCGTCCAGCCATAAAGGTAAAAGAATGATTAAAAAAAAAAAAAAACTTTAAAAAATGATTACCCAGGTCCTCTCCCCAATCACACCCCCACCTCCAAAAAAACCCCTAAATCATAAAATTAAGCATCTACATGATGTACTTACCTATATGTGACAAGGGAACAGCTTTCCATTAAAGCAATGATACACGTGACTAACCACTTCCCTGCTTAGAAAGGGTTTGCAACACAGACAAAAGGCTGTGTTCATCAACCCTAGAATGTCTCCTTCCAAAAGACAGGAGGGAGTATAGTCTATCAGGGACAACATACTGTGATCATGAAGGAAAGGAAACCCTTGGGTATTTACTGCAGTCCTTCTGGCTGGACTGGTGTTTTCTGTTCCCGTTGACTACAGTAAAGCTTTAATGCTCCTTTTTGTTTCTTAACTCAAAGCAAATATTTCTGCTCTCACACCCTTACCTAATATATACATGAAGAACCAAAAAGGGTTCTTCTCACCCACCCTGCGTGTCTTTGCCATGAAGTAAAAGAATAAATAAGTCCAGTTACTATTTCACCAGCAGCTACCAACAGAATTGCCTTCCCCGGAAAAATAAAGGAATTACGGGACCTTTTGTACTTCTTCAGCCAGTGCAACAATGCACTTCTTTAAACATCTCATCTGCTTTTAATACATACTCTTGCTGCAGAGAACCATTAGTTTATTTTCATGCAAGGTTAGATCCAAGCCCCACCCTCCAAGACTTAGTTAAAAATCCAGTTACGTGGTGGATTTTGGTTATGATAAATGGCGATTAAGTGGAGAGCCCTGGTTTCAGCACATTAGTGCTGTAAAGTGCATTCTTGGAACCTGCCAGCTGCCTGACTTCCCAAACTAAATGGCAGTATCCTGCAAAGAATGCAACAACGCATGTTCTTAGAAATACATGAGACACTCTAGACTCTCCAAACTAATGGCATGGGGGCGAAAAGAAGTGTTCTATAGACAAACATTCTGCTGAAAGCATTGTGACTGCTCCAGACTAACAGGTTTTAGAGATTAAGCAATGGAGAGAGAGAGAGAGAGGGGCACTTGTCTCTGCAAAATAGCAGGTTATAGAAACTGCTTGCAAAGTGTTAAAAACAGTGCAACCGATTTGTAAACTGGAAGAGTGTGGAAAAAGCCAGAAGCCAACTGCCACTTAGGGGGTTTTGTTGTTTGGTTGGTTTTTTTTGTTCCAGGTCAGTCCAGGCTCCAACTTAATGTTTGACAGAAACTATCAAGAAACAATTTCTGAGCTATCTGAAATCAGAGCCAGTGGCTTTCCTATCCTAAAAAGAGACAGTACACCTCTACCTCAATATAACGCTGTCCTCGGGAGCAAAAAAAAAAAAAAAATCTTACTGTGTTATATTGAACTTGCTTTGATCCACCCGAGTGCACAGCCCCGCCCCCCCGGAGCGCTGCTTTACTGCGTTATATCCGAATTCGTGTTCTATCGGGTAGCGATATATCGAGGTAGCAGTGTATCAAGATTTTAAAAACTGAAGAAAGGGAGTAATTTAGACTTGAGTTACCACACACATACCCTAGACCAGAGGTTCTCAAACTGGGGGTCGAGACCCCTCAGGGGGTCACAAGGTTATTATATGGGGGGTCGTGAGCTGTCAGCCTCCATCCTAAACCCCGCTTTGCCGCCAGCATTTATAATGGTGTTAAATGTATAAAAAAGTGTTTTTAATTTATAAGGCGGGTCGCACTGCGAGGCTTGCTATGTGAAAGGGGTCACCAGTACAAAAGTTTGAGAACCACTGCTCTAGACAAAAAATAACTAAGAGTTTTAAGGATATAAACCCAACACATTAGATTATTGCAATTAAAAACTACTTGAAATCCAGAAATTTAGAATTAAGGTTCCATACTAAGTTAACCATAGTTCAGACCCTGAATCTTCACACCCTGTTCACGGCACAGTGACAGATTTCCTTACCCTCACTACACTTCTTCATAATGTTCAACATCCATTCTTCCCACTCAGCCTCCAATAACTTTTACATTACACAAGACAGATTTAGGCCTAGTCCACACTACACAGGCTTTGCCAGTATAGCTAATCAGCATGGCTATCGGCAGAGGCTGGTAGTGTAGACACAGCATGTGCTGATACAAGGAGTTTCTGCCATTATAGTAACACCACCTTCCCATACATATTAGTTATGCCAACAGAAGTTCTGTCAACATAGCTGCTTTTACAACTGGGGGGGTTTGCAGAAATACCTTTGTCAGCTGGGGGTATGCTTTTTTCACACCCGTTACCAATAGCTATACCTATAAATGTAGCGTAAACCTGGCCTTAAACAGGATACTAGAGAAGCTTCTGTCTGCATAGTTTACAGTATATGATTTCTATGCTCATTTCATCACGATTTCCAGGGCTACTTCTGTCCTTGTCGGTTAGCAACAGTTTAAGCAAGTTATAAGAAACTTCAACAAAACCAAACTGACAGAGTTCCAAAACCACGTGAATGAAATGAGATTCCAAACTATTGGACTTGTTTTCAGTTGTGGCCTCAATTTGCTACAGCTTTCCTTCCACACTTGACTCCATTGTCTTTCCTATTCCTTTTAGGCTAGCCCGCTCCAAAATTGCTCAAACATTATTCCTTTGGTTCAGCATGTTCTTCTGATCCCTACTTGCTTTTTGCCACCACTTCATTTAAATAAAAAAAAAAAAAAGAATATTTATAGAACACTTGTTTCCCCATTTCCAAGCAACATGGCTTTACTTCTCCTCAAGCAAAAAACATCCCCAGCGCCAAAAGATTTGTTCCACTTTTATTTCCTAGATCTAACAGGTACTGTACAATGGTTCCTTTTTATATATTACCTGCTGAAAACATGCCTTTTGTTTCAAGATTTAAAAGCCAATATTTTATAACAATAGGAAGCTATGGGTCAAGATTAACGGCATAACTCCACATATGATTCAATGATTGGAATGACGACAATGTTTAATCTGGATTAGCTGGCAATTAAATCAGTCTGATTGTATTAGCCGAACACAAAACTTTCTGTAGAATGCCCCCACAGGGGCTCAGTACATTCACAGGTCATAGGAAAAATGATTTGCCAACATTTTGTTCTAGATATCACAATAGGAAGTTCATAGTGTGAGGCTGGAGGAAAGGAGCGGTGATCCTCTTGAAAGATTGATCCTACCTCCACTGATCAGCCTCTTCAATGGAATCAACTTTTCCATTTAATGGAGTAGACAATTGCCCTTAAACATCCAAGCAATACTGCCTGCTTGAGTGGTTGATACCACAAAAGCAAAATGTTACCTTCTAAATGTAACAATGACAATACACCTTTAGCCTGATAGAACACGAATTCGGATATAACGTGGTAAAGCAGCACTCCAGGGGAGCAGGGCTGTGCACTCCGGCGGATCAAAGCAAGTTCGATATAACGCGGTTTCACCTATAACGCAGTAAGATTTTTTGGCTCCCGAGGACAGCGTTATATCGAGGTAGAGGTGTACTATCAGAGAAGTGATTGCATTCATTAACCTTAACTAAGGATTTTTTTATAAACTTCTACATTTCAATTCTGTAACTATTTGCCCTCAGAACTGTTCTTAAATAAAGAATTACATAGTAATCTTAAAGTTAACAGAATTTGTGTTTGGGAATATTCAAGTGGTGTACCACAGCTCTCCTTTTCAGTAATCCACTAACAGTCATGACCTACAGAGCAAAAACATCATTCTGTTGCCAGCCAAAACAGAAATTTCACCACCAGCACATTGCAGGGATCATGATATCACCCACCAAACTAGGAAGAAAAAACTACTTTCTGTAAAAGCAATTTCTGAATGACATCTGAAGAGAAACATTTGCCTGATTTTAGAGGAAAGGGTTAAAACACATGTGGGGAGGGGGGTGGAGGGAGAGAGACACGAGATGACAGAAAACACCCAAGGACTAAATTGTAAGAGCAAAGCAAGCAGAAATGGACAAAAATCCTGCCGGGCTTTGGGGAAAAAAAAAACCAAACAAACAAAAACCAACAACCTCAACTCTTCTATATGTTTAAAAATAGACCTTAAGCCCTCTGAATGGGATAAGCTGAAAAACCATTTGAAGAACTTTAATAGAACGCCAATTTCTCATGCTGATTGTTCCAGGAGGACTAATGGAAAGGAGAGGGGTGTCATGTCTCTACAGCGACCGGAGCGGGACTGGGCAAGGTACTGAGTATGATGAACAACATCCTGCAACTGTCATAGGCCCTGTATTCATGACACTAGCTTCAGGACTAAAAATGAAGGAAATCCTGCTTGCACTAAGACCTTTGGTTCAGTTACTGTCATATTCACACTAAAAAGGGTGGGTTATTTTCATAGAGTACACACTCACACAAATCCATTTTATACCTTTTTTCCTCCTACTATAGGAATAACAAAGTAAAGCAGTACATAGGTGACTCAGGAGTTCTCAGATTTTACACTTTTTAATATTTTAAACAAAAGTAATATTTCCAAGTACATGTCTGAAAAGCTTAAGATTTTGCAAACCAATATACAATAGGACAGGTCAGAATAAGGCAGAGACGCTTGTGTCTGTTGGAGTGTGTGGGGGAAGGGCAAATTATGTGACAGCATCTGCCTTAACTAAGTTTCCTGGTTTGTGTCTCAACACTAACAGTTTGCCTGAATTTCCTCTTT
Organism: Chrysemys picta bellii; assembly: GCF_011386835.1. Taxonomy (NCBI): domain Eukaryota; kingdom Metazoa; phylum Chordata; order Testudines; family Emydidae; genus Chrysemys; species Chrysemys picta. The sequence continues at coordinate 13,309,663 of NC_088815.1, read as the reverse complement.
TTTTGTAAACAGTAGTTTTAAAAAGCTGTTCATAGAAAGTATTTTGAACAAGTTTAGTCCAAAGATAGTAATGAGTTATTGGAGCTATTTCAGTCAAACACATATTTAAGATCAGTGGCATACATGTAGCCCAATTCAGAAAAAAAAAAATCTGGTTTCCATGTTAAAAAACAAAAACACACTCCACACACGCTTTAAAAATTGCTTCCACTCTGCACAAGACATTTGTATTGAAGAAGGCCAACAGGCATTTCTAAGATTTCTATTTACTAAAATAAATCAGTGTAGTGAATATTCAACATTTTCAAAATTAAGCAGATTTTCTCTTGATTTTCCTGACCATTTGTAGTCTCTTCTCTTGACTTAAAATTAATTTTGATTCTAGTTGCAAAATACAGGTAATATTTTAAATAAGGCTAAACAAAGACACCCCTTTGCCATGATAATCTATCCCATAATACAAGAAGTTTAAATACTAGAAACCCCAAACACTCATGCATGAAAAAAAAGTTGCATAACTGGTGTATTTAAAGAAAATGCAACATATACATCAAGTTCATCAGTCTATTCTTGTATATTTTGTTAAGCTACTGTGATGAGATATACAAACCCCACACTGGTCAGGGACAGGTTAATGAGCGGCATGGAGCCCCCACCGCCCCACTACACCTGTGTTGGTCCTTAGACATGGAAGAAGGAGTTAAAAGGAGGGAGCACAGCTCAGTGGGGCCCTGACTGGGAAGGAGAGCAGACTGGCAGGCCCCACATTCAGAAAGAAGCCTGGGTGGGGCCGGGAGCTGCCTGCAGACTATAGACTGCCACTGCCTTCCTGAGGAAGGGTAGGTCAGACAGTTTGAGTTGTTACCAGGAACTGGCTGGTAGTCATTACGCCAAGCCACTGCAGCTGAGGACCACCTGAGAGGAAGGGGGTTGAAAGTTGAACCCACCAGGCCCAAAGATTCTCTTGGTTTGTTGGTCTTAGCCTTCTGGGGTACTGAAGTCCCCACATCAAAGCCACATCCATGACCAAAGTGTCCTGAAGACGCCATTGGGTAGGCAGAACTGCGGCGGTGCCACAGCTACCTATCTAGCTGAACCAGCGCCAATAGAAAGGTGGAATGCTCATGTGATAGCAATAAAACCTACAGCGCTGTAGGCTAGCCCGGAGTCAGTTGGGACAAGTTCTACCATCAGATATGCAATGCACATGCTACTCCCGCTGAAGTCGAAGAAGTTTCATGCATGAATCCAAGGGCAGAATTTGGCCCTTTGAATTTTATCTGTGTTGCAAAAGTTTGGGTAATTATTTTTTTTTTTTTTTAACAAGCTGAGGATACCAGCATGAAGACATGTGTTTAAAAATTATGCCCTCTTCAGCTTTGCTGGTGGTTCTCCAACAGGTTTAGTTTATTAACCAGGTGAGACCACAGAGCACTGTGGGAAGGAACATTACTTACATTTTTCTTAAATGTCATTCCCTCCCCCCTTTAATATCTTCTGACATTCTGCACATCAAACTAAGATCCATAAAGGAGGAGGAGAACATAACATCACCTTGGCAACATAGTGTTTATCACCTGTTAGGTCTCTTAACCTATCAGGAGGGTTACAAACCAGTCATACTAGCAATTTTCAAATTCAACACTTTCTGACAAAACTGGTCAGGGTACCACCCAAGTTAAAAAATGCATGTGGCTAAACACATTAGACAAGGCAAATGATAATTTAACACTTTACACTGCAAATCACTTGTTCAAACAGTAGCCAGTCAAGTCTCAACCCTTTTATCTGTTTTAGAGATGGGGAAACAGATCTTGTCCAGACAAAGGATTTCAAGCATTCATGGCTAGCCACCACTGTAGTTACACTGGTGCAAACCTCTAGCACTGACAGGCAAAACATGGACTGGAGCAAGCTGCGGTTTATAGCTTCTTATCCTAGGGATCCTAGCACCCTGTTTGAAACTCTGCAAGGGGTTCACTTTTCAGATCACTATCTTCTTAGCAGGGGGTCTAATAAAATTAAGTCCCCCTATAGCTCTTAAAGAGGAGTTGTCTTCCTACCCTTAGCTGCCCTAACCCCCAAATACCTCATCTGTTGTGGACTGTTTCTCTGCAATTCTTGCAACCATCATTTTTGGGCCATCCTCCCCCAGAGCCTGCCTTTTCCCAAGCAGCAATACAGTGAAGCTGTCATGCTTGTTTTTCAGCTTTATTGCTACCCCCAGGGTTCTGAATAGCAGCAGTGAAACTGATCAGTTGTTTCTACACAGCACCAGGGTCTGCAAATTCAGTAAGAGAGCACTACAAAGGCCATTTCTTCACAACTGAAAGGACAAGAAGGTATTCTTTTTAAATGGCAGCTAAAATTCTGCTTTTCTCCACCCCCTCCCAAACACGTCAGGGAAAACTTCCCACTAGTTACTGGTAAGTGGACAAGTGACTATTTCAAGCCTTGCACAAAGCATAAACTATTCTAATGACAACCAGTTAAGCCGAGGCATTTTGCCAGCACCAAGGCTCAACGGACCAGCCACTGTGCTAATGGGATGTCTTTCGGTATGAGGAATCATGATTCCCCCTATTACTAAAAGTGACAAATTCAGTTACGTGATTTTCATTTTACAAAGTAGTGGGCTACTTTCACCAGCAGTGGGGGGGGAAATGGCATTTAATACTTTCTGAAGGCCAGAGTGTCTGCTCAAGTTTGAGGAGAACAGTGTCTAGTAGTTGGAGCATGAGTTTGGGAGCCAGGAGCTAGAACTCCCCAAATTCTCATCAGTTCTGACACTATTTTCCCATATCTTTAGAACTTATCCAGCCCCCCATTATGGCAGTATCTAAGCACCTCATAATCTTTCCTGTATTTATCCTCAGTACCCCTGAGAGATAGTAACATTGCCCTATCTCCATTTTACAGATGAGCAACTATGACGCAGAGAGATTAAATGATTTGCCCAAGGTCACAGAAGAAGTCTGCGTAGGGTAGGGAACTGACCTTGGGTCTCCCAAGTCCCAAGCTAGCACCTAACCACTGCATCATCCCTTCTGCTTGTCCCAGACTAGAACAAGTAATAGTGTGCCTCGGTTTCCCCACCTCTATGTAAAACTCCCTCTATGTTGTGAGCATTTAGATAATACTTTTAAAATATTTTGAAGACAAAGTAATAATTATAAATACTACCTCAAGGGGGAAATAAGGAACATTACAAATGAAACATGTGAAGTACATTTAAAAACTGCTTCCTTTGGAAGTTGTAACATGTTACAACACTTGGAAGACCACAAACAAAAACGTGTTATTCTTGTTTGTTTTAGAGCTACAGAAAGCATGAGAGAAGCTTATACACAAAAAGCTATACTTAAATATTTAGCCAGTGTTATTTTGTGTAATATATTTCATACTGGCCATAAATACAGTTGAAGTAATCTAGGTAACACCGTGAAGTTAAACTGCAGCAGATTGTTTGCTTTATGAAGCTGTGCTGATTTAGGCCCCAATCCTATAAAAATATATACCCACATACTTGAAGCCAATGGGACTACACACAGTGCATAAAGTTAAGAATATGCTTTAAGTCTGCAGAATCAGAGTCTTAGTTCACTGCCATGCTGTTGTAAGACTAAGGATATTTTGAAAGCTAATATGCTTCAAAAGAAAACCAACACACGAACAGTTACTTGAAGGACCTCGAGTTCTCTTATAGAGTTGGACTCAGATTAAATATCAAGTTACTGCTTCCTGTGGGCTGTGAGGAAGTCAGCTCCTCTACTGGTAAAGTCACCAGAGTTGTATTTTTTAAATACCCACACCTATAAACAAATAGGTGTAGGTTGTCAGTTTCGCCAAGATCCATCCATCAAGTGCAATTCCACACGATTTTTTAAAAAGCTGTACTGATAGGGAATTTGAATAATTCAAAATCACTAATATAAAAAGATACAAAGAACAAAATAAATCTAACACTAGAATATAACCTAATTAGTTATTTTCCTCTGTTTTATTTTAAGATCACATCTGCTAGCAATGGTCTAGTACAAAAGTAAACACTAGTGTTTAGACCCTCCAAGACAGCCTAATGAAACAACTTTGAGAGGAAATCCACTGCCTCCAGAATGAGCCATAACACCCCCTCACCCACAAACTCTTCCCTTCCTAATCCCTCCTGCTCCTCCAGAACACTTGCCAGTATTTGGCTTCCCCATTCTATACCACCTCAGCCTGAAATTCAACAAGGAGATGGAGAAAGAATTTCCCTCCCTTGCTGCCTGCAACACCCACACTACCTGCCTAGCCCCTCCCCACCTCAAAAAAAAAAAATGAAAAACTTTGATCACAATTATTCCTACCTAAACTAGCCTGTGACTTACAATCCATCTCACACCACGCCAAAATACTCCCCAAAAGAACAAGAAAGCTACCTTCAACCAGCCATCAACTCCTTGCCAGTGATATACCCCACCCACATCTTTAACAGTTCCCCAATACTCCACTTACTACCTTCCAACCCTCCAACTACTCCTAGAATATCCTGACATTTATGTCTCACACACACTAACCATGTATATTTATATGCATGTTACCAGTCCCACATACAACTCATATTACCCCCATGCTTTCCAGCTGTCCCCCATAGCCATGTTATATCCCCAAGTTCCCGCTCCCCAGTTATCCAAAAAACAGTCCTATCCAACTCCCCACATTCCTCCATTAATTACCCCAACATTCCTCTTTATTTCCCTCACGCCACATACCTATTGTGGTATTACCCCAGAACACCCACATGCTCCTCTATTACCCCAAACTCACCCATCCACATGCCAATATGCCCCTCATTAGCCTCCACTCCCCAACCACATGCCCCTTTATTCCCCCAGTATCCTCACAAGCCCCCTATTCCTCCATTCTCCCCGATAGATATACCCTTATTATCCAGTACCCCCTTATTCCCCCCCACTCATTACCCCAGGACTTCCACATGTCCCCTTATCCCCTACATGCCAATCCCCTTATTACCCCACTACCCCTTGTTACCCTCTTATCCCCCCAGTGTCCACACATGCCATTACCCCTTAACCCCCAACCTTCCCATCATTCCCCCCCCTGCTCCCCATCCCCCCATCACTCCCCCATCCCCCTCACTTCCCCCCCACTCCCACCCACCGCACTCTTCTCCCCCCACTCCCCGTACCCCTCATCCCCCCACTCCACCCCCCCATGCCCCCACTCCCCATACCCCTCATCCCCCCACTCCCCATACCCCTCATCCCCCCACTCCACCCCCCCATGCCCCCACTCCCCGTACCCCTCATCCCCCCACTCCACCCCCCATGCCCCCACTCCCCATACCCCTCATCCCCCCACTCCCCGTACCCCCCATGCCCCCACTCCCCATACCCCTCATCCCCCCACTCCACCCCCCCATGCCCCCACTCCCCGTACCCCTCATCCCCCCACTCCACCCCCCCATACCCCCCACTCCCCGTACCCCTCATCCCCCCACTCCACCCCCCCATGCCCCCACTCCCCGTACCCCCCATACCCCCACTCCACCCCCCCATGCCCCCACTCCACCCCCCCATGCCCCCACACCCCTCATCCCCCCACTCCACCCCCATATCCCCACACCCCTCATCCCCCCACTCCACCCCCATATCCCCACACCCCTCATCCCCCCACTCCACCCCCCCATGCCCCCGCTCCCCGTACCCCTCATCCCCCCACTCCACCCCCCCATGCCCCCACTCCCCATACCCCTCATCCCCCCACTCCCCATACCCCTCATCCCCCCACTCCACCCCCCCATGCCCCCACTCCCCATACCCCTCATCCCCCCACTCCCCATACCCCTCATCCCCCCACTCCACCCCCCCATGCCCCCACTCCCCGTACCCCCCATGCCCCCACTCCACCCCCATATCCCCACACCCCTCATCCCCCCACTCCACCCCCATATCCCCACACCCCTCATCCCCCCACTCCACCCCCCGTACCCCCGCTCCCCGTACCCCTCATCCCCCCATGCCCCCACTCCCCATACCCCTCATCCCCCCACTCCACCCCCCCATGCCCCCGCTCCCCGTACCCCTCATCCCCCACTCCCACCCCCCCCATGCCCCCACTCCACCCCCTCATCCCCCCACTCCCCCCCCCCCATACCCCCACTCCCACCCCCTCTCCCCCCGCCCCTTACGCCCCCATACGCCCGCCCCTCTTCCGGCCCGGCCGGGCCCCGAGGGGGTCCCTGGGGCGGGGGCTCCGCCAGGCCGCGGCCTGCGCCGGGGTTTCCCGTCGCTCCCTTCCCGGGCTGGGCGAGAACCCCCCGCCCTCCTCCCGCTCGCCCCCGGCCCGGGGCCCGGCCCCTCCTCACCCTCCGCAGGGCGCGGGGCACCGAGGGGGCGGAGGAGGGGAGCCCGCCGCCGCGGCCGCCTCAGACACCAACCTCCGCCGCGCAACCCAACCTGCTGCCGAGCCCCAGCCGGGGACGGGGGGGGCCCCCACGGCGTGACTGACGGCACGGGAGGGCCAATCGGCGTCCAGCACCCCAATAAGGAAGGCGGGGCCCAGCACAGCCGCCGGGTTAGGCTGCCACCTTCTTAGCGGGGCCTCCAAGTAACGGGGAGCAAGAGAGGAGGGGCCGGTAGGCGGGCCAGGGAGTGACAAGGGAACGAGCCAATCAGAGCAGAAGGAGCCAAAAGAAGGCGGGGCATTCAAATGAAGTTCATCAATATTGATAAGCAATGTGGTCGGGGGGGGGGGAGGTGATAATTGCACTGGGGTTTTTGCTGGGGTTTTATTTACATTTATTTAAATGAGCCACTGCGTGAGCCCTGTTGTTTCATTCCTTGTTAAGTGTGCATGCAATTAACATCTGGCTTGAGCTGTGAAGCAGGCGCCTCCCACACATCTGGGTTTATTAATCACTGGGATCATTTGTGTCTTATTCGCTCCACTAGCCCTCCCTGAGGGGCCCCAGCCTCTGCAAACCAGGGGCCAAGGGCTCTCAAACAGGCCCCCCAGCACTGCCCAAATCCACATCACTGCGTCTGCACTGGGGCTTTGGCCGGTATAGAAATGCCCCTCGCCCACCCAGCCACCCCAAACTGGCCTTATCACTCTAGGCGCAGCCCTGGCCCAAAGCACGCTGCCTCGTTAACCACAAGCAAGGCGATCAGAACTGAGCTGTCTTTAGGGTGACCAGATATCCTGATTTTATAGGGACAGTCCTGATATTTGGGGCTTTTATTTATATGGGCTCCTATTACTCCCCACCCCCCTGTCCTGATTTTTCTCACTTGCTATCTGGTCACCCTAGCTGTGTTAGACTAGAAATAAATCAATTGGGCCATTAAAAAAATATCCAGCCATGAAAACAAAATCTACATTCACCTTTATTTCATTGTCCATCTTCCATGCTATCTGTGTTCCCAAATCCTTTCCAGAGTGAAGCAATGCAGGTAGAGCGCTAATGAGTGACAGCAGAGGGAAAAGAGGTAGCAAGAGCTTGAGAAAGAGAGAGGGCACACATGCCATCTGAGCTTTGGAGTCAGATGGAGAGTAAATGAGGTGGAGGTACCCCAAATCTATCCCAGATGTCAGAAGCTGCAGAGGAGGAGGCCCTTGCACCGGCAGTGACAAGATTGTGCCAAAGGAATGCAGGTGTGTTAGTCCATGAACCAATCTTCTCCTTGTGGTGCCTGTTCAGGAGAAAACCATCTAGCCCTTGACAAGAGTACAGATTAGAAAGCTTAGGTTAGTGTAGTGCAGCCCCTTGCTCTCTAATGTGCTCATTGGTGCCTCTAGTGGTCCCTTCGCTGAAAACAGAGCTCATTTAGAAAGCCTGCGTTGAACATTTCATTGTGTCCCGGATGGGCACAAAGGGTTTGCAGTCTGGGGTGCTGGCCCTACGCACAGGGGTGAATTTCATCTTCAATAAATAACTGATTTTGAAGTTTACTAATTTATTTTTTGGTCCCAATGCTGTGGATGGCAGACTCCTGCCCCATGACATTTCCCAGCCCAAGAAACCCCCTACAGACCCCCCCACACACACTGGTTCCTGGAGTGAGCAATAAAGCACTGCCACTAAAATCCCTGGCACTAGCATTGCTGTACTTTTCAGTTGAGGTTCTCCACGTGCTCCTTGAAGGTGGATAAATATAACCCCACTCCATAGACTGGGGAAACCAAGACAGAGAGCTGAGGTGACACTGCCAACCTCACACCTAAAGTCAGCAGCAGAGTGGGGAACAATGACTTTCCTAATTCCCAGCCCCCTGCTCTAACCACTAGACTCAGCTGACTCCCAAAGGAGGTGCCCGGAAGGTGACATTTCAAAGCCACCTGGCAAATGCTCATGGTCCATGCAACTAGATGACAGGCGCTCACGCTGCTATAAAGCGTCTCCGGAGACCAGAAGACCAAACCCTTTTGAATCCCATCCTTCTGGCTGCAACTTTGTTTGTAACTGTCTTATTTCCTCTCCAACAGCAAGATGCCCGGGCTCGGTCTTGCAGCTTCTGTACCTTTCTGTGAATCCACTCATCTCATCAGCTCATGAGGCCCTCTCAGAGGCAGGCAGCAGGATACAGCAAGAGTTCGGGGTTCCGTGGAGCATTTTGGATATTTCACTTCTTGGTGCTTTTAAATATCAGCAACGGCTGGTGTGAAATTTACCAGCATTTCACCCACACATAGCCCCATCGTGGCTGGTGAGGAAAGGGACCGTCCCACACATGTGCCAATAAAACCTTTATTCCTCCTCCACCCTTCCCTAGTCTAGCTCTCTAGCTAGGCGAAGGGGGGTGTTATTGACAGCAGTCAGAGAGCTGGTGGAAAACGCCCATTTTACAGCCCCAGAGAGGCTGAAGCCCGCTCATACTCCACTGAACAAGCGTAGCAGGGCAAAGCTTCCCCACACACACAGCCCCACAGACACAGACAAACCACCAAGGTGCCTTATCCTAACCCAGGCAGGACACTCATTACGGGGGCCAGGGGAAACCAAGCTCAGTTTAGAGCAGCTTCTGAGGGTGCTCTAACTTACGCCCATGGTCAGGTAGGCTCCTGCACAGCCCCGGTATACAAGGAGCACAAATGTGGCTTAAAGCCTCCTGGCCCCGCACCCACGGAATTGAGAATCAGGCCCTTGGTTCTTATTTAGACCTCTGCTTACTTTCTCCGTTGGGCCTGACCCTTTGGTCATGGACACAGGTGTCCCCCCCAGCGGCTTCAGTGAAACAGATCTTGTTTCGGGTAAGAGAGGGAGGATCTGGCCCTGTGAATCAGACCGGTGGCTGGGAGGATCTCTCAGCTGCCTGCCTTCTCTGGTGCAGGAAGTCATGCTCCCGGGGGCTCCCAGGCTGGAGAATGAATCAAGGCTTTATCTAACATCCCACCATCCCCTCGGCCAGTCATGACCGGGTGAGGGCAACGGAGGCACTGCAGTTCCAGAATCACTAGGTGGGTGGTGTCCTTCCTTTGTCTCCCTGACTCACGGGTCACATTTGGACCTAGGACTGGGGAGGGCTGGGTGCTAGGGAGCACAGGGATTCCCGCCCTGGAACCTCTATGGGGAGAGGGGGAGATCAAGCAGTGGTCTCATGAGAGGCTGTCTGCCCCTAGAGAGCATGTCCTGGGAGGTGGGAAGCCAGCTACACACAGAGAGAGAGAAATCTGAATGGGTTAGGGCTGATCCCAGCCCAGAGCAGTCTGGTGGTTGCAGCAAGAGGCACTGGGAGGTAGGACTCCTGGTTTCTATGCCCAGCTCTGGATGGGAAGGGTGGTCTGGTGGTTGCAGCAGGCAACTGGGATCTTGGCCTCCTGGGGTCTCTTCCCAACTCTGTCACTGTCTTGCTGGGTGACCTAGAGCACCTCACTTAACTCCCCCGTGACTCAGTTTCCCCTTCTGAGGAGCAGGCCTGATACAGCGAGTTACCCAGCTCATTCCCAGGGGCATGGTGATACTTCGTGTAAATGCTCGCATAGCCCTTTGAGATCTCCACCGAAAGCATCGCTCTTGTTCTCCTTGGGCTGCGGAGGAGGAGCGGCTCCTGGGACAGGCTGTCCATTCACCCGTCAGTCAGTCACAGGAGGCTCTGTGAATCCCAGACAGGGACCATTAATCAACCGTCGAGAGATGACTGCAGCCCTGAGCCCACTGTGACTGATCCAGAAAGCAGACAATCATCGCAGAGGAGGAGAAGGCATCCCTCGGGCATGTCCATCCGCCGGCCTGGGGACTCGCTGCCTGCAGCCCAATTCTGGCCCTACTCAGGCTCCTCTGGGCTACTCCCACGGTGCCCAGGGCAGAACATCACCCCAGGCCACACTCCTGGTGCAAAGGGTTCTTCCCACTGGTTTGGGGCTAGCAGAGCAGCCCAAAGCCACCCCCGTCTCCTGGTGGAGCAGCATGCCCAGGCCGTGAGAGGCACCTATGTTGGGCGTGTGATTGGGCCGCACTGCATTCCAGGAGAGCAGCCCCAGAGCTCAGAGGGTGTAAGGGCGAGGTGATGCCCCCTGTCGTCCCAGCCTGGTTTGCACCTTCTGCAAAATGGGGCCCAGAATCCAGCCCTGGGTTCTGGAAGAGCCACCTGGGGCAGGGGCAGAGGGGCTGGATCAGTGCGGCCCACCTCACGCTTCGCCAGCCTCCAATGCTTGGCTAGAGGGAGGCAACCAGATGTCCTGATTTTATAGGGACAGTCCCGATATTTGGGGCTTTTTCTTATATAGATGCCAATTACCCTCCACCCCCATCCCGATTTTTCACACTTGCTGTCTGGTCACCCTACCCGCGGGGCAGGAGAAGGTGAATGGGGACAGAGCCACGCGGCTGCAGCCTCCTCTTTTGTCTTCCTCCGAGGAGTCGCTGGAGAGGGAGGTTAACACAGGTGGCCAAGGGGCATGGCAGGGGCTGCCAGCAGGCAGGGGGTATTGCAGGGAGCAGCTGCCATCACTGGAGTCCCCATTTCTGTTGCTAACAAGCTATTCTGCTACAGTGCAGAACACAACTCCGGGCCCCTGTGTCGAAGTGCCGCCCTGCCCGGAGCAGGCATCCCCACGCGCTGCGGACGGCAACAGCCGTGCTTCACAACTCGCTGCTTAGAACAAAACTGGGCCAGACACTGAGCCAGTCCCCCAAGCTGGCGTCAGTCAGCAGAGACGGACTTCCACCGAGTTACACGGACTGACAGCAGCTGAGGATCTGCCCGCCGGTGTGAACAGAGCCAGCCAAACCAAGGGCCTGATCCTACGAACATTGTGGCCAGCTGCCAGGAGTAATTCCAGTAGCAGTCCCATTAGTTAACATGTGTTTGCAGAATTGGGCTGGGAGACAGATTTTGTTTTTCTTAACCCCAGCTGTAATCCAGTTTGGTTCCATCTGTACTGGCCAAACGGTGTTATAATCTGCTTCGGCCACAAATGAGTTTAAATCATCCTTCACAGCCGTGGCTAAACCCAAGGCCAGATGCCGCTCCCAGCTTTGCAGGATATTGGATTGGACTGAGAAGGGCTAACAGACGTGGCATCATCTCACCAGGGCACGAGGGAAATGAACGAGAACCAGTAGGTGAAATGACCAGGCCAATTTTATTCTTCCAGCCCGAGAGCATTGGAGCCTAATCAACAGAAAAGTCAATTAGATTTGTAACAAGAGCCCTTTCGCTATACTCTTCCCTGACCGTAATTTAAGATTATTCCCGTGTAGCAAACGAGGAGTCAATAGATTTGCAACAAAACCACCCCACCCTGTAAAAATGTAAATAATTCAAGCCCCACATCCAGCAGAGTGCTTCAATATTTGCTTCACTTCAACATCCCTGGATGATCTATGTGCTTAAAGTTAAGCAGGTGCTTAAACGCTGTGCTGGATCAGGGCTTAAAGGCTGGATTTCCAACTCTGAACCCCTAGAATCCTTAGGGGTTCCCAGCTAAACTCTTCTGGACAGCACGCATGTTACTCCCGACGAGCTGGTATTTTCAAAAGCGCCTAAGTGATTTAGGAGCCAGGCTTTTCGGTGAACCTCAGCCTAATTCTGTGTAGGAAAAGGAAGATAAATAAACTTGGGGATTTGTCTCCTTGCTTGTTGCGTCCGGTCTCTGGAGTCCCCCACCTGCCTGCTTGGTAAAGCGTGCCCATGCCATCTGCCAGTGGAGGCCAGATTAGCTTTGCTTGGAGGGAGGGGCAGCCTCCTTCAACCAGATCTATTGCTTTCTATTATTCATAGTCGCTCTCCCGTTAGGAAACGCCACCCAGGGAAAGTGGCCATCCCCTCGCATCGAACATGCCGCTATTCCAGCCCCAGCTGTGCTTCGTTATTCTGCTCTAAGCTGTAGGTGAATTAACCCACCAACAAAACTACGACTAGTTCTCAGCCAAAATAAACTACAGTACGTTAAGACGGAGAGCACCTGTCAGCAACTGAAGGATTAAAAACACCAGAGGGATGTTATCATTGTCCTAAAAGCAAGCATTATAAACCCAGGAAATTCAGAGTGAAGGCTGCACTGAAGAGCAATCCAAACACATTCAGATACGGAAATGCCCAGCAAAGCACCTGAACCAACCGCAGCAATGCCATGCAAGCACCACACAATTATGACGAAGGCATGTGAGCCCCAATTCAATTAAAGCCATATTAGCTTTCACGCCATATTTTCCCCCTTGTGATGTCACGATGGGGCAGAGTTAAGGTTGTTTATTCAGTAAGGAGGGGGAACAAGAGGCAGAGGTATTCCCTTTGTGTATTCCCATTAAATAGGAGGGAGGAAGGGAGGGAGAAAGAAAGGTCCATGCACAATTTCTCCCCAAATCCATTTCCCCCCGTGCCAACTCGGTTCTTTTGTACGTGTCAGAAGGCCAAATACTGATTTGCAAAGGTGCTGAGCGCCTGCTACTCTTGCTAACTACACTGGGAGCAGAGATTGCTCAGCATGTCTGAAAATTCAGGCTGTCAGCTACCCCGGGAACGGCATCTCTGGGCCCTCCTGGCATTGCCAGGGCAGCCTCTGACAGAGCCGCCCCCTGGCTTCAGGTGGAATCACACAATTCTTCCCTTCTCGGACCAGCCCCTGGGTTGGCCTTCGCCTGGGATTAACTCAGCAGGCCTGACCTACGCTCAGACCCTGCCGCTCTGCTCCCTCCGGGAGCAATGTCAGTGGTTAACAGGTGCTGGAACTAGGGATGCCGGGGGGGCTGCCACTCCCCCTGGCTTGAAGTGGTTTCCATCACATGCAGTGTTTACAGTTTCATTCAATGGCTCTTAGCCCCCCCCCCCACCGTACAAGTTGTTCCAGCCCCCCTGGGTTGACACAGCGACCAGACGCCCTCCTAAAGAGAAGGATTTCCGAGAATGCAGATGTTAAAGCAATACAGCAACCAGCCCATGTCTCAAACTGTTCCCTAAGGCTTCCTGTACCCTGCCTCTGGGAAGGCCCCACTTCTTTAGACTCCCCCGGCAGTGTCTCTCCCTCTCTTGAGACAGCTTGTGACAAGTGACCCCAGGTGTGTTCAATGAACACTTACGGGGCTTGCCAAAGCTCTGCTTTATTCTGTCTGGGTTCCTTCCCCCCAGCTGAGCGTAACAACCAGAGGGTCACAGAGCCCCGCCCAGATGCTCAGGCTGGGAAGCTCAGCCCTTAAAGGCCCAGCCCTCCAACATCACAACCCCTGAGAAGTGCTTTTTAACTCTTCTTTGTTCTTTTGCTCTCCAGGCTCCTAGCTTCGGCAAAAACAAGGCTTGCAACTTCTCAGCGACAAGTTCCTTGACGCAAACAGTCTTTCAAGTGTGTGCCAAGGCGCCCGCATCTAGATCTGCTATGATGCTCCTTCCAGAACTCGCTGAAATTGGATCAATACAGTCATACAGGAAATGCTAATTACCCACCATCATTATACAGTAGCTGTACCTCACTGCCCAGAGCCCAGACCCTCAAAGGTTTTGCTGCGCCTAACTGCCATGGATTTCAATGGATCCTTTGAGTATCTGTGCCTGGGTCCCCTGCCATAATCTTGCCATTGTTACAGATCAGTATTCATAAATAAACACACAGCAGCTTCTCATCCATCACTGGGCCATCAAAGCCTCTTTCAGGCAACATTTCAGCCAGGAGGAGTGGCGCTGATTTTTAAGCAGGACTGCAAAAATCCAGCAGCCAGTTGGATAAGGAGTCATGTCATCTGTGAGAACGCGCCCAGAGCTGGTCTGGCCAATGATGGCTGAGGCTGTAGGATTTTAGGAGCACTGCGGTGAGTGGTGGGGAAGTAAAGAACTGGTACTTCGCAGTTTGCAGATGGGGAAAAGAGACCCAGATAGGTTACATGGTTAGGCTGGGCTCCAATGCAAGATTTCTCCCCCATGGGTCACAACCCAAAATTGAGTCAAAGGGAGGCTCTGCGGGGGGGGGGGGGGGGCACTGCAGTGAGGGGGGGGGGGGGCAGATGGACCAAAGATGAGTGAGTGGTGCTGTGGCCCCATGCGCCAGGTTGAAACGCCGTTCACACAAATTGGGCCCGCCCCCCAAGCAGCGCTGGGACCCCAGACGCTGCACCACCCCGAAGCAGGGAGCTGAGCCAAGCCAGCCCTACAGGACAGCAGCGGCAGGAGCAGCGGCAATGGTATACACGGTGTACTTTTTCCATACTTAGTATGTTAATGTGTCTGCTATGTCGTGAGCAAGAAATACTTAGTGAGCCTGATGCTTTCTGCACTGAAGCTATTTACTGGGTCACGGCAGGGCAGGCCATCATGGCTAACAAAGGAGTGCTGAGTCTTGCATGCATCAGGTCTAGACCTGCTGTAGCAACGCAAAGCCTGGCTGGGCTCTAATCTCCATTCAGATTTATTGTGTGACCTTGTGTGAGTCAGGTAACCGTGCCCGTTAACGTCCCAGGCCAGGCAGAAGCAATGTTTTCATAGTGCAAGGACAGTGAAATCTACCAGTGCTTGCTAAACATCTGTCAGGATCTAACTGGCTCTACATGTGATTCCCACCAGCTGTCACTTTCGTTCACACTTTATATGAAAGGTCCACAGTTCATAAAGGGTTAACAAACGGTTAATAGAGGTTTTAATCTGTGCCAATAGCTCATTATAAACGCCAACCGTAGCTTATAACCACCTTCTACTGATGTGCTTATTACTACCTGTGACACACACTGCTCATGTTTGTAACACGCTTATAACACCCAATAATCATTAACCCTTTCTAAACTATTCCTAAATGGAACCTTCATCTAATGGGTGCTCTAACTTTTTCTTCTTGCAGCCGGATGGCTCCCACAAAGGCTGAAATTCTTTTCCTACCTTAAAAAACACCAAAGTGATCGCTTCCCACATCGTATCTTCACAACTGATCAGCATAAACAGAGGCCAGACACATTGGCCCTGGAAAATGGCTTTGAGAGGGTTAATCTTTTGGATGCAAGGTGTTAAACACTGGCATCCCAGATTCCACTGTATTTATTTGTCCTTTGCCCAGATGCCCTTCTGGGTCTGTATTGCTGCTGCTTTCCCTCCCAATCGTTCACAAAGAGGAAAATATAAACCCCGCCAAAGGCCCGAAGCACCAAAAGGAAAAGTGAATTCTCCTTCCTGACCCGCCCAGGGTCAGCGCGCTGCCGGGACCTGGCTCTCCTGACGTACCTGCAACTCAGAGCTAAGATCCGCCATGTGGATCTGAAAGGAGAACTGGCGATTCAGCCCTCACAAGGCAGCAGTGGATCAGTCCAGGCTCCATGCCCACATCAGACGTGAAGGGCAAAGGTCCCTCCACTGGCTGAGGTTTGGCATCTGGGAGGGACACTACTAAGGGGAAGGGAGACAGCAGACACGACTGGCAGAGCTAAGAGGGAAAAATTCTTGCCGTCTCCCTGTGCAGTTTGAAATTAGCTTTATGCATAATGCACAAACTCCTCTTTCATCATCTCGCTGCAGCACGGACTCCCAGAACCACTGTCTTCAGCCGAATGTGTCACTTTGATGTCGAAGGGGAGGGGGGGGAATGCAAGGAACTTTGTTATTTTATTTCAGCTTCTCGTTTTGCTTCAATCGTGTGACATAAATGAAAGGAGCACTGGGTGGGCGGGGGTTTGCAAAAGTGGAAAGACGGAGGAGGAGACTAGGGCAATGAGACAGCTGGGAGGATGGGAAAAGGGAAGGGTGTGGTGGCCAGTGGGGACTAAGTCAGTGGTTGTTTCCAAAGACTGAAAGCAAAATAATCGCGCCTGAAACTGACAGAGGCAGCGGGTTTGCAGTGGTGTTGGTTCCAGGATGTTAGAGACAAGGTGGGGGAGGGAGTATCGTTCATGGACCCAACGCCTGTTGGCGAAAGAGAGAAGCTTTTGCGCTCCACAGAGCTCTTCTTCGGGTCCCCAAAGGCCGCCGGCGCAGCTATAAACCTGTAAACACTGGGCAGGCACCCAAGGCCGGATTTTCAAGAGTTTGGTGTGTTGGGTGCTGCGTGCTTGGAAATCTGAGCCGTATTTGGGTGCCTAAATAAACTCGCAAGACATCGCCACCTGCCTCCCATCGGCCCATGACGCCAGCCTTCATTGCCTGCATGTTTAATTTTCCAACAAGCACTTTTGGCCTTTCACCCATGCCTCCACACAGGTGTGGGACGAGCTGCCTGTAGAAATCTGCCAAGCCTCCTCCTCTTCCTCCCCCCAACTCTCCTCTGCTGCGATGCTACGAGGAAATGGACAATGGTTAGGCCTCTGGTGAGCAGAGTGTTGCCCATCAGCTGACCAGGATTGTCTCATCGGGTATGTCTACACACTGGGTCAGTGAACGTGATCTCCTTGGTCTGTGGGGCTAAGTATTGCAGTGTAGATGTTCAGGCTCGGGCTGGGTTCTGAAATCCCACAAGAGGGTGTGACGTACCCAGGTAGAATCCAGACTAATGAGGAGCTGTGTCACTCCTGCCCTCTAACCTGGGGGGCCACTGACAGTGCTTTGCTGCGGTGGCCTCCTGCCTGGGCTGCTCTCAAACACCCTCCAGCATGCAAGTTACTCCCAGCTCTGTCTGCATGTGAGCTGCAACCAGCCAGCCTGGGCTCTTACCAGCCTGGGTTATACTGAAGCGTGACCCCAACGTACTCCCAGTCATATCCGGTACTGCCCTGCCCTCTCCTGGACAGTGCAAGTTTATATAAAACCTGTTATTTCTTTAATAGAAATAACTTGCACGTAACTTGCCATCCCACCTGGAGTTTCCCAGGCACTTCCATTGAAACTCACTGGATTAGATACATCAGTGGCACACGCTTATTAACTACCAAGAGAGAGATTTTACGTGAGTACAAGTCATGAGGCACACAAGTCAGAACTGGTTACAAAAACGTAAAGTTAAAACACTCCTGGGGCCTAATTTAACACACTATGCTAAATTCAAAGCCAAGTTTTCTCACCACATGCTCTCAGCGGTCTGACTTCTTAGGTCAGAATCCTTGCCCCATTCCAACGCTGCTTCTTTTGCCTTCAGGTGCTGTGACTGCAGTGGGCAGAGAAAGGGAGCAGTGCCTTGAAGTGTTTACCCCTCCTTTTTAGAGTTTTAGTCCACCTTTTGAAAACCGTTTCCAGCTGGCTCCAGGAGACAAAAGGACTATGGGGAAGGATGGTCCCTGCTGCTTTGTTCTCAGCTGTTCGAGTTTCCTTTGTCTCCCCTTCCCGCTTGATGACTCTGCACACATTGCTTGATTGGAGCCAGACCTGTTCGCCAACCTCAGTCTGGAAGGTGAGTTATTAACACCATGCAGTGGCATCTTATAACTTCCCAGGCAAGGTTGTCACACACGTTCTATCAGGACACTAATGACCAGCCAAATAGGATTTTTAAAATGATCCCTCACAAGGTGTGGACAGAGGGATATCTTCTGTCCAGGCCAAACCCTAATGTCTACACTGCAACCTTTATTCCCACAGCCTGGCCCCATGAGCTTGAGTCAACTGACCTGGGCTCTGAAACTCAATGCCATGGGTTTTTTATTGCAGTGCAGGTGTATCTTTAGTACTCCTCTGTCTGTCTGTCGGTCTCCACCTTCTGTCACTTGTCTTATACCTACATTGAAAACTCTCTGGGGCAGGGACCATTTTTGGTTCTGTGTTTGTACAGCGCCTGGCACAGCAGGGTCCTCTTCCATGACTGGGGCTTGTAGGTGCTACCATAATACAAATAATAAATGGACGCTGAGCTCTTTTGAAGATCTGGCCCTGGCTGTGGGTGCTGAGTCCTTGGAAATCTGGCCCTAGAACTGATCAGTTTGGCCTTGGGGCGGTCACTACAGTGCTCTGTGCCTCAGTTTCCCCATTCAAAAGCATTGTCTGTTCCATATGAAGCCAGGACCCAGTTCAGCCTAGAGGGATGGGGAGCACAGGAGCCAGTTCCTCCTTCCCTACACCCACTCTGTCATGTTGTAAATGAGTGCAGGGGGGAGGGATGGAGAATCAGGGCCTCTGTCATTGCCATATGCAGCCAGACCCTACACAACCTATAGGAGCCATGACCATGACCCTATGGAATTTTCATCCCTGAAAGGGAAGGGGCCAGTGGGTCTTGGAAATCCAATCCTGCTCTCCCCGGGGCTGCCAGTTCCAATGCCCAGTCTAGACACGTGGTCCATCGGGAAGCCCCAAGTCCCACTCCACACAGCCAGCCTGGCTCATTAAATGCTTCACAGGTGTGGCCAGATGGCTAGAGGCAGCCAAGGCCCATGCAGCCGTCCCAGCACAGGGACATCTCCCCAGCCAGCTTGGCTCTGGCGTTGCACCTTCTGCTTTGCACCTGAGCAGGCCTGGCACCTGGGCATGGCGGGAACCTGCCTGAGAAATCAAGGCGCTCCACGCTGGGGATGTTGGATGACACAGGGCTGAGGCCAGGGTGCAATAAACCAGCCAGGGGGGAATAGCAAAGACCTGAGAGCCAAAGGGAAAAGCCAAGAGAGAGCGGAGGAGGGAGATACCCCTGGAGCTGGCAGCGGCAGGGCTATGTTAACATGCTGGGTTGGGTGCAGGGGCACTGCAGCCCCCTACCGGATGCTGTGCCAGCCTGGCTCACGCAGGTGTGTCTGGAAGACCCTCTAGTGGGTGACAGCCCTAGCTTGCTGCCCTCAGAGACTCTCCGTTAGCTTGGGCAGAGGGCGGGTTTCCGGATCAGAAGGTCGTCGGTTCCAGCCCTGCTCGGGATTAGCTGGTGTCTGTATGTACACAGTGCAGGGATTTGCTATTCCTGGGAGAATACCACGCCTCCAGGCTGGGCTTGGCAAGGGCAACTGTACAGCCAGCAGGGATCCGGTGCCCCCTCGCTGGGAGCCGCTGTCTCCATTCCCTGCTGGCAGATATTGCAGCAGCCAAGGGAAAGGCGGAGCGGGGGGTGGGAGCAGACAGGGCTCCCTCTTGCCATGAGGTCAGCACGCTCCTGCCCTCGGGGATGGTGGGAAGCATCCATCCTATGGCTATCACACACCCTGCATTATAGCGTCTCCATTGCAGGGGACGTGTGCTCCCAGCACCAGAGCTGGGGAGATCGGACCCTTTCACAGCAGATCCCCTGCCCTCTCCCCCGCATATACCGAGTCTTCAAGGGGCCCAGCAGACACTGCCGGCCAGCTGGAGTTCACTGGGGTTTTGCATCCAACAGTGGGGGAAAATACACCCCCCCTCACTGAAACCCCTGCTGTCTCCACACAGCCCCCCCCCTGCAGACAGAGAACCCTGCCCCTGGCATCTGGCAGAGTCTCTGTAGGGCTAGTACTGTCCCTTCCCTGACAAGAGCCTTGCTCCTGCCCTCTCCAGGCCCTGGGCTCTGGGCTCCTGCCACCGACTGATGTCACTTGGACGACAGCAAATCCACTTGGGGCAACCCGGATCAGAACCACTGACGGCGCTCATGTGCGGGGGCTCCCACTCGTTCCCCAGCCCCTCCGGGGCTGCAGCCGGGGCCAGGCTGCCTGAGGCGGGTAGCCGGGGAGATGCCCAGGTTCTGAAGGGTCAGTGGGGAACCCTGCTGGGGCCGTGCAAGCAAAAGCAATAGCTGCCCCCCCAAAAAACCCTCTTAGGAACTGCAGCAGCCACATCCTTTGGCCTGGAAGGTGTTTCCCCCTCTGGTGGCTAAGCAGGGTTATGCACAAGCAGTGCGGGGAGTCTGCTGCTGGCCGGTCTCCCTTCCACCTGCTCCTGACGGACCGCAGCTTGCTTCTGCCGTAGAACGACATCTCTGGGGGGCACGTCCTTCCCCGTGCGCCAAGCGAGGCCGCCTGCCTCTGGCCTCCCTGCACAGCAGCGGCTGATGAGACCGGCTCAGGCTTGGGGGGTTGTTTGGCTTTGCAACGTCGAAATGGGCTCAAGCCACAGAATTCAGGGGCAGGTTTGGACTCAGAGAGCTGCCTAAGTGAAGGGGGTCTTGGGTCCCGGCTGTGTGCTGGGGTGTGTGTGTGTGTGAGTGTGCTGGGGAGATGGATGTGCTGTGTGTGCGTGTGTGTGTGTGTGTGCTGGGGAGGTGGATGTGCTGTGTGTGTGTGTGTGTGTGTGTGCTGGGGTGTGTGTGTGTGTGCTGGGGAGATGGATGTGCTGTGTGTGTGTGTGTGCTGGGGAGGTGTATGTGCTGTGTGTGTGTGTGTGTGAGTGTGCTGGGGAGGTGGATGTGCTGTGTGTGTGTGTGTGTGTGTGTGAGTGTGCTGGGGAGGTGGATGTGCTCTGTGTGTGCGTGTGTGTGTGTGTGTGCTGGGGTGTGTGTGTGTGTGTGAGTGTGCTGGGGAGTTGGATGTGTTGTGTGTGTGCGTGTGTGTGTGTGCTGGGGAGGTGGATGTGCTGTGTGTGCGTGTGTGTGTGTGTGTGTGTGTGTGTGCTGGGGAGGTGGATGTGTTGTGTGTGTGCGTGTGTGTGTGTGCTGGGGAGGTGGATGTGCTGTGTGTGTGTGTGTGTGTGTGTGCGCGCTGGGGTGTGTGTGTGTGTGTGTGTGCTGGGGAGGTGGATGTGCTGTGTGTGTGTGTGTGTGCTGGGGAGGTGGATGTGCTGTGTGTGTGCGTGTGTGTGTGTGTGCTGGGGGAGGGGGGGTCCTTCCATCTCTCCACGGGCCCCTGGTAGCCGATGGGCAGCTGGCGTGCGGCGGCTGCTCCTTCCATCGCGCTCACCTTGGGCTCCCCAGTCTGTCTGTCTCAGCCACCTGGGCAGGGACGGGCTCTGTACAGCACTTGGCTCCCTGGGGCCGTGAGCCTGGATTCACACCGCGAAGCGCTGCCCCCGGACCGGTCTGCCGGGATCGCTCTCTGCTCTAACACAGACAGCAGCACTGCTGCAGTTTGAGCCCAGAGACCCCTGCCATCCAGCCAAGGCACCAGCCGGGTTGGAGAGAACAGCCCGGAGGCGGAGGAAGCTCAGTAAATCCATGGCCACTTTTTGCACCTACACCGGGGATGTGCACACCTGTGGCACAGGGATAACGGCCAGCCCCGCCCCCTCACCAGTGCTAATGGCTGCAGTGTTCATGAGAAATAGGTAGCAGGTGGACTGGGAAGAATAAATCACTCCAGGTAAAAGTCACTTGCTCTGGTTTGGCTGGTGTTGCAGGCCGGGGAGGTGAAAGGCGTGCAGCGGATTGAATGGGGACAGATCCTGACGGAAGCTCCAGCAGCATAAATCCGGAGGAAGCTGATTAAGCTAAGCGGAGAGACCCACTGGGACAGAGCAGAGGTTGGTCCATTGGCTCTTGCGGCCTCACAGAAACGGGCTGAGATCAGCGTGGGTCTGGCTTGTGTTCCCAGGCCGTGCACTGGGCAAGGGGTGGGAATCAGAGCAGGGTGCGAAGCAGGACTGGCTCAGGCTGCCTGGGAGTCTCAGCATTGCCGCTAACAATCTGGGAGGCACTGCGGATGCTGAACGCCAGCAAGGGCAGAGAAATCCTGCGAAGGCCCCTCGGGGCGACAGATGGGAGCAGGGAAAGCAAGCGAGGATCCCGTGGAAACCTGCAGCCGAACCCGTCTGGAGGGAGAGGCCTGGGGCAGGGCTGAAGGAGACCAGGGGGGGACTGAGAACTTGCAACGCGATGAGTTGGGGGCTGGGCCGGGCAATATGGGCCCCGGTCATCGCTGGAGGGGGGTGTGAAAGGCTGCCCTCCGGATTTCACTAGTGTAAGCCCCGGCCAATGACCTGGAGGAACACCCAAAAGCATCACTGATAAAGTTTGCAGATAACCCAAAATCGGGGGCGTGGTAAACAATGACGCGGACGGGTCCCGGATTGATTCAGCGCGAACTAGATCGCTTGGTCAGGGGGGCACAAGTAAACAAGATGCGTTTGAATACGGCCGGGTGTAAATATATACGTCGAGGAACAAAGTGTTGGGCATATTTACAGGAGGGGGGACTCTGCCCTGGGAAGTGGTGCCTCTGAAAACGATTCGGGGGGGCCCTGGGGCGACCGCTGCTGAGATCCTGGGTCCCGTTTTGGTGCCCCCAACTCAGGAAGGATGCTGATAAACTGGAGAGGGTCGGAGAAGAGCCATGAGGATGATTAGAGGGCTAGAAAACCTGCCGTATAGCGAGAGTCGGTTTAGCTTAGCAAAGAGAAGGCTACAGGGTGGCTTGATCCCAGCCCATAGGTATCTCCATGGGGAACAAACATTTAACATGGGCTCTTGGGTCCAGCAGGCAGGGCTAGCACGCTCCAATGGCTGGAAGTGGAAGCTAGACGGATTCCGACAGGATCCAAGGTGTGCATTTCTCAGCGAGGGTAATTAGCCATTGGAACAAATGCCCCAGGGCCCGGTGGGTTCTCCCTCACTGGCAATGCTGAAATCCAGACAGGCTGTTTGTCTGCTCTGGGAAGGGTCTGGGGGCTGTTCTCCATCCCGGGCGATCCAGGGATCAGACCCTTCTGGCCTTGCAGGGGGTGAACGTAGGATCTCCCCAGCCTTTGCCATCTCCTGCTCCCCTTTCTCCTCCAGCCGCCCCCACTCACCTGAGCCCCAACCCCCCCCCCCCATCTCCCACGTGCCCAAAGCAGCCGGCTTCCAAACACCCAGGGAGCAGATGGTTTCCATGGCAACGGGCCGAATGACGCATTCCCAGTACTGCCAGCCCCTCTCCCCTCAGGGGAACCTGCCACCGCGCTCTGGCAGAGAGGGGGAGGGGGCGGTGATTGGCACCTGCCTTGGCGAGGGGAGCGGCAGGGGCCGGGCGCTGGCACAGAAAGGGGCTGAAAGCATGCACAGCTGTGACACCGTCACACACACAGGGACACGCACACGCACACAGAGGTGCACACGCACGCATTCACGTGCACACACGGACAGGTGCGCGTGCACACACACACACACGCTCCTATGCAAGCACACCTGCTTGTGTCTATTCACACCCCCTTCCCCTCTCATCCTGCCCCCATCTGGCTCATGCATCTCGCCTGCCCCGTTCACCCCACACAGGGGTTGTCGTTTGGGCAAATCACTTCCTCTCTCTCCCCCCCCCCCCCCACGCCCTGCGTCTCTCTCCTCTGCTGTGGGTTTGTCTAGGACAGGGGAATCAATCTGGACTCAGGCAGAGGGTGGATTCACACAGCTGTCCAGAGACAGTGTCCCCCCGGGGAACTATGCCGGGCTAGCTACACCGGCCGGTCCGGGGCAGGGACGGTCTCTCCCTGTGTGTCTGAGCAGCGCCTGGCACCCTGGGCCCTGAGCTCAGCTGGGGTCTCCAGAAACATGAATAAATAACACTGATCTGCCCTCGGGGGTTTCTAAGGCCCCATCACCTCAGTATTGACCCCCTCACCCCCTGCTTGCCCTACAGACATCACCCCCATACATTGTCCCCCAGAGGGGCATATTGCACCCCACTCTGACACACCACGCCCCCCTCCAGCTAGCAGTATGAGAGGTCTAGGTGTGCCCCCCCCGGCTGAGCCCTGATACTAGGCTGATGTGTGTGGGGGGGTGCAGTGCAAGGCATCCATTTCCTGGGTGTAATGCTAGCAGGTTCCCAAAGCTGATGCCTGTGGAGGGGGGACATCACTGCATGCTGGGAGACACTTACCCTGGGCACCATGTGCCACCCTGGATCAGTGTCCCTGCCCAGCCGGGCCGAGGGGACAGGTAACCTCCTCACCCACATCACCTGAGAGCCGGCCTCTGCCTCCTAGATTCCCAGCGGGTGCCAGGCGCTGTTCCTGGCTCCGGGGCCCTGTGCACATTCCCAGCCCCAGGCTCCTATAGAAACACACACACACACACACACACACACACACACACTCAAATGCATCTGAGCCCCTCAGACACTCCCGCTCCATCTCTCTCACACACCTGCCCTGCCTCTGCCTGGACAAGGGCCCTCGCTGAGCAGCGCACCAGTGCCTGGTGGTGACCCCTCCTGCTCCCTGCCCCAGCGCCCCCACTTTGGAGCTCGGGGCCTGTGGGGGTGACTCTAGAGCTGACAAGCACCGAGGTGTCAGGCTCCCCACCAACCCGCCCCTATAGCAAAGCTCCCGTGTCACTCACCGAGCTGTGGCGTCCAGGTGCCAGCTGCTCCGTATCCGCAGAAACTCAGAGAACGGGGAAGGGGGGGGGCATATGGGAACAGTGCCCATGACGCTGCTCTCGTGGGCCCATTGTTGGAGGGGTGGCGGGGTAAGAATGCAGGAGCCTCTGTACCCTGCAGGGGGTGGGAGCCTATGGCCGAGGGTCCTCTCTTGCCTGGACAAAGACAGCAGGCCCCCGGAGCAGAAAATTCCCCTCCCACTTTCTTATCGCTTTATCCCCAACGCTTTATCAGCACGCCCGCCCTGAGGCTCCAGGTGGTAAAATGTGGGTTGGCCTGGCTCTTAATAAAGAAGCAAGGTGCTGTAACCCCCCCGCCCCCCCATGCCAGCAGGTAAAGGAGAGGGACAGCTGCCGAGGGGGAAGTCCCTTTAGGAGTCCCATCTGGGCTGATGGGTGGGGTTCCGGAGGTGGTTGGTGACAGGGCAGTGGCTCCAGGCCCCAAGCGACTGGCCAGCTGGGAGGCCGCTCTTACAGGTGGGACTCGGCCGCTGTGTCTCATTCGGCACTGGGCTGAGGGGGTGGCCCTGTCCGTTGACCCTGCGCCAGGCCCCGTTGGCCCTAGAGCAACCCCGTGCTGGTGCGTTCCAGCTGCCGGTTCATAAGTGGAACGGACCAGGCACAAAGCTGTGTCCTCCACGGTGGGGGGGGAGTGGGGAGTCTAGGGCAGGCACCTCCCGCCTTGGGGCAAAGGAGGCAGCCTCTAGCCCCAGGTGAAGCACTCCTCCAGGGGGCCTTTTGGCAGGGGAGGGATTCTGGGAAGGTTGCCACGGAGCCCTTGTTTAGAAGGAAGGGGTTGGAAGCTGGATACCAAGGTTGGCATGGCAGCCCTCGCCCAGGGGAGATGGGAAGTGACAGAATTGGGCAAGGCAGAGCCAAAGGACTGGTTGCAAAGACCCTTGGTCCAGGAGTGACCGACCCAGACGGATGAGGGATCAAGCTCCGGATACTTCCACCTGGGGGAGATCAGATGTTCCCAGCCAGGCCATGCTATAAGCCATTGATCACACCAACCATGCGGGAATGCAGGAGTAATTTATTTATTTCAGGAAGACTAGTTCTAGAATAAAGGCTACATTGTAATATCGTCTTGTTCCTTTCTTTCTTTGTTCGGTTTGTTTTAAAAAGCCAGTAATGCATGGGAGCTAGTTACTGATCTCATGCTGGCGTCAGAGGGGGGTCGAGGCAGGACTGGTATTTACAATGCAAGATACGAGAGTTGAGTTTCAAAGCACCATACAATATTCAAGACGCCAGTCTCTTAGCTGGGAGGACGTTAGCTTCAATATCATATGACCGGGCGAGATACACGTGTAAACGAACCTCTTGCTCCTCGTTATGATTATTACTGGGCCTCGTTTCAAGGTGATGTGGATGGGTCAGCCAGGGGGAGGAACGAGCCGCCGGCGAACCCCGATGCGGAGAGACTCCTCCTACTCGCCAGCGGACAAGCTGCCCCTAGCGGTGAGGAGGCCCCCAGCGCCCCCTAGGGGACGGGTTTGGGCGAGCAGAACATCCCTTCCCCGGTGCGGAGGCGGGAGGGGACCGCCTGGCTAAGCCATCCAAGGAGAAAGCTCGGCAGGGAACGCGGCTAGTGCCTGGCGGGATTCCAGCTGCTTCTTGCGGAGTCCTTGGGCCGAAGGGAGCCCCCAGATCCTGCCCTGCCTGATGGAGCGAGGGGCTGGGCGGGGGTTCAGACAGAGCCCTCCCCTCTTCCTCCTCCAGCTGCACACCCAACACCCACACCCAGCTGCCCTCTCTGCGATCAGACCCACCCCCTTACTAGGCATTTTTGTGGCTGTCTCTGAGTATGCAGGGCTGGAGGGGGCCAGATCCCCCCCGCTGGCATGAAGCGACGCAGCCCCTATTGACGTCAGTGGGGATTTACTCCCGCTAGGGGAGCGGAGCCAGGGGCGGGCTGCCCCGCACAGATTTGCAGCCCAACTCTGCAGGCTCAAGGTGGCCAAGTCCTGCCCCCACTGGAGCACGGGGTAAAATCTGGTCAGAACTTCTCCCCTTCGGGTGCTGCTTTGAACTAGGACTCTCCTGGGGTTTGCCAGGCTGCCCCCACCCCCCGTGCTGCTTCCTTCACCGGCTCCATCCGTGTGGCCGTGGTGATGTCCAGTGGCGCCCGTCACCGTGGCATCAAGCCACTGGCAGGCGACCCCAACAAGGCAGCTGGGGGAGGGGTGGAGGGAGAGGCCATTGGGCCCAGGTCCACACCTGCCTTGTATGCAAGACTTCCAAGAGTCCAGCATGCGGCGCGTACAGCCGGCCTGGCCTCGTTCCCCGGGGCCCAGCAGCACAAACCCAGGGGGGCCCCCGTCAGCGCTCCCCGCCATTGTGCTAGGTCAGGGCTCCTGAGGAGCCCCACACATTGTGCTTCGGCCGGCAGCTTCCGGGCTGTGAAGGGTTCAAGAGCCAAGGGGGCTGGTGAGTGGCAGGGCTGAGCTCAAGGGGCTCTGCCGCAGAGAAGGGCCCAGGCTGCAGAGATTGGATCTGCAGCCAGAGTGGGGCAGAGTTCTGGGTCAGCCTATTACAACCACAGGGGCTGGGTGCAGGGTTTGGGTCCAGCTGGGATGGGCCTGGGGTCACCCCACTTGGCACGGCTACCCCTGAGCATCTGCAGCCGTCGGACCTGGGGCCCAACGGGCAATTCCCTAGGGAGCGTAGGGATAAAATACCCCCGCCTTGGCCGCCCCGCTGTAGTACTGGCATTGCCTGCTGCAGTGTTTGGGGCTGTCCCTGGAGCAGATCCGAGCGCTATTTAAACGGAGGAGGGGTCACTACAAAGGAGGCCAGTGGTGGGGGGCGCACGGCTGCTGTGCATTGGCAGGGAGGGAGGGTGGTACTGGGAGAGCAGGGAAGAAGGTCTTTCTAAGCTGGGTGGTACCCACTGGAGCAGACCTTGTGCCATCCGTGGCCGCTGGCTCGCTCACTCTGGTATGAGGGTTTAAGTGCAAAGGTTTCCCCTCCCCCCAGCTCCTGACTCAGACGTCACAGAGCTGGACCGTGGCCCTCTGCAGAGTCTGTGGCTGCTGGGGGAGGAAGGCTAGGAAGCAGCTCGGGATTCAGACATTTCTAGCTGGAGAGATCCAGCCAGATTTGCAAAGCAGGCCCCTAGTCCATGTGCAAAAACAGGAGACTGTGCGTGCAAAAGGGGAAGTGTGGAAACTGCATGTGCGCAGAACACGCATTAGTGCAAGCACCAATAGGCAATCAAGCCTGCGGGTGCCCAGTTTTTGCGTGCATATGCTTGTCTCCACCCATTGTGTGTGCACCATAGCCTGTTTTGCACCACCACCACCAGCTGTTGTGAACCAAGGGCTGCCTGCTTGCACCTGGAAATACACTGTTTGCACAAACAGTGGTGCTAGGGGCAGATGTTCCAAAGGCAGCCCCCAGTCACACCTTCCACCTCAGGCTGAGATTCTTACCAAACCTAGCACTGCCATGCATGCCCCGGTCCAGCATAGCCCAGTCCAGCCTGGCATAGCCCGGCCTGGCTCAGCCCATCAGTTTGCCCCTCATCCCTCAACGCCCTGAAAATCCCACCGGCTCCACATTGCGTCCAAAACACCATCAAGGTGCTGGCGCTCACCCCTCCTCCTTCACCTCTAGCCCTTTCGCCCCCACTGCTGGCTAGATATGTGCTATACTTTGTGTCACTTCCGCACTACCGACCTCTCACGCTGCGCTGGTGCCACTTGGCATTTTGGCAACAACAAAAGAAAAAGGCAAATGCTGGGGGTGAGAAAGGGATCACTTCTCGCTGGACACCACCTCACAGCTGCCTCGGAGTAAATAACTCCCTTCCAGCTGGGTTCTGTCTCTTCTTGCTGCTTGACCGTTCCTGGCCAGCTCCTCTAGGCTAGTGTCTCGTTCTCTTTAACTTGGCCAGGGCCAGCTAAAATCCTCCTTGTGCCGATCACATGCATTTTGTTTTTCAGTATCTCCCACTGTTCAAATAGCCAGGGCCTTCGACAACGTAGAGACCCCTCCTTTGAATGCCACTGCCCGATGGGGTATCGCACCCACCCCAGGTGTCCTTGTCGGCTTCCAGGTCCTTGTGATTAACCAGCGTCTCTTGGAACTTGGGCAAACAACCTGAGAGCGGCCCCACCCCCAGCAGGGCCGCGGTGACCTTGGGATTGTGTTCCAGCCTGGACGGACGAAGCGCGTTGCCAGTCCTTCAAAGTCTCTGGGTAAGCGACGTACATCAGATCACCCCTTTGGGAATTGTGTGTGTTCCTTTGACTGGTAAGGAAGGGTCTTGCGAGGGCTTGAGAGCAGCCTCTGCCCCCTCGCTTGTAGATTTGAGGTCTCGGCAGCGTTAGGGAACCAAATGAGGACTGACCCCCGTGCATTAAAAACCACCCCCCACTATGCCCCAGCTAAAAGTTGTCAGTGTTAGCAGCATTCTCTGTTCAGTTCGTGCCGGAATAGGTGAGTGTATCTATGAAGGGCTGAGTGTCCATGCCAAGGCTCAGACAGGTCTCCCCGCGGGCTGCACCCACAGACGGAGTCAAAAGCCAGAGAGTGGGGAAGAGAAGAGAGAAAACGTTGATCAAGAGTCTTCTTCCTGTGGCGTTTCCTCAACTTCCCCCACGCGTCCCTCATCTCGCTGCAAACGAACGAAACCGAAATGCACGTGTGCGATCCAGCCCCAGCCCCCAGTATTGCATATCCCCCTTCCAGAGAGCGAGACCGTGGCCCTCGTCGCCAGGGGAGGGGAACGTACCGAGCGTGGAATCGGAAAGGGAAACGGTCCCGGGTGAGCGTGCATCGCTGGCTCCCCAGAGCAGTCACAGTGATAAGATGCAGCGAGAGGGAGGAGTGGGGGAGACGGGAGGGCAACGCCGATGTTTAACTTGTAGGGCGGAGAAGAGACGAGGGACAGTCCGGTGCTTTACATAAGGCTGCATTTCCCCTTGATTTTGTCTGTCCTCTTCTGCTTGTTGGACCGCTTGCCGTCGATGTTGAGGCTCATGTTCCTCCTCTTCTCCAGGTTGAGCAGCTCCTGGAAGAGCTCCTTGACATTGTAGTTCATCTTAGCCGAGGTCTCCATGAAGGCGCACTTCCACTCCTTGGCCACGGCCTCCCCTTCCTTGGTCTCCACCTCCCGCTGGGTCTCGTCACACTTGTTGCCCACCAGCATGATGGGGATGTTGTCCACACTGCCCTTGATCTGCAGGATCTGCTGGTAGATGGGCTTCAGCTCCTCCAGGGACTGCTTGCTGGTGACGGAGAAGACTAGGATGAAGGCGTGGCCTTTGGAGATGGAGAGGCGCTGCATGGCCGGGAACTGGTGGCTACCCGTGGTGTCGGTGATCTGCAGGGTGCAGACGCTCTTGTCGCAGCTGATGACCTGCCGGTAGGTGTCCTCGATGGTGGGGATGTACGTGTCCCGGAACGTCCCCTTCACAAAGCGCAGGACCAGGGAGCTCTTGCCCACACCGCCGGCTCCAAAGACCACCACCCGGTAGTCATTGCTTTGCTCGGGCATTTTGAACGGAGGATGCTGACGCACCTGGAAGGGGATGAGAAAAAAGGGAGAGAGAAAGAGACACGTCACAGGGTAGGAACGACGAGGGGCAGGAATGGAACGGGCAGAGCAGGGCGGGAGGGGACAGACTGGCTGTAGGGTTTGACCACCCAGTGCGGCAGACAGCTCATCTGTCATACCGGTTTCAACCATCAGTCCCTGCACTCCACCTCCCCATCTCCTCGGATCCTCCCACCAGCCCCGGATCCTCCCACCAGCCCTGGGTCCCCTCACCCCGGATCCTCCCACCAGCCCTGGGTCCCACCGCCCTGCCATATGGTTTGCTCCATCTAGTCTGTGGTGTCACCCACCAGACCCCTAATTACTCCTCTCCTACGTGAATGCAAGATCCTAGTCTTTGTCCTTTCCCCTCCCAACCCCAGCTCCGTCTGGTCTTCTCCTGTTAGTTCTATTTCAACAGCATCCAGAAGCACCAACCATGATCAGGGGCCCCCTAGCGGGGGCTGCACAGGCTCCGAGTGACAGACAGGCCCCCAAATGCTCACAGTCCAAACGGCAAAGACTGGGTGGGAGAAAGGAAGGATCAGCATCCCCGTTTCACGGTCAATTCCCAGACCAGCCAATGTCTATAAGAAACAAGACCAGACCCCCAGCCCGGTGCCTGCCTTACTCCATCGCGCCATAGGGCCATCAGAACTGGTAGCCTCCCCCGACAGCGGCCAAAAAGTGCAGCCCCCAAGTGCAGGAGATGCACAGGTGGAATAAATCCCCCTCCCTGGGCTGTGCCGTAAGAGATGTAACCCCGCATCTAGCTCCACCCCTGGCGGGGGCATTTACAGGGCCCCTGTCTCCTTCGTACCAGCAACTCCCATTTGGACCCAGAGGTTTCCATTGCTGTTAAATCTCCCCACACTTAGCCCTTAGCTTCTATTCTTCTCCCTAGCCTTGCTGAGGGGCTGTTAAGCACTATGATCCCCATTGCAGAGAGGGGGAAACCGAGGCCCGGAGTTTGCACCTGCCTTGCCCAGGGTCACACAGCAGGAGATGCTTGAGGGTGCTGTGCCCACGAGACCACATGACTTCTCATCGTCCCACACGCCCAAGCACAGATGCAGGCCCGGCTTTTCACTGGCAGGAGCAGCAGCGGTTCAGAGCCCCTGAGGGGGCCCAGCGGCGAAGCCGGGGCTGACCCCAGCTCCCATTCCAAAGGAAGACGCCGGGCTCCCCAGATCTGCTCATCAAACCCACGCAGGCCAAGCGGGAGGGTCGGCCCCGAGGGGTGGTGAGAGCGAGACAGACAGGGACGCAGGGGTTACGCTCCGGTAGGGTGACCAGACAGCAAGTGGGAAAAATCGGGACAGCGAGGTGGGGGGTAATAGGCGCCTATGTAAGACAAAGCCCCAAATATCGGGACTGTCCCTATACAATCAGGACATCTAGTCACCTTACACTCCGGGCTCAAAGGCAGGCTCTGAACAAAGGGCTGGGGACGGGGCTATGGAGACAGGCCAGTCGTCAATCTTCAAGCTGCAGCAGCTGAGGGCACGACTGTTATGTTCGTGCCCGAGGCCCCAGCTGGGATCAGGGCCCCATGGTGCCGGGTGCTGCGCAGATGTGGGGAGAGACTGTCCGCAGCACAAGGAGCCTACACTTGAAATAGACAAGAGAGGCAAAGGCAGGGCCACTGTACCCATTTCACAGATGAGAGGATAAGGTGCACAGAGTCAGTGACTGGGCCATGGCTCCATAAGGATCAGTGGCAGACCCAGGACTTGAACCTGGCCCAGCGCCCCCAACCCTAAGGCTGGCTGGCTGGCCAGCCTCCCTCTTGCACGAATCACTTGGATTTCCCTGGCCCCTGGCACGCCAATGGCATCACCTCACCCACCGCTGAACTGCAGCCACCTCTGGGGTGGAGTGCGGCAGCTGGCAAGCAGCAGTTGCACAGGGCAACCCAGACTGTGCTAGTCTTGGAGCTTGAGACTGAGGGAGAATGACCAGGTCGGCTGGCCGGGGTTTGGCAATCCTGGAACCGGCACTGCCTCCTCACAGGTCGCTGGTGCGGGGAAAGTGCTGGAGGAATCGGTTCTGCCGCCCCACACTGCAGCGGGAGGAGAATAAACCCCTGACTGTCAGCATGGGGCCCTCTCCTCATCCCGCCGCCTGGGCCCACGCTGCCGATGGGCCATGGAAGTGAAGGGGACTCCGGGCAGTGCGGCTCCCCGGCTGCACCAGGGAAGCTGGCAGAGGGTCGGCCTGGCCCTGCATGCTAATCAGCCTCCTTGGGCGTTCTCCAGCCAAGCGGAGGCGGTGAGGAACGGCGATCAGCCGGAACCTCCCCCGCTGCTGTCACGCGCCCCCAACGCCGCAGAAGGGAGCCCTGGGCTCGGGGAGACGCTGGCTGGGCGTGGGATGGGGCCAGGATTCCCTGGGTTTCATGCCGGAGGGACTGACTCCCGTGGGGTGACTCCTGCTTTGCAATGGGTGGGGGCTGGGGTACGTGCTGCTTGGTGGGGAGCCAGCGCTCCAATATCTCCCCCACCCCCTGGATTCAGCATATCAGGGGTCTCCTCCTCCTCCGGGAAACCTCCATCTGCTGCCATCCAACCTCCCCCCCATGGGTCAGGCAGCCAGGAGCTCGCAGGACCCCCAGCTGGCAGGATATCGGAGTGTGGGTCCGGTTGGACGCTACCCTCTTGCTCCACAGAGCAAGCCTACAGCCCCGGAGCAGGCTCAGAAGGGGGAGGGAGGGGCATGGCTGTCAGCGCTGGTGCAGAGGGGCAGGAGAGCGGCAGAATGGGGGCTGGGGAAGGCTGAGACACCCGGGATTTCCTGAGGGCCGGCTACAGTGTGTGCATGGAGGGGGGAACCCCACGGAGGTTTCACTTCCCCATCCCAGGTCTCGGAACGGGTAACTGGTGGGTGTGCGCTGGAAGTGGTCCGGACACTTGAGTACACATCCCCTGGGGCCCGATCCTGACCCAGAGGCATAATCCCATGGAAGTGGATAGAGTTACTGACTTGAGTGAGAATTAGCCAGGTGAGTAGGGGGTGGCAAAATCAGGCTTCTGCATGTTGTTCTTTCGTTAACACTTAGGGGACCCAGCTGAGATCAGGGCCCCACTCTGCCAGGCGTGGCCCAGACACTGAGAGCCCGTCCCTGCCCCAGCTGAGATCAGGGCCCCCTTGTGCCGGGCGCGGCCCAGACACAGTGAGAGCCAGTCCCTGCCTCAAAGAGCTCACCGTCTAGACAAAGGAAGGGTCATTAACCCCATTTCACAGAAAGGAAACTGAGGCCCAGAAAGATTAAGGCCCACATTTTAGAAGGGATTAAGGTGCCTAAACACCTTTAAAAATCTGGGCAATCTCCTCGCAGCTAAACCACCCGTCCTCTCAAGGCCTCGGTACTCCTGTCATGCGCCCATCGGTCCCTGAGTCCACCCCACAGGAGTCCAGTTCCACTTCTCTTCCTTCCCCACGCGCCTCTGCTAACTCCCATCTCCCCTTTGACACTGACAACCCCTGGGCTGGAGGTCTGTGCCCACCCCAGAATGGATCCTGGCTGTGCCAGTGCTGGGCATAGAGGAGAGATGGCTCACGACCCGCAGGGGGTAACCACTTCTCCCCCCACCCTGTGGATTTTCTTTTTATCCACTCCAGCTCGGTTTCTCCCTAGCAACGGGCAATGGATCTAGAGGCCAGGTGGGGAAATTACTCGCAGCATCTGGCGATCTGGGTTTCCAAGCAGCCCTGCACTGCCAGGCAGCTCTGCAGTGGCACCGTGGGTCACGTCTGCACAGCAGCTGCTGTTTTAGCTATTTAAAAATAAAAAGGTGTGTGTGGGGGGGGAGGGGGTCTGTACATCCAGAGGAGCGGGGAATCGGGGGGGGGGACACACATTCTTCTAAATTCCCTTCTCATCGCTAGCAAAGGGTCCGTTTTTTCCGCCTATTGGATGAAATTCACCCCTGTGCAAAGGGCCAGGCCAGCAGTCCTGACTTCCAGCCCCCTGCTTTAACCTACTAGCCCCCACTCCACACCCAGAGCTGGGGATAGAGCCCAGGAGCCTTGACTCCCAGTCCCCTCTCTCTGCAGCCCCCTTGCTGAGGGACGGCACTGCCCAAGAACCGCGCCGTCTGTTTGCCCTTGAAGAGTCCTTGTGGCATTGTCCCCATTGAGAAAGCCCCAGGCCCCTGCCCCAGAGCAGCCTGGGCCGGGGAACGTGCAGGAGGCAGTGCTGGGGCCTGCCTTGCTGCCTGGGGTGGACTTCCCAATAATAGATCAGCACTTTCTATTTTGATAAGATGCCACAGTGCAGCCATATGGCCAGTTCGCTGCTACCGGCACAGCATCTGTAGCAGGGTTGGCTGGAAGATCACAGTCTTTGAGGGGGCGGGGGCTGGCTGGCTGCTGCCCCCTTTTGCCTTGGGGGCCCCGGCTTGGAGCTGACTCAGTTCAGCGATGACAGAAAGCCAGTGGCGTCGCCGTCCAAGGTGAAAGGACCGAGTTTGGGGGCTCTCAGTCCAGTAGCAGGAGGACACTAAATTCACCAACACTAGCCAGCCGGGCTCTCGGCCGGCTTAGCAGACAAGCTGAGGATTGAGACGGTCACAGAGAGGCAGCTCCCCTCTCTGCCTACGGGGAAGTCAGGGGCTGGGGTAGAGGACTGGGAGCCCCACACGTGCACCATCCTTGACCTGCTTTGCTCTGTTGACATGGGGCGGAGGTAGCTGTGAAACTGTGGGGCCTTCGGCTCAGCAGCCATGTGGGGCTCCGTGCACAGTGCAGACCAATGAGACACCCCCCCCGTGCTCTCGCCAATGGAGACTTTTCATTTGTCCTTTCCTGCCTCCGTTTTCCTGAAGGTTATTTTAGACTCAGTATATGCATTCTGCCCTTCGCACAGGGAAACGGTACGAATTTACAAGTAAAGGGAAGGATTCTTTGTAACTAGCAGCGCCAAATGCAACCTGGGACATAAACATCCTACTCAGTTCTTCGGACTTATAGCAACACTGGGAACAAAGGGAGGTAATTCCTCTGGGCCTCGCGCAGTCATTCACACCAGTGCCCAGTGAATGCAAAGGCACCCGGCTCTCGTAGCATCGTATACCGGTAAATGATGGCCCCAGGCCGCAGAGAATTGGACCCAAAGCTTCCACAGTCAGAAGCCAGTTGATGCTGTTGCTAGTGACCTCCGGGACAGAATATTGCTGGGATTACAGTACGCCCAGGCACCCCAGCTGAGATCAGGGCCCCATTGTGCCAGGCGCTGCACAGACACGCAGTGAGAGACAGGCCCTGCCCAGAAGAGCTCAGCACGTAATAGACAAAGGGTGGGAGGGGAAGTGACTTCCCCATCCCAGCAGGTCAGTAGCAGAGCTGAGATTCGAACCCAGGAGTCCTGATGCCCACTCTGCCAGACCACACTGCCTCATGTCGCTTTCATCTATTGTGTTCATAACACCTCCTGGAGGGCTAATGGGAGTGAAGCCACCACTGCCGCATTCAAGTCAGCAGCCCTGACTCCGACAGACACACAAGTCAGCAGACCTGACTCCGTCTCCGACAGACACACAAGCTGCAGATCTGCTGAGCGAGCAGCTGCCATTTTCACACAGGCGTTTGTGGCTGTTCTAACGGCGGCGGCAGCGAAAGACACTTTTGATCAGCCACTTCCTAACCCCGGGGACAGCGTGAAAAACAACAGCACCCACCAGGAGCTGCGGTTAATCACCCCTCTGGTGTATTGCATTACCCAGCAGCCCTGAATCCCGCTGGAGATTCTTTAATACCGTTCAGAAATTTCCCTCTGCCGTCCCCATCAATTATTGACGGAAATCGCTCCAAACAACAGAGAGCTCGTGTAAGACAGCCCGATTCACCAGCCACTGCACCTCACGAGCAACTCCAGTGAAAGTCAGTGGGGTACAGCCAGGGTGAGTGAATGGGGACAGGCAGGTTTGGGGAGGTGCTGCAGCTAATCTGCCCCATCGACTGCACCTGAGTCTGGACATCAGTGTGGTGTGGTGGATAGAGCATTGTGCTAGGAATAGGGACACCTGCTTCTATTCCCCGCCCTGCCACTGGCCTGGTGGGTGACCTTGGGCACGTCACTTCACCACCGTGCCTTGGTTTCCCCATCTGTGCAAGAGGGATCACGAGCCTGACAGTTGCTTTGTAAAGCGCTTTGAGCGTGACTGATGATAAGAGCCAGGGATTAGAATCATTCCTCGGTCAATTGCAACAAGAGCATCTCCACTGCAGCTGGGAGCGAGCCAGAGAGACAGACTCGACCTAGTGCACTAAAAATAGCGGCGTGGATGTCGTGCCTCCATCGGAGACACAGGCTAGCCCCCAGCCCCAGGGATCCAGGGGGCATCTCGCCCCCAGCCGCAGTATAGACCCAGTAATTAACAGGAGACTGAATGTGGCTTGGGGCCAGGTTTTCAAGGCAGGGCCCCCAATGTGCAGAACGCTGGGGAAAATCTGGTCACTTTCGTAGATTCCTAGACAGGTGCCGAACTCCTGCAAATAGCCCAGCCCCAGCGCTCCGTGTAGACAGGGCCGGTTGGATTAACACCATCCCAGCTGGTCCCCAAGGGATTTTTAACCATAACAATCCCAGCCTGCCCTGAGGACCTGATCCCCTTGCCCTGCTTCAGAGATGCCAGTGTGAAGTGGTGGTGAAATGCTACCAGGGCACAATGGTAAACTTTGTGCACCCACTTTGCACTGGTGTGAGCGGCCGCACAAGTAGCAGGTGACGTGAGAATCAAGCCCAGACAGTGTTAGTTACCCTGACCCGGCAAGGTCATGCACTGACGTTGGGGCCTACTTTGCAAGTGAAGACAAGCACCCTGGAGATGGGAGGCTGAAGTCTCGGGGCAGCTACGTGGCAGCTGGACGTCCTTTGTTTTTCAGTAATACACAAACATCTCAGAGCCCAATACTGGGCTGGACGGGGGCTCCCCCACACCCCAAGGCTGGCAGAGTCCCAGGCGTGCCTTGCCCTGTCTCTCTCTAGGCCAGCTCTTGCTCCAGGCCTTGAAACAAATGCTTCTCCCAGAGACCATCGGCTTCAGATCACCAGCTCCAACCTCCCCCGCCCCCAACTGTTACCTCTTGGGTGGCCTGTGCGTAATGAGTTTGCTCAGTCTCCGCCCATCTTCCCAGGGTGTTCAGATCACAGACACAAAACCACATCGGCACCCAGATTTTCCAAAGCACCCAGCAGCTCCCAGTGGGAATCCACCACCCCTCCCCCATTGAGAACAATGGAGAATCCACCCCCATCCCCTACTGAAAACAACAGAGAATCCCCCCCCCCCCGCCTAATTGAGAACAATGAAGAATCCACCACCCCTCTCCCCATTACAATGGAGAATCCACCCCTGCATTGAGAACAATGGAGAATCCACCCCCCTCCTCCCCAGTACAATGGAGAGCTGAGCCCCATTGAGAACAATGGGAACGGAGGGCCTGTGAAAACCTGGCCCCAGTTGAACATCTGAGCAGACAAAGCTCTGAGTAGGCAGCTGGACCATGGAGCAATCAGCACAGAGGAGACTGTTGTGGGGCAGCAAGGGGGGGTTAACCAGATGATAAAACCCTTTGTCTTTCCCCTGCTCCAGGGCCCCTGCAGGCTGAAGGCCCCTCTGATCTGCTAGCTGGGCTAGGCAAGGCTGGTTCGTGCTCTCAAAACATCCTGATCCCTTCACAAGGGTCCGAGCAGCTGGGAGGGGAACCGGTGCGAGGACAGGGGGGGAAAGGGGCCTGCACAGGCCAGCAATGGAAAAGTCCCCCTAGCACATCTGACACCTCACCAGCTGCTTTAATTCCCAGTCTGGCTGCTTTAGTGATTCTCTTCCCTACCCCCACCCCAGCCCTGTTTGGGTATGTAAACCATCGCTGGTTAGGCGTTGTTCTAAGTTAATGTAATGCTGGTGAAAGACAGAACAGGGGGACCCAGGAAAGATGGGCTTGTGGTAAGGCATTGGAAAGGGACTTGTTAATCCGCCACTGCGCTCCAGCCCAGAGATGGCTGCATTTCAGTGGTGGGCGAGGCGATTCCTTAGAGGCAAAAGGGGTAAGGGAAACCCAAGATACTATGGGAGGGGGGGTTAGTCTTGTGGTTAATGCTAATGGGTGCTGAGGACTTTGGAAAATCTGGCCACATCCTTCAGCCACCTCGGTGGGAGCTGAGCTCCCCTAACAACGTGGCCTCACCTGAACCAGCCACTTCTGGGGAGGGAGGAGCGGCCAGGTGGACAAGCGGCTGGTCTGATTGTGTGTGCGTGTTTGGCTGGGGAGCAGGCTGGGAGGCTGTTGGGGTGTGAACCCCTCAACTGATACTCTGGGTCTGCAAAACTGTTCCGGATCCATCACCCTTTGTGCCCCTTGTCATTTAACCTCACGGGTTTTTCCCTCCAAGGGCAGGTCCAGGTACAGACCCAAACACATTTCCCCAGCCAGCCCCTGCTTTGTGTTAGGATGGGACCCTCTCTGCCTTGAAATCCAGGCCAGCACAGGGGGCTCTGGCCACTGCACAAAACCTGCCTGCATTTTCTTCTCTCTCCTTTCTGCTCCCTTTCCCTGCTGCAGTTTCCCACATTCCCCCCAGCCGACCTTCTCCTGTCCCCAGCCTCTCTCCTCAGCGGAACGTGAACAGCGGCCCAGCCGGAGCCAGGCTTTCAACCTCCTGAGCTTAGCTTGGATTCAAACGTCAGTGGAATGAGTTTGCCAGGCCTGCTGAACAGGCAGTTGGGATCTTGGACAGAGAGGAACCAGCCAGGAGACGCCAGGGATTTCTCTTCTGTTGTCCTCGGAAAGACAAAGGCCGGGGTTTGAAGCGTTGAACACAGAGGATTCTGCTGTTCCGAACCCAAGCACTGAGCCACCCTTTAAACTACAGAGCTCTCCGACGGCCTTGTCTACACTGGGCAAATGGACCGTGTTAGAAGGCATGTTAAGAGAGGCAGTGTTTCCCAGTGGTGAGGGCACTTTGCTAGGAGCCAGCCGACCTGCGTGCTAGTCTCAGCTCTGCCACTCACCTATGGGGTGATCTTGGGCATGTCACTTTACTGCTCTGTGCCTCAGTTTCCCTCTTGCCCTTCGTCTTGTCCATTTAGATTGCCAGCTCTTTGGGGCAGGCACTGCCTCTCACTGTGTGTCTGGGCAGCGCCCGGCACAATGGGGCCCTGATCTCAGCTGGGACAGGGCCTGTCTCTCACTGTGTGTCTGGGCAGCGCCTGGCACAACGGGGCCCTGATCTCAGCTGGGACAGGGCCTGTCTCTCACTGTGTGTCTGGGCAGCGCCTGGCACAATGAGGCCCTGATCTCAGCTGGGACAGGGCCTGTCTCTCACTGTGTGTCTGGGCAGCGCCGGGCATGACGGGGCCCTGATCTCAGCTGGGACAGGGCCTGTCTCTCACTGTGTGTCTGGGCAGCGCCGGGCATGACGGGGCCCTGATCTCAGCTGGGAACTCTGGAGGCTAGCATTATAATAAATATGATTTTGCCCTGGAAAGGGACCGTCATGTCCAGGCAACGAGGGACTCTGGCCTTAACCACGAGCAGCTAACACATTTGTCCATGTCCAAACTAAGTGCTACTTCAGGGTTAAGCTCATGTTAGCACACAGCCCACCACCACGCTACATCTCCCCAGTGGAGACACAGCCAGACTTGCAGCAGACAACATCCATCCCCATCTCCCCTGTTTCAAATCACACGAAGGGTTCCACTCTGGTGCCATGGTTTCCAGCTACCCCCTGGTGGGCACATCCCAGAGAAATGAGGGGACGGGCGAGATAGGCCAAAGGGTAAAGCAGTGGTTGGGGTGCCAGCCTGTGACACAGAAGACAAGGGTCAATTCCCGGCTCTGGCACAGATGCCCTCAGTGACCTTGGGTGAGCTGATTAGGTCCGAACCCTCAAAGGGATTTAGGTTCTTCACTCCCACTGATGTCTATGGGAGTCAGGTGCTTAAATAGTGGGGTGGGGGGGGCAGTGCCTCAGTTCCCCATCTGTGCAATGGGGACAATAGCCGTCCCCATCCCCGCCGGCTTGTAGGGATAAATACTTCAAAGATTGTGAGGCGCTTGGGCCCCATGGTAACGGGGGGCGATAGAAGCCCCTCAGCAGGGGAGGTGGGTCCCTCCCACCTTCTGCTTCACCGGGTGACACCAGCCCCTGGGTGCAAAATCCCTGTGCTTCGCCCTGAGCCACTGGTGCCTTCGCCCCGCCAAGCTTGCAGCCCCCCTTGCGCCCCCAAGGCCCCTCAGGAGGCTGTGAGGAGATCACCGGTGGCACTGGGCAGCCTCACCCAGGGCCTGAGGGCTCCCGACCTGCTTGGCAAGGGGGTAGATTTGGGCTGAGGAGGTGACAGAAGCAATCGCAGGTGGTAAATTCCCAGGGGTGCAGGGAGAGCGAGCGAGCAGACAGGTCTACAGCCCCTAGGCATCACTCCCCCCTCCTCTGCAAACTCCGCCCAGCCCCCGGGCGTTGCCAGCTCATGTGCCAACGCTTGGGTTGGCGTGTGCAGGACACAGCGCTGGGCTGGGCTCTCTTGCTCTTCATGATATGAAGGCCAGAGGTGGGCACCGAGCTGTCGGGGTGACGGGACAGGCCCGTCCCTGTCCTGCCCCTTCATTCCCAGGGACGTCCCAAGGACCTCAGAAAGCCCCACGGCCCAAGTGGGGGCAAGGCACCCGCTGCTGACAACAATATCGGTTCCCCCCAGTTTTCAGATGATTACAAGGGGCCTGATCCTTTGAGGAGCCGAGCACCCTCAGTTCATCCAGGATGGATGGGAGTCAGATGGCACCCAGCACCCCATCTGGTCACCTTCATCAGGACATCCCCTCGCTACCCCAGCCAGCAGAATCCGTACAGCAAGGCCATTATCCTGCGGTCCCCAGAGCAGACAGGACCCAGGAAAAGGCAAGTTTCAGGGTGGGGGGGGACCTTCATATTCTTAGAGCAACACATGGCGATTAACTCTCCAAGCCACTTCTCTGGTACTGGGGGGGCATGGCCCAGAAGGGGGGGTGCTCCTGGCACCCACTGTGCCCCACCTTCATCTCTGGCATTTGGCAGGGCCTGAAACATTTTGGGTTTCACCAGGTGGAGTGTGTGTGGGGGCAGGTGGGACTGCCAGCCGGGTTCTTCCAGTATCCAGCACTGTCCGCCCAACCCCCTACGCTGCATGGTTTGCCCAAACCAGTTTGATCTACCATTCGGGTTACAGGAGCCTTGGACAACTGAGTGCAGGCCTGGGGCCGCGTCAAGGGTTCCCATGGTGCTTCACAAGCCAATGGTCTGTGTGTGTGTGTGTCGTGTGTGTGTCCGTGTGTGTTGTGTGCCGTGTGTGTGTGTTGTGTGCCGTGTGTGTGTGCGTGCTCTATGTATATATACAGAGAGAGATCTAGAGATAAATATACACATAAACACGTGTGTATGACCTCTAGATATGCGTGTGCACATGTATGTGTGACCTGTATGTATGTATATACAGAGAGAGTTAAACATATGTGTCTGCTCTACATAAGAACATAAGAACGGCCGTACCGGGTCAGACCAAAGGTCCATCTAGCCCGGTATCCTGTCTACCGACAGTGGCCAATGCCAGGTGCCCCAGAGGAAGTGAACCGAACAGGAAATGATCAAGTGATCTCTCTCCTGACGTCCATCTCCACCCTCTGACAAACAGAGGCTAGGGACCCCACTCCTTTGCCAGCCTGGCTAATAGCCATTAATGGACGTAACCTCCATGAATTTATCCAGTTCTCTTTTGTATGTATATATATAGAACTCTAGATACACACACAGACACATACACACACAGACACACACATGCATCCACACACGTACACACATTCCCATCCACTCCAAGAGCTCGTTAACAACTCCCGCCTGGTTTGCACGCGTCTGTTCATGCTCTGAACAAAAATACCTTGATTGCAACCATACCTATTGGATCCAATTCACCTAATAGCAGGCCGCGCCTTCATTAGCAGCACAACCCTCTGATTAGGAAATGGAGTGTGTGGAGGAGTAATTGAGGGGGGTTATTTGGGGGGCTCCAGGAGCCAGCTGGCTGCCTTATGATCACCTTCCTGGATGGGGGGTTATTTTTATATATTGCCTACAGAGGGTCAGAACAGTCGTGTACAGCTCGGCACGGAATAAACAACGGCTAATTCCTGATGGGCAGTGAGGAAATACTGCACTGGAGAATGCAAAGAGCACAAAAGGAAGATGCCCGCTACACAGGATGGAGCTATAAACAGTTACAGGATAGATAGATAGATAGATAGATAGATAGATAGATAGATAGATAGATAGATAGATAGATAGAGGGGGTGTCTGGGGATAGATAGATAGATAGATAGATAGATAGATAGATAGATAGAGGGGGTGTCTGGGGATAGATAGATAGATAGATAGATAGATAGATAGAGGGGGTGCACGGGGATAGATAGATAGATAGATAGATAGATAGATAGATAGATAGATAGAGGGGGTGCACGGGGATAGATAGATAGATAGAGGGGGTGTCTGGGGGTAGATAGATAGATAGATAGATAGATAGATAGATAGATAGATAGATAGAGGGGGTGTCTGGGGATAGATAGATAGATAGATAGATAGATAGATAGATAGAGGGGGTGTCTGGGGATAGATAGATAGATAGATAGATAGATAGATAGAGGGGGTGTCTGGTGATAGATAGATAGATAGATAGATAGATAGATAGATAGATAGAGGGGGTGTCTGGTGATAGATAGATAGATAGATAGATAGATAGATAGATAGATAGAGGGGGTGTCTGGTGATAGATAGATAGATAGATAGATAGATAGATAGATAGATAGATAGATAGATAGATAGATAGATAGATAGATAGAGGGGGTGTCTGGGGATAGATAGATAGATAGATAGATAGATAGATAGATAGATATGGGGTGGAGGGAAATGAGAGAGGAAAGATAGATAGCTAGATCTATACAGAAATACGTACATAAATCAATCTATACACCTCAGTACATACGCCTGGATACTGCATATGTACATCAATTGATACACATAGATACCTCTATACAAACACGTCTCCATATATTGATATGTACACAGATAGACACATTTACACACAGATATACATATAGACCCATGCATGTAGAGATGCCCTTCCCTGTGTAGATAGATGTACAGGTGTGTATACAAAGATCTGACTGCAGAGATAGATGCCCGCACAGTCAGATGGCTAGAGGGGTGTGTATGACGATAGGTGGATAGAGGGATAGAGAGAGGGGTATGGAGACGGGGGGGGGGGGGGCGGGTTGAGGACAGGGGGTGTGTGGATGGGTGGGTGGGTGGGTATGGGGATAGGTGGATAGAGGGGGGATATGAGGATGGGGGGTAAGAGGATAGAGGGGTGGATCTGAGGACAGGGGGTAGGTATGAGGATAGAGGGACGGGGGTATGAAGATGAGGGGTGGATATGAGGATGGGGGTATGAGGACGGGGGGTGGGTATGAGGATAGAGGGACGGGGGTATGAAGATGGGGGGTGGATATGAGGATGGGGGTATGAGGACGGGGGGTGGGTATGAGGACAGGGGTATGAGGATGAGGGGATGGGGGGGATCTGATGACAGGGGGGTATGAGGATGGGGGGTGGATCTGAGGATGGGGGGTATGAGGACGGGGGGTGGATCTGAGGATGGGGGGTATGAGGACAGGGGGTGGATCTGATGACAGGGGGATCTGAGGATGGGGGGTGAATCTGATGACAGGGGGGATCTGAGGACGGGGGTGGATTTGATGACAGGGGGATCTGAGGACAGGGGGGTATGAGGATGGGGGGATCTGAGGACTGGGGGGGGTATGAGGATGGAGGGGGATCTGAGGACGGCGGATGGATCTGATGACAGGGGGATCTGAGGACTGGGGGGGTATGAAGATAGGGGGATGGGGGGTATGAGGACTGGGGGGGTATGAGGATAGGGTGATCTGAGGACGGGGTGGATTTGATGACAGGGGGATCTGAGGACAGGGGGGTATGAGGATAAGGGGGGGTATGAGGACTGGGGGGGATCTCATGACGGGGGGATCTGATGACGGGGGGATCTGATGACGGGGGGTGCATGAGGATGGGAGGATCTGAGGACTGGGGGGGGGTATGAGGACGGAGGGGGATCATTTACACCCGCCCCACCTCCCCAAGGGTCCGGGGCTCTCGGGTCCGATGTGCTTTTCAGTGCCAGCCCCCCCGGCCCGCGG
Organism: Chrysemys picta bellii; assembly: GCF_011386835.1. Lineage (NCBI taxonomy): Eukaryota > Metazoa > Chordata > Testudines > Emydidae > Chrysemys > Chrysemys picta. The sequence goes on along the minus strand of NC_088815.1, from coordinate 13,265,352 downwards.
GGCTCCGCTGCAAGGCTCCCTGCCCCGCCCCCCGCGATCGGGCTGCACTGGACCGGGGGGGGGGGGGGGGCACCAAGCGAGCCCGGCGAGCTCGCCGCCAGCCGCGCCCGGCGCTGCCTTACCGTCCGCCCGGCCCCGGGCTGCAGCCGGCTTCCCGCGGCGTGTGCTGGGGCCGCGCTCCGAGCCCCCCGGCCGGCTCCTCCGGCCGCCCCCGCCTCCGGGCCAGCCCCGGCCACTCGCGCAGGGAGCGGGGCGTTCGCTCATCGGTCAGCGGCGCAGCCCGGACCCCAGCCCCGACCCCGGCTCCTCCCTCCCCGCCCGGCGCGGCGCGGCACCGCCAGCTCTGCGCAGAGACAGCCGCGGCTGGCGAGCGCCTGACACCGGGCGGCTCGGCAGAGCTCCAGCCCCGGGGGGGGGGGGGGGGGGAGAAACTCCTCCCCCAGGCCGGGGTGGGAGCACACGAGCCGCTGGCGCAAGGAGGATGCTGCAGCCCCCCCACCCCACCCCCGGGTCCTGGGGGGGATTCAGACCCTCAGGCCAGGGGGGGCTTTGGGGGTCTGACCCCTGCCTGGCTCAGGCCGGAGACCTGCCCCCAGCCTCCTCCCTCCAGCCCCCTGGGGCTAGGAGCCAGGAGAAGGGCAGGGGGCAGAGGCAACCGGGTGTTCGTGTGATAACCCAGCGGGGAGGGGAGGACATGGACCAGCGGAGGAACCCAGCACAGAGACCTGAGTGACCTGGCTGGAGGCTCCTTCCCAGGGGCGACCGGGCGCTGAAGTCGTCTCCGGGCCCAGCTGCTTCCAGAGGAAAGTGTCTGCGGCTGGTCTGGCCATGGCAGCTGGAAGGGGGGCTTGGAAAGGCCGGGCAGGGGCAGAGTTAAGGTGATGGGCTCACCGGAAGGCTGCCTCGGCTAGGCCGCTCGAACACTGCGTTACCTTTTTTTGCCGTTAGTTCCCTGGGCATTTTGAAAGGAAGAGACTATCCCCTAACCTTGTCTCACGGTCCCTGCAAGCCCGTCTCCAGCCCTCTTTGCTGCTTAGACAGGGAGCTCTGCAAGGCCGGGGCCACCTTTCTATTGTGTTTGTACAGCGCCTTGTCCATGGCTGGAACTCCTCGTTGCTGCAGTAATAGAAACCATTCATAACGACAAAGAAATGTCTCCATGCCGAAGGGCTTAAAGACCAACTGGTGCAGATGGACAGCAGCAGGAAACGGTGGCCTTGGGGTGAAACTCACCCCGAGCAGAGTCCAGAACTCCCCTCCATCCTCACCCAGTCCTTGCTGCATGGCGGGAAATTTCACCCATGTGCACTTAGGCCCCAAAAAGTAACCTAGTATCTAGCAGCATTGCATAGCTCCATAGCAATGCTTCCAAGCCTGCAATTGAAGGGATCCTGAAGGTAGCATCAGAGGCACATGCCCCTTGGCAAACCCTCTTGTTTTCCACCTCACTGGGGCGTTCTGAGGCTTCTGCGTGGGGTAATTTCCACCCATTCGCGTTGTCGAAGGCTCTGCAAACCCACTGAAGGTCCCATTGAGGCGAGACGTGTTTTCAAAAGCTACGCTGCAATGGTTTTACAGTGGGAAAAGTGGATTTACTTCTCCCCACACCCTACTGCAAACACAAACACGCCCTTTCTCTACCACAACTCTGGGGAAGGCACTCCGTTTTCCCCTCAAAATGCACTTGTTGGCTTAGACCAAGCCAGGAACATTCATCCCCACGGGTGAGTTTCTGGAAAAGTTACAAGCACATTGAAAACAAGGAGGAGGGGAGGGTGGTAAACGAAAGCTGTTTTGCAATTTTCAGAGAAGTCGGAGGTGAAAAAGAGCTCTGGGTAGCATGGCCTAGTGGCTAATGCGGTTGGCTTAAGGGTCAGGAAACCAGCTTCTATCCCTGTCTGCGCCACAGACCTTGGTGAGTCACTTTAGCCGGGACTCTTAAAGGAGTCAAAGGGAGGCAGGAATTCTGTCCCAGCCATCAGTGCCCCGTGCCTCAGTTTCCCTGTAAAATGGAGAGGACACTTTGCTTCCTGCATGAAGTGCTTTGAGATCTACCCAGGAAAAGCCCCTGAGAAGAGTCAAGTAGTGGGATTCTGGTTTCTCTTTCCATGGTCCACTGCAGACTAGCTCTCTCCAGCACCCTTTCTAGCGGGTTGTCCAGACTAGGTTTAAAAGTCCTAAGCACTGGGTTTCCCACCACTTCTCCTGGGGGGTCATTGCACAGTCTAATGCAGGTCAGTGCTAGGAAGTTTCTCCTGACAGCCCACTTGAGTTGGGCCAGTCCTCAGCTGGTGTCAACAGATGCACTGCTGCTCACGTCAATAGAGCTGGGCGGATATATTTGATCCCAATACTCCTATGACTGTATTGGCGTATTGCCCCTAATAACCTACAGGTCAACGTCTATGATGTTGCAGGGGAAGGTCACACAAATGTTACGGGGGTAGGTCTTTAAGTATGTAAATATATGCAAATTATGCCTGGCCAGCTGGGTGCTGGAACTTGGCCAACAAGGTCTCACAGCATCACAACATCTGGCCCCTCCTGACAGAGCCCGGGTGATACCTTGGAGAAAGTATCCTCATGTGACATGTGGGTGACAACCAACAAACTAGTGGTGTCTCAGGCTGTGCGCTACAAGCCTCACCAGGAGCAGAAAGGTTTGCAGATGCTGTGGAGGGGTTGGGTTCTCTGCCTCATTTTACAGGGAGCAGAGTTGCTGAGAGGCAGTATGGCCTAGTGAGTAGGAGACCTGAGTTTTAGTCCCACCTCTTACTCAAAGTCAGTCAGCAAGTCAGGGGTAGTCACTTCCTGCCTCTGTTTCTCCTTCTACCTTTTGTCCATTTAGACAAACTTTTTAGACAGGGACTGTCTCTTTCTACACGTGAGGTCTTTACAGCTGCTACTGGGTTACGGTTAAGAAGGGATTAAGGGTTATGGTTAAGTTGCAGGTCCAACTCGGCCTCAGAGAATGAATTTCTTTCCGACTCGGGCAGTTAGTGTCTGACTCATGCCCTGAAGTGGGGAGGGATGGGGGGGGGGGGGGTTGAGTCCTCCCAAGTTTTTTTTTTTTAAACAAATACCTCTTAGTGTTGTAACTCATTCTCCATCAAAATGTCCTCTTAAACCCTACCAAACTCCGGGCTTCAGCACAATCTTGTGGCAATGAGTTCCACCGGCTAATTGCACATGGCATAAGAGAGTATTTCCTGTCATATTTTTTAGAAAAATGTGCAGCCTCTCAATTATCTTCAGATTTTAATTGAACAACCCCAGTTCTACCCTTTGCTGGCCTGATCTTGCACTGAGGTCCCAGTCCAAAGTCACTGCAGAACCCCCCCACCCCCATTTATGCCAAGTGGCATCCCTAGATCACTGTCTTGGGTCCTTGAGATCTCCTGGCCCAGGAACTTCTTTATAGGATACCCGGTGCAATATCTTGCCTCTTGGGCACTGCTTCAAACCCGTCCCGGGTGGAAGGTTAATAGAAACTGTTACCATCATACAAATGACTGGGTGGCCTTCATCCTCTCACTGGATGGGAGTATTAAAGACATAACCTTGCTGGCAGGCCCATCCGAGAAACCAAGGGGATTATTAATTATTAGTCATGGACTAGGACCGCCCTGTGCTAGGCGCTGTACAAACACAGGGCAAAGCTGGCCCCTAAAGCTTCCAATCTGAACAAGGTCGTCCAAGTGAAACCGTCTGCCCCCCGTCTGCATTTAGCTTCAGGGACAAGGGTTAGTGCTGCCGAAAGGAGCCAACTTAGCAGCCGGAAGATTGGCCGCCCCAAAGCTGGCCCAGCTGTGCAGCAAGTTCCCCCCAGCCTCCCCCACCGTCTCTGCCTCGGAGAAGATTTTCCAGTCTCCATGGCCTAATGCGTCCCAGGCTCTCTGCTGAGATTGCCAGCACACGGTACCAATGGGGTGATGGTTTTCTGACCCGTCTCCGCCCCTAATCGAATCCAGCCTGATGGCTGCTGCCCTGCCGGAGGTTAAATCCCAGCTCGGGTGGGAGAGGCGGCCCCGGGGAAATCTCTGCTACTGCAGAAGCCACCCAGGCCCAGCCACGGTTCTGCTCAGCAGCGGCAGCCACGGAGCTGGGAGGCTGCCTCGTATCCAGCTCTGATCCCCAAGAGCCATTCAAGGCTTAATAAGATCATGAAACAGATCGAAATGCACCAAACTGCAGCGGTCTTTTGGGACAAAATTCCTGGAGCAGGTGAGGTTGGGAGAGGGGGGCATGGTGGTCCCGCCCCCCCAAGGCCTTATCTCCACTAGGGATTTGCCCTAGTTTCAGTCACTGTAGCAGCTTCAATGCAAACAGGCAAAGTTGTTATTTATACCAACTCACCTGAGCCCAACCCCGCTAGGCACCAGTGCAAACGGGGGATCGGCGGTGAACCCGTCCACCTGAGCACTGAAGATTTGCACAGGTGCGGCTGTCCCCATGGCTGAAACCAGCTAGTCTGGACAAGGTCCCATTCACGCCTGTGGAGCCCCATTGCCCTCAATGGATTTGCTCCTGATTGACACCGGAGGGAGATCCGGATCAGGCACCAATTCCCTATCCGGCCTTGTAGGCCGCCACGCAGACTCAAAAAGTGCAATGCTCCTGCCTGCGCAGCCTGACCCTCTGCTCACCCACCCCAGAGTCAGTCGCTGCAACCCACGCACTCACGCTGTCCCACTGGCTTACATGAGATGGGAGCAGGCGCTGAGGGACCTTTGCGGGGACCAGATCCTCAGCTGGGGTAAACTCCACTGGACCAGCACTTGCAACCCCTAGCTGAAGAAGCCATGTCTTGGGGCAATCACACCGATCTGTCCTGGAGCTCTTTAAGAGACAGTTCTCGAAAGGAGGCTGGGGAGCCGGCTGTCCTGGATGGTTTACTCTCGCTGACCCTTGTGTCCCTTCTAAGCCTCACGCTCCTTAACGAATTTATCATCCCAACCCCCCCGGCGCTGGCCAGTGTGATTATCCTCATTTTCAAGATGGGGAACGAGGGCCAGAGAGACTAAGTGACTTGCCCGTGGTCACCCAGGAAGCCTGTGGCGGAGCAGGGGAATTGCATTCGGGTCTCCCAAGCCCTAGGGTGAATGCCCCAGCCACTGCACCACCCTGCCTCTTGCATCTCGCCGCTGCCACCCCCACACAAGTCAACCAGGCCCATTTTGCTGTCACCGGAGCACTGGATACATTCCGAGCCCCCAGCTTCCCCCAGCCCGGTAACCCCATTGCCTTCAGGGAGTTACTCCAGATTTACACCACAGGACACGGGGTGCGGATCAGCCCAGGGCTAGACAGTCTGGCAATTTCCAATGATAGCTACTGCTCCAGAGCAACTCTTCTTCCGGCTATTGTAACAGCTGGCAGCATGACCCACTGCAGGTAACATAGCAGAGCTCTCAGCCAGACGCTGCTGGGGGCTGCCTGGCCAAACCAGAGTTTTACAGGTATTATTGTTCGGAATGAATGACAATAGAGTGTCTGTGATCAGGGCCCCATCGTACCGGGTGCTGCCCAGACACTGAGAGGGTCCCTGTCTCCAACTTGCAGTCCCAACGGACAAGCCAAACAAAGAGCAGGAGGGGAGGCGACTTGCCTGAGGTCACCCAGCTGGTCAGTGTCAGAGCTGGGAATGGAACCCAGGTGCCCAAGGCCAATGCTCTACCCCCAGGACCACCCTGATCCGGTGGCTGTAAAACTGCCTCTGCAGGGGGGGATTTTTTTGAAATCTGCTCAGAAAGACTTTAAAATGGCCCTGAGCTCAATCCGGCAGGAGGCAGCTCTAGTGTCTGCATGAATGAAGCAGGGAAAGAACTAGAGGGAGGGCGCGGAGGCAGGCCTTGTGCTGCTGAGGGCCCCCAGCTCCGATCCTGGTGGACTGGGCTGGCCAGGCCGCTCAGCGCCTCTCTGCGAATCCCCGTGCGGGCGCCGGAGGCGGGATGACTCACGCGAACGGCCGCACAGCAGCAATTAAAATCTGCAGCGGCTATTAATAGCTGCCAGCGGAGGAGCCTGGCCGTCGCTGAATGAGTGCGGCTCCCACGCAGCTGTCAGCCCAGCTCCCATTGAGAGAAACAAGCGAGTAACAGCACGGAGCCAGCAGGGAGGGGTCGCCGCATCCTCGGGAGACTCCTCCCTGGAGACGCAAGGGACAGGGTCCTGCTGCGAACACGATGCTCCCCCCCCCCCCCCCCGATTACAAGGGATGGCAGGCAGTGACCCCCTGGGGGAGACAGCCTCGTCCTCTACCAGTGATCCAGGGCCAAGATGGGGCTTCCCTAGGTGCATAAACCTACCCCCTCGCTGCCCGGCTGCAACAATTCCTTGGCCCCTTGGAGTGGAAGGAGCTGAACCGTTACTCATTAAAAAAAGAAATCAAGACTCCTCCCTCATTTTAACGGCTGCTGGGCTCTTCCTCCTCTCGTTCCTTTCCCGCCGAGGTTCCCGCCGGCAGGAATCCTGCAAGCTGCATTGCGTTTGCTGAAGCCTGTCAGAGATGCCCTGGGGCATCTCCATTGGCCTGGTGGGATCATGCTTAGGGACGGTGAGGTTTGTTCCCCAACTACTGCACTTGGGGCTGTCAGCGCTTTGGGACAGAGCCCGTCTTTTGTTCTCTGCCTGTACAGCTCCAAGCGCCCCCGGGGCTCCCGGTCCATGACTAGGCTGGATAGTCAGAACACAAATACAGAACCACCACCCTGGCTGCAACCGTCCTAGTTTACTCAACTAGAGGCCGTGGGTCAATTCACCGTGACCGTGTGCCTGGGACAGTCATGGCAGGGCAGAGCTGTAAAACCAACCCACCCAGATGAGAATGGGGGCCTGGTGCACCCACAGAGCACGGGTATAAATGCCTGTGGAAGGCAACGAGCAGTTGGCCCCCATAAGCCAAATTCCTACCTGGAATAAGCAGACAACTCCAAGTGGCTTCTGCGGTTAGTCAGGCCTAGGGTGTAAATCTGGAACTGGACCATGGCATGGAAGGCTCTGGTTGCATCGGGGCCCCTGACCCACAAGCTAAATGCACACCACTGCATGTGTACGTCACGGGGAATCATCCGGAGAAGCAGCCTGGGGCGTGGTGTAACAGGCGGAGCGGCCCAGAAACGTTAAAAACTAAACAAGTGAACGAAACAAATCAAGAAAAGAACAAAAAGTGTTTATTGGGAGCAGTTGTCAGCTTTCTGCTTTTCTAAACAAAATAGCCACCGTACAAATAATAACCACAAGTTACGCGCGCGGTTAAATAAATATTCCCATCACACACACGGGTGGCTCGTTCTGGGGCACAGAGAGTAACAGGAAAAGGTGTGACCTTAGACAGTGCTTTTAGCAACCCCGCAGCCCTGATCCACCTGCAAAACGGGCCACCTTTGTGGCTCTTAAGGGGTTAAATCCCAAAGTCTATCAAAACAGAAACCTGCCTTGATTGCAAAGGGCTCGCCCCTTCCATCAGCCCAGCTGGAACCGTGGAAACTGAGGATGACGACTGACCAGCACCCCTCGCCCCACGTGCGCCAGGCTGGCTCTAAAGGGTACTTCTGCAGAAATATTAACAAGTACGATCAATCATGCATTGAGGGTTGGGACTGCATCCAGCACCAAACCTCAGTCCATACCAGGAGGACTTTCAATGCACTTTCCTCTTCGGTGAACACAATCTCTTGCACAAGAGCAATCCCCACAGTGTCAGCCCCTCTCTCTACTGTGTGTGTGTGTGTGTGTGTGTGTGTGTGTGTGTGTGTGTGTGTGTGTGTGTGTGAGAGAGAGAGAGAGAGAGACTGACTCTTGGACACCAGAGTTCTTTTAAAGAAATCTCGTACCTACTGTTGTCTGCTTTGGCATTAGGACTTTAACCCCAACCCCTCAGCTACGAGACAAACACATCTCTCCGGACAGAGCCACAGAAGGGGACAGGGAAGATCAGGGATGGGGGACTTGGATGCCAGGAGGGCAGATGGGCCAAGAAGAGATTCTCCCCCTTATAAAGGGATCCCCAGAAGGTCAGAGAACTACAATCTAAAATGCCCAACGAGGCCTAGTGGTTAAATACTCATTTAAATCCAGATAGCCCCTGATTTTCTAACCCATGTTATCTGACATTTAGATCTGTCCCATATTAGATATTAATACCGACACCAGCATTCCTATCTACAACCACCGCCTTGTCCCATTTATAAAGGCTGCAGATGTGTCTGCCTAGCCCTTGCTTAATCACCAGGAACTGCCTCTTCTTCCAAGGAGGAGTCTGTATGTGGCAACCACAGCACTGGGACCATGCCCCTGTTCGCACGGATCCATTTAGGATGTGACACAAGCACTGAAGAACCCCAGTGCGCTCTAAAATTCACTTCCCATGGAGCCCTCCTCGCTCTTAAACTCAGAGCAGCTGATGGATTTTCGCTTAGATTCTATTCAATTCACTGCATTTGTCTAGCTCAAAAACACACTACCCCGGACCACAATGAAATACGGTGCAGGGGCAGGGTAAGAAGGGTCAGTCAGCGCGTCTGGGAACCAACAATCATATGGACTCACAACACAGACAACGATCACAACTTCCTCATGCCCCACAGTGTACTCAATTATTTGTCCCTTCATTAGGGCCGATTTTCTGAACGGATTTGTGCTATTGCAGGGTCCCTCTGTATGGATCCGACTGCAGAATTGAGACATATGCTTGTAAAATAAACTATTTTGAAACTGAAATCTACACCAAAGTGGTACAGTCACTTGGTCTTTAACAGAAGGTGAAAATCGGATATCTGATTGGAAAACACACCTTCTGCCCTGCCGAGGGGATGTTTCCACTAACAGGTTTGCTATCTCTCTCTAACCACAGCATTATTCCTGAATTGACACTCCTTTGGAGAAACCCAGCGTTTATGAGAGAGACGAAAATGGGAGTGACATTTTCAGAGCCACTCGAGTTCCCTGAGCTTTCACTGTTCTTTCTAGTCTGGGCTGGGAAGACAACTGCGCTAAAGCCAGGTATTTCTCCTTGTTACAAAGACTAGTTTTAAGTTTGGCCATTGTCTCCTTTTGTGTCGTGGGGTGTGTCTACTGGGGGGCCGAGGCACCGAGCCTGGGTCAATTGACTCTGGCTTGAGGGGCTAGAAATGGCAGCATAGACATTCTTGATACAAGAATCTGCAGGCTGAGCGGTAGCTAGAACAAGTTAAAACCTCGGCAGACCAAACACATCATCCCAGGGGACTGGATGGGATCCACGTGCACGTCTACATCACTCATCCCACGCTGGAAAGGAGGAGCCCTTCCTCTACGTGGTATTTGTGCGCATGACATTCAGTTAGAGGAGCTGAATGACCCCTCGCCTGCCCCAGTTTAACTCCGTCCATGTAAACGGCTGCAAAGGCCCTTCTACCATCTGATGCGACTGGGAGGATTTCAGCACGGTGCAGCGCCTGGGCTGGACCTTGCAGCTCCCCGTCCATAAAGGCCAGCCAGCTGTCCTGAGATCTTGCTATGAGTCCGTCAAGATGAAATCAAAGCCACGTTCCATGGAAGGAAATCTGCAGCACTGGCCGGGGGGGAGGGAGGGGGCGACACGTGCACACGCACAAACACATGCCCAGAGCCACGGGGCAGCTTTCCTGTGTGTCCCAGCAGAGAGTAAGCAATCTCGCCTGCACTCCTGAAGAGGCTTCCTGCAGGCCTGAGCCAGGCACCCGCTCAGCAGTAGCAGGGTGGGGGACGGATGCTGACAGAAGATGCTGCTAACTTCCCAGAGAAGGAAACGTGGACTCTCGCTCTCTCCTCTGGACAAACTCTGCAGAGAGGGGCACTTAACCCAGACGTGCCACCGAGCAAGTGCATCTTTCTGGGCCAGGAAATCTATTCCTGGTTTGGGCTGGGGTAGGCACGTTCCTGCAAATCACTAGAGCTTTGCTGGGATGAGCCTTGGCTATTGGTTTAGCTTGAGAGCATCCTTCAGACGGTGGCTCACTTACAGGGAGACGCTCCATCTCCTACCTTGCTCTGATTAACATTCAGCAAATACGAGGGGCTCCTACGAGCGCTGGCAGAGGTGCGTGGGAGCTCCAGGAAAAAGGCAGCCATTGCCAGTGGTTGTGGTTTGCCACAGGAGAGCTGCAAATCTGGATACCACCTTGGGATTTTGGCTCCTCTTATAGGAAAGAGCTGACGACAGAAGGGAGAGCCAACTCTTCTGCACCTCGCTTCTCCGGGTCACGTCACCCAAAATACACAGCGCCAGTCAGAGCATAAGAGAATTGACAGGCCTGTACATGTGACAGTCGGATAGAGACTGCCGCTCCCACATTGTAATATCAGCCCTGCCTGGCCAGCTAAGGGTTGGAGGATGGGGGAGGTTCCTGAATGTGGAAGTGGAGGAAAACAAAATGCTCTTGAACAAATGGGCAAGTGAAAACCCTGGCACTGTCTGGGAGGTGCTCAAATCTTCTGGCCGCCTACCTGCAGGATGGAGCCTGTGCAGGACAAAAGGGTCTGCAGCCAGACGCAGACCAGCAGCAATACCCATCCCACCTTTGATTTACAAAATGAACAACATAAAAGCAGTCCCCTGTGAACTGCCCGTGGCCTCACATTAAAGCCCACGTCAAACACATTGGGGTCCAGTCTCACTGCACGCACAACCCCTTTTTAATGATAATACTCAGCACTTCCGTAGCTGGGACATTAACTGGCTAATTCTCACAACACCCCCAGGAGGCAGGATAAATATCATCAGCCCCTTTTTACAGAGGGGGAAAGACCTACCCAAGGTCACTCAGGGCTTCTGTGGGTCAGAATTGAACTCAGAACATCTAGACTCATCCCCCAGGTCTCAGTCACTCCAGTGGTGAGGACGATTCAAGATCCAAACCAAACGGATAGATTCCCGGATACGAAGGTGGCGTGGGAGAGCAGGAAAGAATACAATCTATCCTATCTCACGGCATCAAAGCCCCCCAAGGATACTCCCTCGCCACTCGTGTTTTACAGCCGTTGTGTAGTTTGCATATCTGATTGAATGTTTTTTACACGCAGAAACAGCCAAGTCATTATGGACACTATGCCTGTCTCGCCATCAAAGCCAGAGCCAAACGTCCATGTGGTGGCTAGCTACGAGTGAGAAAACAGAGAGAACGTTTACAATGCCACCTGCCCACAATTCTGTATTTGGGAACCAAATTGGCACATCAAGCCAAACTGAATTTTAATTGGCCCTTGCTAACTGGGGTCATCTGAGGCCTAAAATTAGCCCCTCCCCATTTCTTCCAAGTAAGATTAATTAACTCTGGTGTTCTGTAGCAATTAAAATATTGGTTGCCAGACACCATCAGTTGGTCCTCGTCAGTCCAAGAGATGTGCCGGTATAAGAGAGAAGCAAACACGTTAGCACAAAGAAGACGTGGCTTTGGGAGAGTCATTTCAGATCCATCCAAGGGTGATCCCCCCACAAACCAAAATCCACCTCGGACAATTGAAATGACCAAACTATGGATTCTGGAAATTGCAAACATCCATTTGTACCAATTCAAGACCATGTAGCCAAAGCTCCCTGGATGCTTTGGAAAGGATTCTGGATTTTAAGGCTAAATTTTTCAAAGTGATCATTACCCAAACTCCTAGAGATTCACATCAGTGACTGTGCAATGAAGGGCCAGACAACAGTGATGGAACATGACCCGTGGGGGTAAAAAGGACTCTGGCCTGTTTCTTTGATTAATCTCTCAGGGACAATACCGACGCGATGGACTTTTTGTGGGTTACCGGACGCTCTGCCACCAGAGGATCCTGGCTCAAATCACACCTAAAAGACATTTGTGGAATCCCAGAACAGTTGATATTTTTGGCAGGTAATAACACCAGCCAGGTTTCTACTCAAAACTAAACTGGTACAAGCAGCTTAGTGCTGTCTTACGCTCCATTATCCCAGCCCGCTTTCAGTCTGATTTCTCCATTACTTTTCACCTCCTTGGAGCCCAGAGCCTGAAGGCAGGAGACACAGGTTATCCTGTGCTGGGGGGTGGGATCTCTAGACAAATAGCAGAACACACCGCTGACAAGGTCCCTTCGGAGGCAATGTTACAGCCAACTACTTCATCACGACCTCCAGCAATCTCTGCACCAACTCCCCAACCCATTGTTCCAATGCCACACGAAACCTCTTTTTGGACACTCCCCAATCTCATTTTCTGTGCACCCCAGGGAACAATTCTCCCTTTGCCAGGTCGATGCGTAAACACCCCCCAGACTGTGGTGTTCCTCTGCGTCCCTACTTGGCTGGAAAGGGGTCTTGTTCTCGGCACCATTTACAACGGGGAGGAGTCGGGGTTTACTGTCCGTCGCTCCAGCCTTCACCACTTGAAAAAGACGAGCAACGCCAAGGCCGTGTAGCCCAAGACCAGGAAGAGGACCTTCAGCAGGCGATCATTCTTATCTTCCAGTTCCTTTGCCAGGATCTCAAAGAAGGTGACAAACAAGAAAGTTCCCGCAGCAATGCCCTGTAAGAGCACAGAAGCCACGCTGCTGGCCACGTTCTGGGCGCTCTCGATGCCCATGCCGATCCCAATGCCCAAAGGAATCATCAAACTCACCGTAAGTGCTAGCTTGGCAGCGTCCTTCAGTGTTAATGAGATCTTAGCCATGCTGATGCCCAGTGCCACAGCCACCAGCGTCTCGTGGATGGCCACACCCAAGAACAGACTCATGACTTTGTTTCCTTCCTCCTGGAGGCCCAGGGCCAGGCCCTCAAAGATGGAGTGGGCAGACAAGGCAAACACCAGGCTGAAGAGCCGCAAGGGGCTGGATTGGGAAAGTTCCTGGACGTTCAAGCCATGGCTGTGGGAGTGGTGGCTGTGCTCATGGTAAAGCGTGCGCCCTCTGGAAGATGCGATGAAGGGGCTCTCATATTCTGAGTCACTCCCGACGTCTGAGCCGGCGTTGAAGGTCTCCAAGTCGATGAAGGAAGGCTTCTCCTTCCGAAAGGTCAGGATGAGCTGCTCCACAAAGACAGTCAGAAAGAAGCCCAGCAGCATGATGGTCTCGGCCAGGGGGTAGTCTGTGGTCACCTTCCCAAGCTTGAGAACTTCTTGAAGCTGGAACAAAGGAAAAGGAATCTGCAGTGAAACTGGCTGCATCGTTCACCATTAAAAATGACATGGGGGGACTCCGCCCTAAACTTGAAACGTTTTCAATGTAAAGGCCGGAACCACAGCAGGTTCCCAACCACGGGCATTCGCTAGGGTACATCAGGCTTGTGTTACTGGGTCTCTAGGATCCTCCACCTTGCTTTAAGGATCAGTCTCTTCCTGGGGTTCCCATGGCTTCTGTTTAATGGTGTGCACTTTAATATGCAATGACGCTGGGACGGCCTAGTCTCAGAAGGATGAGTCTGGGGTTAAGGGCAGCCCATGCATGTGCCTTTGTAGGACTGGGATTAGGAGAAGCCCCTATGTGGAGATGTTGGGCACTAGCTGGCAGAGCAGAGGGTTTAGTCTGATAACGTGGTAGCTTCCTGAACACACTGGGAAACCCATAGCACCATTATCATATCGGACAACATCTTCAAAGCAATATCATCTGAAAGCAGAGACTCTCCCAAATCCCCGCATCAGAACAAAACGGAGTCATTACAGCTGCAAAACAAAACCCCACCGAGTTTGCCCACAGCTACCTTTTCTCGTACGGCGGGGAGCAAGGCGTTGAAGCAGGTGGCCAGGAAGACCCCTCCTCCGAAGGAATTGCAGAGGGCAATGACCTTCCTGGAGCGATGAGCTTTCTCATAATCCGCTTCTATTATCTTGACGGGCAGGAGGGACCCAAGCAGCATGAGGAAAAAGACCCCCAGCAGACACAGAACTTTGACTGCTTTGATATTCATCTTGTCTCCCTGGAGAATGTCCCCTGCCAGGGACTCTGTGAAAAGTGAGTTTGCTGGGGTCCTTCAGATAGTTACTGTAATTGTTACATCAGCATTTAAACAGCAAAAACAAGTCTCCAGCGAATCATGCTTCTGAGCTCGCTAGCTGTGGAAAGGAGCAAGACAAATGATATTTTCCTCTGTAAATAACTAGTTCTACTATCTAACAGAGCGCCTGTCATCCCAAACTTGCATTTCAGTCTATGCACAGGAATTACGTCCCTCACCACTAAAATGCAGCCATCTCTAGAGCGGAGGGAACCAAACAGCTAGCACGCACAAATGGGGATAAGGAGGTAAGCAGAGAAAAGGGAAATTTTCAAAGTTAGGACACAAGGCAAACTCGTAATCCTGTAAAAAGCACCACCGGATCTTTCATACTGAATAGAGACAGCCTCCGTTTTTAAGGCACCATCAGAGACCCAGGCACAGTAAAACGCAGAGAATGCAGGTACCAATCCTGCAATTGGATCCACATGGGCAGAACTTTGCACCCACCAAAATCCAACTGCAGGATAAGGGCTTTAATTCAAGCCACCTTGGAAGAATATTACTTCACCTAGGGTATGTTGTTGAAATTCCACTTTTACCAATGATGTGGTTTTCTTTTTAAATTTTACTTAGCTGGGTCAGTTTCAGTTTCTTATGCCCGGATTGCAATGTAGCTATGGTTGGGCTGAAAATCCTGCTGCAATGTTTGGGCTGCCAATTCTGCAGGTGAATGGCTGAATTATTTTAAAAGCCTGTTTTAAATTAAATGACTAAACAATCCTGAAATCATGTATATTATTAGGGTTTGAAATAGGATTATTTTTGTTTAGCAAAAACCTAAATCATCTGTAGTATGCCGCTTTAAAGGGAAGCCCTAGGCAGAAATTCAGTGTTTATTCTTTATTTTCTCATACAGAACAACAACAGAGTGGGTGAAAGAACGAACAGATGGTAGCTTCGCAGAAGACAAAGATGTAAAACTCAAGCTCCCTGGATCATTATAAACAATTTACTCTGAAACATAAAAGTTTTCCCCCCCACATGGCATATGCAACCAGGATGCAATTTGTATCCCACAAAGCACTTTAAAAGAAGAAATGGGTTAAATTAAGATTAAACATTTTTTAAAGGTATACCATCATCAATGATGTTTCCCTTGAGATCTAGAAATTAGGAAGAAGCACAGCTAAGTTTCTAGCCTACTTCCCTTAGCTATTACACTGAACTAAGTTACAAAGTCAAATCAACGGCATGTTGAGAGGTTCTTACTGCCGTGACTCAAAGGTAAAGAGTTCCTTACGGCCGGGAGCACTCAGCAATCTGAACCACAATATATTTCACTCTAATGAACAAAGAGAAAATGTTCATAGCCATCCCAATGCTCAAACCAATGATGGACAAGGTAGATAATTGGATACCTGGTTACTGGACCAGCAAATGAGATTGAAAACAAAAAACCTTGGGGCTACAGATTTCCTTGGTCTGGGTTATTCTACACTTTTGTTTATTTAAAAAAAAATTAAATGGCTGTGGGTCTGGTAAAAGGATTTAGGGCCTTTCATCTGTAGGTTAACAGTTCCAATTCAACCCCAAGCCAGTAGTGAATTAAAGGGGTTACTGTCTGATGGCTGTCTGGTGGTGTGTGTGAAGTGAGTTGCTGGATCTCAGTCAAGTTTTTGGTGGAGAGGCATGCCCAATCATGAAAAAATACCTTTTCCAACAAGTGGGCCAACCGGTTCCATTTTCAAAGTTGGCAGAGAAGCCAAAGAGTGAACAAATTGAGAGAGAGAACTCCTCTATCATGTTTCCAAGGTGGTCTGTCCAGGTCAGGGCTTAGGTACATTGCCAGTAAAGTTGATCTGCCACTACCTTCACTGTACCTGATCTGTAGCTAGAGAGAACTTCATTCTCCAGAGTTGTCAATCCTGAAGAAAGTATCTTCCCCAATGCATGTGTATTAAAACATATGTTTGTCTAACTAAAGGTAACATATTCAACATTAGCTGTCTTGCCTATACTGAATTAGCAATCAAAGTCCACAGAGGATTCTGAATATACTCTGATTGGAAACACTCTTAGTTTCTTTGGAGCAATGCACAATCTTTTAAGAACAGTGTATTACTCGTCTGCAGAATGTTTTCCTTTCTGAGCTGCATGGTTCTAATAGCAGAGGGGAATTACCATTTTGTAGATAATTTCTCCCAGAACAAAATTGTTGCATTATAACATTGTACCAGACCCAAGGAGTGTTTTAATGCCCCCTCTCTCTCCCTGAAAAGGCACATGAAAACTGGACTGGTGACTTGAAAAAAAGGGACAGTGACAAATCAAGTTTGCCATTTGTAAATGCTTTGATCTCCAGGAGAAAGTCGATATGATGTTCTGCTCATGCTATGTTGTCATACAAACAAGACCATGCTGGGATCCCTGAAAATATTTGGGAAGGTTATTAATGCCTGTAACTCATATGACAGCCCTATCAAACTGGGCTGGGCACGGCAAATTTAGATTGAACAGTCTTCTGACAGAGGATGGTCGCTCCTGCGTTCCTAGGGCATCAAAAATGCTGACCCAAGACATGAGGGTTGGAACCCCAAATGCATTTTCTAGCTGCTGCTGGTCCCTCATTTGGGGGGCTACTCTCCCCCTAGCTTTGCTGCCTCCTCAGAGCGTAGTGCTGTTGGGTCACTACACCATCACACTGCCCCCAAAGTATGGCCGGACATCTTAAAGCCCTGCCAGCCTTGGGATGTGGGGGGACATCTCACCCGCCTCGCAGAGCTGGGCCGTAGCAGGATAAAGTCGCCTCGTTTTGCATCCAGGCGGCAGCACGACCCCTGTCCCCATCCCCTCAAACTAGCCCCTTGGTCCCTGGGGCCAGGCTCACCCAGCACCAGGACTACGTGGCCACCTGCCCCAGGGGCCCCTTGGCCACCCCCAGCTCCTTGTCTCTGATTCCCAGGAGGCCCAGGGCTCCTAGACCCTCTAATGACCCGTCCCCAGGCTTCCACCCAGGGCCTGGATCTCTCATGCCAGCCCCCCCCCCCCCCCGCCCCCAATTTCCCCCTCCCCCTCTGTCCTCACCTGACCTCCCTTCTAAATCCCCCTCCCCCACCTGTCTGCCCCCCTCCATGTCCCACCCCCCAGGTGCCCCCACTGCTCCCCCCCCCCCAAACAGGGCCTTGTCCCCCAGCGCGCCCGGGTTCCGGGACGGTCCCTCCTCACTTACCTTCGGGATCTTTGGCCGGCTCCACGCCCAGGCAACCCCCAACACTGAGGTCCCACCCTTTCCGGAGACGTCCACCTGTGATTGGCTGCTGGGGACGCCAGGCGAGAAACCGCCATTTCTCACTGGCTGGAAGGAACGCCAATCAGCGTCGCTGGCCTCGCCTACCCATGAAGCCAGGACAATGCCCCCCGGGCTCCGGGGTGTGTCGCTGATGAGGGCCCGAGGAGAAACAAGAGCCCGCTGTGAAAGGTTCCGGTGCCTGTTCTAGAGGCTGCAGAGCTGTCCAGGGGCAATTGGTGCTGAAAGTGGCATTGTACGTATGGGGCTGGTGGGTTCAGCAGGGGAGGGCAGAGGTGCTGGAACTAAGGGTGCTGCCGCTCACCCGAGTTTGAATTGGTTTCTATTATATAAAGGGGGTAGAGTTTGGTTCAGTGGCTTTCAGCACCCCCTGCTATACCATTCATTCCAGCAGCACGGGGGAGGGAGGAGGATGATTCCCGGGTTCTGCTTTCAGCTTCAGCAGGGACTTCTTTGGTGACCATGAGCAACTCACATCCCCTCCCTGTAGTTGTTTCCTTAACTGGAAAACAGGACAAGCAGTAGCCCCCCTACAGTGAACTAGCATCTAAAGTTCTGAGGGACCCTCAGATGAATAAGACTTGAGCAAGGGAAGAGCGGTGGTATCAGTGTGAGAACAGCAGCTTTCAACAGAAGCCTCTGCTCTGAAAGAGAAAATGCTTGAGCAGAAGCTGTTAGCAAAGTTCAGCAACTGCCTTGCTAGAGGGGAGTCAAAGTCTACCAAAACAGTATACATCAGCCAGAGCCAAGGTAGCTCACAATGGGGATACGGAACATTTTAGCCCTACGGCAGTCATTAGAACAGACAAGGTGGGAGTGAATGAAAATAGCAACCTGCAGAATGTGAAGCAAGTTGAGTCGGGGGCACTCAGGGCAGCAGCCAAACATCCACATCACAAAGAAACACCAGCCTCATTAGTGTGGACCAGGTCCCTGGCTGTCTAAGCAGAGAGGTAGAGACAACGGAGACTGAACCCTCAGTTCTAGAGGTGACCGGAATTCAGGACTGAGACACAGTGGTGGAGGTAGCGTCTATGGGAACAACCAGCACCACCACGTGTGCTGCTGTCCTGTTGAGAAGTTAGAAGACTTCGTTCTCACAGGGGAGTAAGTAGGTCCTCTCCCTTAAAAATAAAAATTCTAAACACAGAACCTTCCTCTCTCTGCATTGTAGGTGGATGGTCAAGAGTGACAAGTAAGAAGCGTCTCCCCCCATACCCCCTCTAGAGGCGCTCGTTAGGGCATGACTCACCTTCCAGCTTACAGGTCTGGATTTCTGCTCCCAGGAAAAGTCCTACTATTGCATTTGCAAACAGAAAAGGTGGTTTGCTCTGCACCTCTAACTGCACAAACCATTGCACAGGGGCTATGGTAAAATCCGGCTGACATTCACTCACAGCTTAGGAAATGTCCACCTGTACTAAATATTCTCCCAACCTTTGGCAAAACTGCTGTAAATACACAAGGCAAGGAGCAGTTCAACACCTGTAAGTGATGGTGGGTGACCCTAGGTACTCTCTCCCCACTACATCAGTTCTGCACCTGCCAGGTTACCGGAGGAGGCCTTTACATCCCCACAAACCCTTGGACTTATAGGTAACAGCAAATATTTTGATGCACAAGATGCTGTTTTCCAATGAATTTTGTTTGGAAAGAAGATCAGAATCCATGGGATGTAAAATAAATGCATTTTGCAGGACATTATAAGAGGGGACGGACAATGGCTGCCAGTATTGGATGGGTGTACACACAAAAGAGGGAGAGGAATTGGTTTGGCTAGATTAAGAACACATACCTAGGAACAAATAAAGGAAAACATCTAGGCTGAATACGAAGGAAAAACTTTCCCAATGAAGAGCTTTTCAACTGTGAAGAGCTGCAAGGGAGGTAATGGAAGCCCCATCATTAGCATGTGGACTGTATTAAGCCCTAAGAATACATACTGTCAGGAATGATCATGAATTGAGTGCAAGGTGGGGAGAAATTGACGCTATTCCTTCAACCACACATCTTCATCTCAAACAGCTGTGCTTCTGGCACAAACTGGGCACTGACCATCCTGCCTGGGGAAGAGCCAAGTAGCATTTCTATCAGCTGACACATGCACATGTAATAGTAGCAAAGCTGAAAAGCCAACAAGACAAACAACATTTCCCAGGCTGAGGGGTGGAGGTAGAGGAGAAACCAAACCTGCTTCTTTTCAAGCAAAGGTTTGGGAGGCGGGAGCAAGAAATCCTCTCAAGCTCATTGGAAATCTGCAAAGATGATGAAAGGCAACTGGCTTTGTGAAACAGACGGCTCTGAATACACAGAGGTGCTGTTGGGAAGGACAGACATTTGCAGCCCTAAGCAGAGGAGTCAGAGTGAGACAGGAAGGCACAGGCTGCACCAAGGTACCAGCAGGTGCTCTGCTCTACGGGGAGGTAAGATGAATGATGACACAGGGCCGGTCTGTCAGGGCTGCTCAGTGGAAAGGAGACAACAGAACTTTTCCCTTTGCCGACTCCCGAATGAGACAGACACAAGAAACCTTTGCTTTTCCCTATTTACATCTGGCCTTCTTCTGTGCCTGAGGGCTCAGTGGCTGGCTGAGATTACAGTGGGAAGGTGGGAACTGGGGGGAAAAGATGAGGATACTTACAGTTAACATCAGAGCTACAGGATGTTAGTTGATATTACTGTAGCACTTAGAAAGCACAACCCAGGATCAGGGCCAAGGGACATTGTGGAGCATGTATTTCTCTAAGAACCTCACCAGGCTCAAACTTACCAAGCACTAGTGAATTGCTTAAGACCAATATTCACTACTGAAGTTCACCTCTAGGACTAGAAATGAGAGGCATAGCAGCACCTTAACTGGAAGCTTCAAGTTTCACATTGAGAGTCCAATTTCTCCCTGGGACTACTCTACTTTAAGGGATGGACTTTGTCCAAGGGCTGAGTTTCATAGTTTGTAGTTTCATAGCTGGTGACAGAGCCACAGAAATCGTTTCTTGTTGGGAGCGAAGTTATAGTCAGGCCTGACAAAGCCTGTTCTGTAGATCTGCATCTTTCTTACACCTGCGCAAAGTAATCATGCTTGTGAGGAAAACAGAAGCTACAAGTAACTTCAAAGCCAGAAAAGACCAGTTTGTTTCCAGGGTGGGGGCCTGGTTATGGAGCTGGAGGCCACAACTCTGGCTGAGAACCTCACTGTATCCATTGAGGCATCGGCTACGAATGCTGCTGCCAGGGAAACTTTTGTTAGACACACACCGTTCACCCAGCTGCAGGAATGCAATGCTCTTTTGCCATTTAGAAAGACTTAAACTGGAAGGTTAAAAAAAACCCTTCAGTATCTGTGAACCACTGTTTAAAAAAAATATCACACCAAAAAGGAGGCGAGAAAGAGAGTTAGCCAATGGCTCCCACACTGAAGTTCTAAACTGCAAGGACATCACGCAGTTTCACTTTCTACGTGTTTTATCTTTATAATATGGGGGGGGGGGTTTAAAATAAAAACATTTGAATGCATTAGTTAAGTTTTAAATGTAGCACTGCAGGTGCTGCATGTGAACTGCTAGCTACAGAAGGTCCCAGGGGACGAAGTGAAAGCCTCACCAAAACAAAAAGTTCTCTGCACAGGATACACGCAGTGAGAGGAGTTGCACCCCTTCAGCTTGTGAGATGGACTGTAGATGCAGGTATTCCAGAGAGCGAGACATGACTAAATATTAGCTGTTTTCCACATGCTACATTGGATCATCCAATCATAGCCGTTTCCTATAAAGTTATCTGTTTTTGCTAGGAAGATGGGGGGAGAAAGTTTGAAGCCCTAAGAACAGTCTTAAAATGCCACGCCCGTTCTTGAACAGTCCATAATAAAATTTGTGGTGAGGTGGATGTCGTTTTTACAACACTGAATTTAAAATATCCTTTGGGTAACGCTCAAAAAGACACAAGAAAATAAACATGGTGACAAGACAACCCAGGTGGGAAAGATGCATAAGGAACCAAAGCAGTAAAGTCAGTCAAAAAAAGGGAAATGAGAGCAGAGTGCAATCCCCCGGGAGTGATTCTCGAATTGTGATCTTACAGCAGCCTCGAAAAGGGACGAGAGACCCCGACCACTGCTCATGCAAGAACACGCTGCAATTTGTCCTGCCTTGCTGACCTAAGAGGTTTTACTTAATGTAAAAAAAAAAAAAATCATAAAATATTCTACTCTAATCAAGTCACATGAAAGGGACATCACCAGCCTGAAACCTTATTGCTTAAAAATATTGAATTTAAAGTAATCTCTAGCTCCACAACTGCCCCATAGCTTTGTGGTTCTACAATTTCATGTTCCTGGTTTTAACTGTTTCTTCTCTCATTACTTTGGGAAAGACCCACCTAAACTTAGGACACAGACTCTAAAAGGGAAAGCAACAAAACTGTCTTTATACAATGCTGTCAAATGCACAAAATGAAACAAGAATAAAACATTGTTTGTTTCACTGAGCTCTTCCATTTCAAGTAATCTTGAGTGT
Source organism: Chrysemys picta bellii (assembly GCF_011386835.1). Classification (NCBI taxonomy): domain Eukaryota; kingdom Metazoa; phylum Chordata; order Testudines; family Emydidae; genus Chrysemys; species Chrysemys picta. Next base: position 13,243,622 of record NC_088815.1, on the reverse strand, counting down.
TACTGATAAAAATCTTGAGACAGAAGTATGATTTTTAAATTGATAGTGTCCCTTTAAAACACGTCCTTACATATATCTAAAAAACTACTGCTAAACTGCAATAGTTTAAGGGAAGAATTTAGGTCCAATATTTTCCAGGAGTTTAAGTAATAATCAGCCATTCCAACATTTAATGATCTATTTCCACCAATTTTAAAAAAATTGCTATGGGACCAGTTAATTTTCAAAGTAGCGACATTCCCCTGGTTGCAGCACACTGCCAAGGTAGGACACCCAGAGTGAAACTGATTAAAAGCTGCATATAAAGGAAGTGAAACTGACTAGCCTATTTTCAATGGCCAAGCTGAGCCACATACTATAGTAAATAAGCTGCATGAAAAGGAAAATTAGAATATTTGAAAATGTAAATGGTATCAGTCTAAGGTGGACTCGGTAACAAATGGAGACCGATTGCTAAGTAGGTTGTGAATTTTAGCTGGCATCTCTCCCTTGTTATTCATTTTCAGTGTAACTTATCAAAGATCCTGTCGGGTTTCTCTTGCCAAATTGCTTAGAAATATGCAGGGAGAGAGTTTCACATAAAGGAGAAAAACAAGCAGCAAAGAGGGGTCGTGAGGGGGAAAGAAAAACCACATGTAGGTTTTCTCCAGTTGTAACTGTTGCACAGTGAAAGCAAGGTCTCCATCCTGCAAGCGTTGGCACCAGGGTGGATTGCTGTATCTGGGCAGACCCCACTGAAGCGAGCAGAGCTCCATACAGGTGCAGCAGTCCACTCATGAGTGATCTATCCCAGGCCTGGGGCCCAAATTAATTATTCCTATGAAGAGACTGGGCAAGCCAGTCACACCCTGTGGCCTAGAGGCTTTGCTGTTTTGGTCACCTTTGGTCAAAAGGGATGACAAAGAGAGCATCAAAGTATTTTATTCTCCACAAGTTACAGTGACCACAGTTAGAGTATTTAAAAAAAGTTGTTTACAGATGGTATCAAAACAACAACAAAAACCTATTTACTTGGACGCACACTTCCCACCCCTCACTCATCCCCCAGGCTTTTTAATCTCTTACACCTACCAAGCTTTAAACTAGATGCTTTTCTTGCACCTGGCAATATGAGACTTCACACACATCCCCTCCTACTCTCTGAGTTACTCTAGCTTGAACCTCAGGTTTATAAAGTCCCTCTGAGCTTGACTAGTGGAATTTGCAATGGATTCACTTACACATTTTGAAGTCAGTCCGCTACTGAGCGCCTGAACTACAGAATCATTTTGGTAATATTAGAGGTCCTGGTAGATGCAGGACATTTATTCTGATAAATTACATGGGTCCCCTCCCAACCCTGCCTGTAATACACTGAGGCATAAGAGCTCCTTGCCAGTCCCACAGTTAGTGACCAGTCAGTATATTATGGACCCAAACAGCAGTTTTATTCCACCAACTCACATTCCCATGTTTTCAGCAACTCGAGCCCCTCTGAAACGGGTATCTGCAACTCCCATCTCTATCACAGAAGCTCTGATCTCTGAGACCACTCACACGCAAGAGACAATAAAAACTAAAACTTCTAAAAACTTGAACTAAAAGGAGTCAAATCTTCTCCCTCCACAACTACCGCAGAGGACAGCTGACAAAGATAGAACCATGATTTTTTTTTAAAACACTAGATAAAGTGTGTCATTATTGGCAAAAAAGATCTGAAAAAAGTGTATCAAAAATGCTCAATTTGAAGGAGTCACAGAAAATGGTCTTACTCCAGGCAACCCATGCCCCAAAATACACTTACACTCACAAATGCCTTTAGAGATGTCCACCATCTTAATCTCCTGTGTAGAAACCGCATCAGCAGTATCGCTATGCACCCGAATGAGAAATGCAGTGAACGTAAGCAATTTTTTGACACCCAGCTGTTGGGTGCAAGGAGATTCAATGAGCTGCGATGGGTTAATTGCGTTTAAACATTGGCGTCTCTTCAACATGATGAAAAGATGTCAGAAGGGGAATGGAGCTGTTCACTCCTTTTAAGCAGCCGGTCAGGAGGGTAGAGGCTTCTTACAGCGAAGAGTGCTGTGTCCTTGAAAACGGATTAAAATCCTCAACGTAGCAGGTAACAATGTGGTTGGTTTTCTGAGTTCTAGAAAGACAATTGATGCTGGTTTGTGTTTACTGCTTGCTGGATCTTCCAGAGGGAAAAGAGGGATTTAGGGGCAGGCACAGGGGTAGGGGAAGAAAATGAGAATCTGTCTTTAACATGCAGGTCATATAAAGTTTTTTTTTTCTGGTTTGTTTTCCTTTTTCTCTCTTTTCCAACTGGAGAAATGGCAACACACACATGGCTTCCAGTTTTTTATAGTGAAGAATTCCCATGGGTAGCACTGCAAAGACAGGAAGACAAGACATATTTGTGATTTTTGTTTTTCAAATTGCCCTCTCCTAACCCCTCTGCACATAGGATGAGACTTATTTGTTTGATGGCCAGCAAGGGACATGTAAATAGCACCTTGTGCTTCTATAGTAGTTCAAAGCACTTTACAACCACTAACCCTCAGTGTCTCTCTGAGGTATGGTGCTATCACACACATTTTACAAGTAGGGAAACAGGCACAGAGAATGCGTGAAGTAGGTTGTCCAAAGACATGAGACGGAGCTTGAGTAACCAGCATAGAAGTAAGTCCCTGCTCAATAGAGCTGGCTTGTATAACGTAGGGCTTATGAACTCACCTGGTATTCTCATTCCTGCTGGTCCTCGTTGCTAGCACTGGGGGTTCGACTCCTGATCTGACTTCGTAACTGTTCTATTAGCTCTGGATTCTGCTGCTGCATCTGCTGAGCAAACTGTTGACCTCTGAAGGAGAGAAAGCGACACATCTAATCAATTGGTCTCATCACGCATGTCAGGCCGGGTGACCAGATGTCCCGATTATATAGGGACAGTCCCTATATTTGGGGCTCTCTCTGATACAGGTGCCTATTATCCCCGTCCCGATTTCTGACACTTACTAACTGATCACCCTAACGTCAGGGCAGTTTGGAGCACAGAGAAGTCTAGCACTGCGACCAGGGGATACTAAGTTCCCCACGGCACAAGAGACACCCCTGTTCTATTTAGGAAAAGAAGTTGGGGTATATTACTGAAAGGCAGGGGGCGAGACTAAAGTTTTCTGGAAGGTGCTTGGTTGTAAGTGAAGCTTTGACTTTTGATCAAGACGACTGAAATGCACCTATTGACTATTCCAAGAGGTGGAAAAAAGTCATTCGACTTACGCTTGGATAAGGCTGGCAAGGTCGTTCGGGGAAGGGCTGGCCCCTGCTGCTCCCATAGGATTCTGGCCACCTGAAATCATCCCAGACATTCTGCAAAGAAATATTTATTGCTCAGAATAAAGAGAGATGGAGATTTCACTTACTACAAGTTTTTTGGTAGGCACAAAAGTTACTTTTTTTTTTTTTTTTTTTTTTTGAAAGTCAGCACAAAGCATGTCAGTTTCATGATTAATGAGGAAACGCTTTGGCTTGCTAGAATTAAATTTAAATTAAGGCGCTCCTACAATTAGTGTGAAGAGCCAGAGTTTCTTATGGGATTAAGCGTAATCCAATCCCTCCCTCCTCAGTTCTACTGCTGAATGCTTGGCCAGACGTTCAGGAGAATCGTACTGAAACCCCTGCCGCTTGCCTTCTGATCTTTAAGGTCAAAAAGCTGCATAAAGTAGAACCTCTCTAATTCACCATTTGTGTATTAACTTCATCAGCTGCAGTTTCATTTAATTGATGTTATCAACAGCACAATAGCAAGTGGGCTGTAGTATAGATATTGTAAAGATCTTAGTAATAATGGGCCTTGCTACAGTATCTGCTATTGTTGTCTTGAGAGATATGAAGATTCTGCCTTGTGCATGCATGGTTTATACAGGAGGTTCTAATGCATTAAGAAATCTGCTCACTGTGTTTCTTCAAGTCAGATCTGGGGACACTGGAAGGCCAAAAGGTGTTTCAACTCATGTAAGACAGAGGAACTATGTGCGTGCAAGATGGATCTTATCCTGCCTTTTGTGTCGTTAACAAAATTGGCAGTTCAGTTCCAACTGCAGAGCCTCTATTCACAATGATGATGGAAGAGGCAGAAAGAACCAATTGCATATGGTGACACCAGATCTTTGGCTTGTAAGCCAAGCCAATGGGATCAGGAAGTCAGAATAAATTATAGCATCCCCAAAAATCCGTTAGAGTACCCCATTTCTAACTGTAATTGTGCTTTAAAGTGGATAAATAGAAGAGTCACAAAGGCTTATCTATGTAGTTTATGGCCTGACAGTATGTGAGCACCTCACAAACACTCATGAATTTGTGCTCACAGGCAGTAAAGTATCCCATTTCACAGACGAGGAATGCGACAGAGGTGAAGTGACTCGCCAGTGATGCAGGAAATCTATGGCAGAATGAATCAAACCCTGAGTTCCCGAGCCCCATCTCAGTGTGATAACTCCAGGCCACCTTCCCTCCCCTTTCTGCACATCTTTACTATACAAGTCCTTAGCATGTCAAGCCACAATGAACATAACTGGTACACAGAACAAAATAACGTGTTGCTTTAAATGCCTTCATACACATTTATGAGCCCAGGACCCACCAGAACCTCACTTCAGCCGTACCCCAACAGCCAACCAAAGCACAAAGTCAAATGAGTGATTCAAAGAAGAAATACGAGACGGTATCGAACTTACAGCTGTTGTACTTGTGGATTGTTCATGAGGTTCGATGCCTATTTAAAAAGAAAAAGATTACATCCTATTTAAGAAGTGCCTGCGTGGATATACAGATGTCGTGCCATTCAACTCCACAGAGTGAAGGCAGCGGAACTAAGGTATATTCACAGGAAGAGTAGCGATAAGAGAAACACAGTACAACACACAAGACAAGGCTGATCATGCAGAGCAGGGAGCCTCTATCACATCCTCACATCTCACACTGAAAAGCCTGTGAGTAAGTAACCGGCTCTTTAGCTTCAATTCAGTCTCCTCAAAGCAATCCTTTGATGAATGAAATGAAAACAGATCTGCTAGTGAAATGTCTGAACTCCCAAGGTCACGCATCAATACATTTCGTTCCTTACATCCAAATACACAGACAAGATGCATGCTGGCTGGGATCTAATGTGTGCAAATTTACCATGCTCATGAAGCCTGGGTTATTCAGCAATCCAGCTAAATCAAATCCTCCTGTGCCTCCAGTCTGCAAGGAGGAAACCAAATATAAATGTAGACAGGCACAACAACAACATTGCCTCCAGTACAGTTCACAGCATGCTGCCATTAACCTAAAGGTGTATGTCTTTAACCAGAACATCGCTACAGCTGCAAATCATTCTGTACACAGATTTCTGATTTAACCCTAAACAAAAGGTAAGAGTGACTGTTGCTTAAGGTTCTTTATTTATACTCTTGCCATAAGGGCCTAATTCTCATTTGCACTGAAGTCCAGTGTAAAGGGCCCTTAGTGGAAATGAGAATCGGTCAAACTCTAAATACTCTGGCCTGAAAACTGAGTGTGATCAAGGATATTTTTCCCTCTGAAGTTTGTCCCTTTTAAAAAAGGCCATCAAGATAAGAAAACATACTTCAAAGACCTCCTTCCTTCCTACTAATGAGAACCAATGAACACAGAGTTTCATGGTTAAAATGCAATAAGAGAGTAAACATTATTTAGGGCTGTGAAACTCTGCTTTTTAGTTTCACTTTTTCTAGGCATTTTCCAGATAAGCCCAGTGCTGCTGTGTTTGGGTTCACAGCGCTGCAGGGAAGTTATTTTAACTGGGTTTTAATTGGGTTATAAACTTCCTTTTCCCCTACTCCGCCCCACCATTACCACCTTATACAGTACACCTATATTCCAGACTTAACCCACGTTAACAACGCCCTGTCAGATCCCGAGAGACATTAATGTAGCAGTTACAGCTGGTCAGTAACGCTTTAAAGTAGCACAATGAAGACATTTATTTTTCTCCCCCCAACACAGCATAATTCTTGGCTTGGCTCTCAAACAGAACAGGAAAAAACTTACTGGACTAGGGGTTTCTTTCATTTTCTGTTCGGCTATTTTAAGGTTTGATTTGTACGTTTCATTGTCTGGATCCAACTCCAGGGCTTTTTTATAGTAAATGACAGCTTCTGCGTGTTTGTTTAAACTGGAGAGGGCTAAGCTGTTGAGAGGGGACATAAAATAAAGGACCGTTATAGAAGGTTACATATCTAAGATCCACAGACCATTAAGCACTGGCTATTCCCTAGTTAGCATTCTGAAGTAGAGCACCACTACCAGTATCATTACCACAGGACTTGCCATTCATTTTGAAGTCAACACCTTTATAAAAAAGCAGTGGCCAGTACCTACCCCATTCTGCCGTAAGCTTTGCTGTAGTTCGGGTCAATGCCGATAGCTCTCTCACAGTCTCTGACGGCGCCAGCATAGTTTCCTAATTTACTGTAAGCAGCCGCCCTGGAGAGAGGGGAGGAAGCAATGCCCAGGAAGCTTATTAGGTCTGAATATGCCAATCAACGTCACCCTTCATGCTCCCTCTTCAGCGCCCAAGGGAAGGTTTAAACTTAAAACCTGACTTCAGCTCAGATTCTAACTTGGGTAACAACCTACTGCCATCCTAAGCGCCCCCTGTAGTTTCAGGTGAATGCACTATCCTCCTCCTTCATTTTCTCTCCCAAACATATCATGGAGCATGGCTCCGCCCCTGTGCTGTCTCAGAGGTGGCTGATGAGTGAAGGAGACGCGTCTACTAGTTTGCAGATCTGTTCAAATTGGTATTGTTCAGGATGGAAATTGATCTCTTAATACAAGATATCACAGCTCTATGCCTGGATTTCTCAGGTCAAAATAACGTTTATGCTCTTCCCCCGCCCCCAGTCTTCCCCCCTCCCCCCTCCATCACACACATACACAGGTGGAGGCAAAAATACATATATAAATACTGGAATATGCTTGTTCATGCCTCAATCCTGCAACTTCTATTGAAAGTAATCAGCACCTCAACTCAAGCTCTCAATGGTCACATGATACAGGCAAAATTCAGGAGGGGAAACCAGCTTATGAAATGATTTTTCCAAAGAGTTGGACATGCATTGAGGCTAATTAGGTTAATTACATGGCCATTTGTATCCATGCAAACAGTAAGTATAAGTTGGGCACGTAGGCTCTGAGCCAAGTGAATGGGTGTCTTTCCATTGATTTCAGTGAACATTAGATCAGCATTTTGTGCACACAACTGCATGCTGAATTCCTTGAAAACCAGGCCTTCAATCCTCAACCTCTGAAAGATCAGATCTTGTTTTGTTGCTTCGTCCATTATCAACACAATCCTTCCAAATCTGGGCTGTCTGCCACAGCTACAAAGGGGTTTTCGAGTAGAGCCAGACAGTGTTACTTGGTATCCATATATCTCATCAAGTGCTTAATAGGACAGGGATATGGAAAACAGCCCTACCTAGAGATGCCAGTGCCACAAGGCAGGCAGAAGTCAAAGGAAAACACGTCAGCACAAGTTTACAAAAGACAAAGGACAAACAATAAATGAACAGTCTGATAAGGTTCAAATCAGGAGTCTGACCATGCGAGGGCCCCATAAACAATGAAAAATGAGGCAAGGCTCAAAATACAAGAATGTGAATATAAAAACCCGCAGCGAAAGAGTTAACTGTCAGTACCTGTTGCAAAAATATACCGCATTTGATGGATTTAATTCAATTGCTTTTGCGTAGAAAGACACAGCACTTTCAAAGTTTTCTGCCTTCATTTGTTCATTACCTAAAGAGAAAAACAAAAGTCTCTGCAACAGGTCAAACAGATGAAGCAATTAGAGCAATGGGCCGGGGTCTCAATTCTTCTTGGTCTCTGCTTAAAAAATAATGCAAAAAGGAGCATTTAGATATGCTGAAAACTCCACCCTTCTGCACCTCCCTTAGAACAGAGGTTCTCAACCTTTTTCTTTCTGAGGTCCCCCAAACATGCTATAAAAACTCCACAGCCCACCTGTGCTACACCAACTGTGTTCTGCATATAAAAGCTAGAGCCAGCATTGGGGGTAGCAAGAAGGGCAACTGCCTGGGGTCCCGGGTCACAGGGCGCCCAGTGAAGCTAAGTCGCTCAGGGGCTTGGGCAGCACGGCTTCAGCTTTCTGCTCTGGGCCCCAGTGAATCTGATGCTGGCCCTGCTTGGCAGACCCCCTGAAACCTGCTCACAGCCCCCCTGAAACCTGCTCACAGCCCCCCGGGGGGCCTCGGCCACCTGGCTGAGAACTGCTGCCTCAGAATATGAACAACTGGGAGATCTGCTCAGCAAACAGTGCAGGGAGAAGTCTCCAGCAAGGAAACTGTAGGTCTTTTGGCATTATTGGGCTTCCAAGCTAACCACAGCCATTTCAGAAGGGATCCTGCAGGCTCCCTCATTAATTTCCCTTCAGCATCTTTCAAGCTCACAATCGCCATAGAGCTTTCAGTCTCCATCCCCAGATTCACTGAGCCAGGCAGCACTGCTCTAACTGGCCACTAGGGGTGCTGCAGAGTGGGGAGAGTTTCACTTTCTTCCAGGATGAGCATGCGGGAAAAGGGGTTACAGTCGAGAAGAAAACCGCGCGCATGTTTGCCATGTTCCAGTCAACGTGTTCTTTTCCAGGATGCAATGATCAGAGCGAACACTAACGGGGTCTCCTAGCTAGATTCCAACTGGAGCCACTACATTCTGCCACCGAAATACACTTCTGCAGTTTTAGTTGAACATAGGATTCTGCCCCTCCTGCGTGAGAGCCTGCCGAGGAGCTGCCAGATGCCCACGCAGAGGGTGCTGCCTTTAGGTGGTGGAAGCAGTTCCTATACATACAGTCTGAACAACATTCCAGCACCCTTCTGCTTCAGCAGCACTCCGGGGAACTAGCCAGACAAAGGCACGCTCTTTCATCGGAGCATAAAAACGGGTGAATCGCCCACACGGGTGGAGCATTCTCTGACTCCCCATGGGTATACACAGAGATGAACCCGTTCTTAATTCCACCCCACTGCCCCTAATTACATCGCCCCTCACAATTCCTCTTCCTTCTTGCTGCATAGACCTTCAGATACTTTTTGAGTTAAGCCTGCCTGCCTCCTTCGTTGTTAGTTGCCTATGCTGTATATACCGTGTTATCTTTCCCCTCTCAATATACCAGCCCAGTATGTGGTTACCTTCAGTCTTAAGTCTTTCAGCTTCAGCCATGTCTTCTTCCGAGGGGGTGACTGGCTCAGAATTTGTTCTGACGTAATGAGGCTCCTTATAATATCAAAGAAGAAGAAGAAAGCTGTGCTTTATCATTGGCAATTACTACAAACCAGAGCTCTAATTTCCCTGACACTGCACCTTTAAGAGTTAAATGCTTCCAGCTTTTGACTCCCCCAACGGGGCGACACAGCTGTGAAACTAAACACAATGGGTAGCTTTCCACCGTTTTAGGTGAAATCTCAGATCTCTAATATTATTAATAAATACCTTGAGCTTAGACAATGATTTTCATTAGTAGATCAGAGAAGTCTGTAGGACACAAACCTTTCCTGTAGCAGCTTCAAAAATTTCAGGGAGCGTTTGAGACACAACCAGATCCTGGTCTTCCATGGATACTCCAAAAGCAGTCTCCAGGCACTGGATAGCAACTGGGTGGGAAGGAAGGTGAGCATTTAACATTCCCCACATGCTCTAAACACCTATTTGTGTCATTCCCTCCCTCCAGTGGAGTCTGAATTTATGAAGATATCAGAAATATAAATGTATATGAAGCAGATTACATATTGGGGCATAATCTAGCTATGGAGTGGTAGTGTGGAACAGTTGAGAGTGCCTAGGACTATGGGGTTTTATTCCCAGATCTGTTACTAGGCGTGAGAGACACCTAGGGCAAATCATTTCACCTCTCTGCCTGTTTCCTCATCTGTAAAATAGGGACATTAAGTCCCTTTCAAGGGTATTGCAAGGATTAATGTTTGCTAAAGTGTTTAGGGAGGGGCCCTTCAATGAAAGGAGCTACGGAAGCAAAAGTATGACAAAGAAATAATTTAGAAGGGCAAAGTTATTTTAGGACAGGTTGCCAATTGGAAGAGAAACGTGGAACCACAAGAGAAAAAAAAACCATTTAGAAATAAAGAGAATTGCAAAGTTTACAAGGTATGTGAACACAAAAGTAACCCTAATGGAGTTGCAGTTGTGTAGGCAAAACATTTCTAGCTAGGTACTTATATGGCCCCATCCCTGTAGTATCTGACAGCCTCAGAAACAAACGAATTTATCCATACAACGTCTGTGAAAGAACGATCCCAGTTTTATAAATGGAGAAACTGAGGCATGGAGCGATTTAGTAACTTGTCCAAGGTCACCTAGGGAGTCTGTGGCAAGGCTAAGAACTGAACCCAAATCTCCTGGATCCCAGTCCAGTACCTTAGCCACAAAAGGCCATCTTTCCTTACATCAAGGATAACACTGCGTTGATTAGAGCATCTGAAACCTCATGCACAAGCCATTAGCTGTTGAGCACAAGGCAGATTCTAACGGATCAGAAGACTGCAGCAGTCCTTTGGCTACAGTGGCAAGCAGGTGCTGGAATGAACATTATCTCGCTGAAGCTGGCACAGTATCTTACATGCCGGTGTTTTCCCAACACACTTAATGGAGATGTGCAAACCTTGGCTCCAAAGACAGAGCTTCTAGAGTGAGTCACAAGGGCAACCTCCCCATAGTCTCAGATGATTTTAGGGAGGAAAAAAATCAATATTGCCCACAGATGGCAAAGCAGATCTACACTCCTGCAAGCACACGCAGCATCTGAAGTGCTGAATTATCATTTGCATGTTTTTAAAAAACTTAAATGCAGGGAGTTAATTGCTCCTTACTAGCTCTTTGAGCTGCTCACTGTAGCCTCTCTGGCTATACACTGGCAATACCAGAGATACAAAGCAAAATGGGCAACACCTCTAACACATGCATCCGAAGAAGTGGGTATTCACCCATGAAAGCTCATGCTCCTATACGTCTGTTAGTCTATAAGGTGCCACAGGACTCTTTGCTGCTTTTACAGATCCAGACGAACACGGCTACCCCTCTGATACTCCTCTGACGCTGGCTCCTGCCCCCTCTTTCACATGTCATTACCTACCAACGTTCCCAGTCCTGGGTCAAGGACGGTGCATTAAGGACGGACCTAAGGACATGCTGGAAGAGTTCAGCCTAGCAGAGCCCCCCTACCTTGTACCTTTATATACACAGCATCCCGCACTTGAAATAATTTTTCCATGCTTCAAGGAACCTTCTTTACTTCTCCTTTGCATACAACGGTCACTCCCTATCCTGGCTCTGGCTGGACCCTCTCTTTCAACTAGTCTCGGTGTGTGCTGCATTTGGGTGAAGGGCCATATGCTCCTATCGCTGGCACAGCCCTCCCATAGTAATACCCAGGGTCGCCCACGGGGAAGGTTCTTAACATCAGGGTTGGAAAGCTTCCAACAAGTAGAAGGCATTCATTTTTAGCATTGCATTGTACAGAAGCTCCCTGACCTCTCAGTCTTGCAGCGCATTTTGAGACTTAGGGCTTTGTCTACACAGTGGGATAATGTGCACCATGGGGTGGGATTTCTAAAGCGCACGAACGTGTCGTGCATTAATTGGTCCGTGCACACCTTGCTGGTGAGCAACAAATACATTAAAGCACACTAGGAAACATTCAGTGCACACCTGCAGGTTCTACACGGACCTGTGAATGCCCAGCATATTAGCGCACTTTAGAAATCACACTTCCATAGGACGTATTGCTCCCCGCAGACAAGCCCTTCTCTAAGCCCCAACATAGCAAGTCTCAGATTTGGATCAGGGTAAATTTCAATTGCCGTAGATATAGATATATAGATAGATAGATTCCTTTCCTGGGTTAGCCTGTGCTTCTCCTGGAAGAGGCTAGCAGGAAAGTCGTTCTCTTGTCTGGCTGCTTAACATTTTGGGTTCCCTTCTCACTAAGATTTCACTTCATCGATTAGGGAGGCTTAGGGACTACAGCACCACAGGAATTGTACAGCTGAACAGGAGGCAGGTAGTAAGGAATGATCTGCTTGGATTGCCCAAGAGCCCTGGAGCAAACCTCTGCTCTAGAAGGCATGCGCAGGGAAGACACCCACCCACTTACCTTCTAAGCTCTCCTGGGCATCAGGAGAGAGACCCCCATTCTGTAGCTGGTCATGTAGGAACTGGATGATGGAGTACGCCAGGCGCCTCTTGTCAGCCATTTCGTCTCCCCGTCAGAACTTTTTGCTCTGATGTCTCTTAAAAAAATGTACAGAAAAAAAAAAAGTTCAATTTAATGAGCAACAGGGCAAACAGTGAGGTTCTACTAAGTAAAATACAGCTATCTATATGGAGGGGAAGGATGGTCCACTGGTTAGGGCACTAGCCTACAATTCAAGCCTTCAATTCCCAGTTCTGCCAGAGACTCCCTGTGTGAGCCTGGGCAACTCACTTCAGCTCCCTGCCTCAGTTTCCCACCTGTGAAATGAGGATAATAGCACTCCCCTGCCTCACAAGGGTGCTGTGAGGCACTCAGATACTACGGTGATGTGGGCCACATAAGTACCTTGAAACACCGGTCAAGACAGAAGACACTGAGCACTTGAAAATCTAGAACAACCCCGTACTCAGAGCACATACAACCATTTCAGAGAGGGGAAACTGAGCCCAAGAGGCAAAATGATTTGCCCAACATTAATATCAGAGCTGGAAAAAGAATTCAGGGATACCCCACTGCCAGTCCTGTGCCAGTCCACTAGCTTCCTACCATGCTCTGGGTATTTTTGGCTCCTATGCAACTTGACCAGGTTAACAATACAAAAAACTTAGTGCAGAGTCAGAAGACGTTCTGAACAGGTGATTGGGTTCAGTTAGCAGGCGAGCGGGTAAAGATTCAATTAAACTTCGCAGAGGCTAAATTTCAATGAGACACCAGAGCCAAATAATAGTCACCTGAAAAGCACAGGTCAGAACTGAGTGGGACAAGTTATCACTGCTGATCTCAAAAGTGGGAGGGAAATGGGGATAATGGTCTTATGTCAAGCTCATACCATGACTTGGGATCACACCCATCAATGACAACTGACCCCAGTCGTGTAGCACAAGGACCAATTTGACCATGAGACACTAAATGGAAAACGCTTCTGCCCAGATGGACATTAAAAAGGGTCCACAAGACGCTTACCACCACATGGAGACAAGCCTGTTTGCTGGATAATACTTATAGTCGTTCTACTGTTGCATGTGTGATTTTAATGCTTGAGAGTCCTGGGGACTGAAGTCCTCTATCCACATAAGATAGACACAGCATATGCGGCAGCAGGACAAGTTTACCCACATACCCCCAGCCAATGAACCTTAACCCTTATCTAGTTTAATTAGAAACCAATATCATATAATTCATTAAGTTATTCAATCAACAAGATACTCCCACCCACTTAAGCTCTACTGTTTCTCAGCACAGAGAAACTCTGAACAGTCTCACACTGAATGGAATTAAACCAACGCATGTCCAGAGAAATAAAATAAATGGGTTTTGTTAAATCATTTCACAACTGTATAAATGCAGGCATCAGTAGGGCTCATTTATTGGGAGGAAAAAGTTTCTATCCTTCCTTAAACTTAGAATAGCATGTCCTGGGGCAGAAAACCCTGATCCATACAACAGCCCCGTAACACAGCAAGCAACCAAAACATATTTCAACTCTTAGACGGAAAGTGTCTTTACAAGGACACTGGGTGGTTACTGCACAGAACTACTATTTATGACAGGTTTCAGAGTAGCAGCCATGTTAGTCTGTATCCGCAAAAAGAACAGGAGTACTTGTGGCACCTTAGAGACTAACAAATTTATTAGAGCATAAGCTTTCATGGACTACAGCATCCGAAGAAGTGGGTTGTAGCCCACGAAAGCTTATGCTCTAATAAATTTGTTAGTCTCTAAGGTGCCACAAGTACTCCTGTTCTTTTTACAACTATTTATGTGCCTGCCAGATGGAAACTACTGAAAATGATTAGAATCTCCTCCACAAGCAAAGAAAAACACAAAGATATCCCAATCAAAATCTTCAGTACCATTACCTATCAATTCTCCATGGACAGTTCAGGTGAGTAACTATTAACCCACAACTTCTCCTCCTTCCTGAAACTTGGGGCCAGTCTATAAATCAGATGGCATGTCAGATCATTTTACAGGGTCAATCATCCATAAATTTAGCAACTTCCCTAAGTCTTGTGTGAGTGCATGCATGTGTGAGGGGGAGAGGAGTGAACCTAACAGGCAATGATCAAGTGATCTCTCTCCTGCCATCCATCAACACCCTCTGACAAACAGAGGCTAGGGACACCATTCCTTACCTATCCTGGCTAATAGCCATTCATGGACTTAACCTCCATGAATTTATCCAGCTCTCTTTTAAACCCTGTTATAGTCCTAGCCTTCACAACCTCCTCTGGCAAGAAGTTCCACAAGTTGACTGTGCGCTGTGTGAAGAACTTCCTTTTATTTGTTTTAAACCTGCTGCCCATTAATTTCATTTGGTGGCCCCTAGTTCTTATATTATGGGAACAAGTAAATAACTTTTCCTTATTCACTTTCTCCACATCACTCATGATTTTATATACCTCTATCATATCCCCCCTTAGTCTCCTCTTTTCCAAGCTGAAAAGTCCTAGCCTCTTTCCAGAGTCACCACTGCTATTCCAATACAAGGTAGCCACCCTTGCTTTTAATCAAATTTAAGAACATATAAGACTATCCCCAATGCCCAGGAACTCATGCAGAGATGTACTTTTTTCAAAGGCCATGTCTACACTATAGACTTCTGCCAGAATAGCTATGTTGGACAGAGGTGCGATCCTTGACCCGTGTACTGGAAGAAGCCGCTAAGACAGATAGGGTTATACTGCCATAACTGCACGTTTATTGGTTTTGTTTGAGTGTATGTGGAATAAGCTAGATCAGTAAAAATGTGCTTTGTCAGTATAAGCTGTGTCACACTGGGAGCGCTTTGCTGGTATAGTATAGTTTAGACATGGCTTCAAGCTTGCTCACAGTTTTGGTATTGGTATAACGGTGTTGGTTAGGGGTGTGATTTCTGGGCCAATACTATAGTTATACTAGTACCAACCATAGTGAGGATAGTTATACTGGTATAAATATGCTTCTATTGGTAAAGCTTATTCCCCTCCCCATATAAGATTAAGCTGCAACGGTATATTTATACTGGTGTAACTATACTCACAATAGGTGGCTGTACTGATTTAGCTACAGGGGTGTAGTTAAGGCAGCACACCTTCGGTGTGCAGACAAAGCCTAAGGGTTTTCTAGAGACACTACACAGCGATGTCAAGTATCCGAGGGGTAACCGTGTTAGTTTGAATCTGTACAAAGCAACAGAGGGTCCGGTGGCACCTTTAAGACTAACAGCAGTATTGGGAGCATAAGCGTTCGTGGGTGACTGTCCACTTCATGCGTCTGACGAAGTGGGCGTTCACCCACCAACGCTTATGCTCCCAATACGTCTGTTAGTCTTACAGGTGCCACCGGACCCTCTGTTGCTCTTTACACAGGGATGGGTGCAAGACAGGAGCTGGGCAGCGCATCACAGCGTCCACATTCGCTTGCAAGCGAACAGACTCAGCTGCCAGCCGTTATTTACCCCCGACCGACCGAAAGCCCCAGGCCAGCAGCTGCTTTCTGAAAACAGCTCGCCTGGGAAACAGGAGTCCCAGGGCAGTTTCAATAACCGATATCCCCCCCCTCACCCCCCCAGGCGGCTCCCCCCCCCACCAGCCCCCCTCCTTCCCCAGCCAACCCCCCCCGCCAGCCCCCCTCCTTCCCCAGCCGGCCCCCTCCCCAGCACCCCGCCCCCTTCCCACAGCTGGCTGCCCCCGAGGCCCCCCCCAGCCAGCTCCCCAGAGGAGCCCCCCCCCCCGCAGAGCGCTCTAGAGACGGGAGGCTGAGGGGGAGGGGCTGCTCCCGGGGGGACCTTCCCGAGTCCCCGGGGGGAGCAGGAGGACGGAGCCCGCCCCAGCCCGGGGGGGGGGCCACCCCCAAGTGCCCCTTGCTACTCACCAAGCGCCTCCGAGCTCCTCTCACCCCCACCACCGCTAGGCGCACACTGCGCAAGCGCGCAAGGACCCGCTCCCCTCCCGGCCACCCGCCCTCCTCTCCAGCTGCGCAGGCGCCAAGGCTTCCCCGGAGCCTCCCTTCAGCGCCGCATGCGCAAAGGAGCGGGGCCGGCCAGCCCCAGCTGGCGCGCAGGCGCATCGCGTCGCTCCCCCCCCCCGGACCGTCACACGGAAGCGGAAAGGGTGTAACCGGAAGTGCTTACCGAGCCAGGCGCTTACCATCGGGCACTGACACGTGTGTGGCTGTGCAGCAATGCATTGTGGGATCGCGGAGGGTCGCTCACGCAGCCGCTCTTCCCCGAGATGGACCATAGAGATGTCGGGCGGGGCGGCGCTAAAGACACACGCACACACACACACACACTGAGAGCTCCGCCCCTCCGCTCGTGCTTTGTGACACGGGGCGTGTGCCCCCGCCCCCCACCCCAGGCGCTGGGCCCCCGCCGGCCTCTGCCCCCCTTGTCCAGCAGCCCCCCCCCCAGCACAGTGCCCCCCCCGGGGCTAATTCTGAGGGACCAGCCCCCCCCCCCTCGAGCTGAGCCCCCCCCCGCGCTGTTGCCCGCAGAGAGCAGTTCCCCCATGCGGGGGGGCAGGATCAGGGCCCTGGTCCTGTCCGGGGGGGGCAGTGCCCTCTCGGGCTGGGCGTCCTTGGGGTGCCCCCCTGCCGTGGCCAGGCCACACAGTGCCCACCCCCGCACCCCTCCCCGGGGTTGGCCAAGCGCAGTCCTCCACCCTCCCAGAATCCTTCACTTCGCCCGCTTCTCTCCGCCCCCCCCCCGCTTCTGTGGCTGAGCAGGACCCAGAGCAAGTTCCCGTGCGTGGGGCTGCGCCGCGCTTCTCGGACTGGGGCGAGCTCGGTAGCAGGATCAGGCCCACTGGATCCGCCCTTCCCGCACGCCATGGCTCCCCCCACAGGTACCCCCCAGCTGGGGAGGCAGGGCCACGTGGGGGGCCAGGGGAGGGGTAAGAAGGGCTGCTTGGGGCTGAGGAATTAAAACAGATGGGGGGGAGTAATGGGGGGGAAGGGAATCGGGCAGGGGGAGATGGCGCTGGGGTGGGGGGTGGACATGGAGGCAGGGTTAGGGAGGGGATGTGGAGGTGGGGGGCATGTAGACGGCAGAGGCAAAGTATAGGGTGAGGGGAGTAGGGAGAGGATATAGGTTGGGGGGATGGCAGTGTGTAGGGTGCGGAGAGGAAGAGCAGCGAGGTCAATGTTGGGCCGGGGGAAGCAGTGTTTGGGGTGGGGGGGGGAGCTGGGGGAAGGAGGATGGGAAGTTGGGGTAGGGGGGCAGAGTAAAGGAGATGGGAATGGGAAGGCGGAGTGGAGGGAATGGGAAGCGGTGAGGCTGGTTTAGCTGGAATTCGATGATTGTAAGTTGGCGAGACCAGGTGCGTGAGGTAATACCCTTTATTGCACCAGCTCCAGTTGAGTAAAAGGTTTCACCTCACCCACCTTGTCTCTCTCATATCCAGGGACCAGCTCGGCTACAGGAGATCACTTGTAAATCTGAAGCTTTCCAACCAATATTCCTCTCTCTCTCTGCCTCTCAGTTGGGCATCTGCTCCCGACTCTCTATTTAAACTTCCCCTGCAAGCAAGGAGAGACTGCTCCCCAGCTTGTAAAGGGCGGCCGGGCTGGAGTGAGATAGGCCGGGCTGGAGTGAGATAAAGCTCGCTGCTGTGGAGTTACTCTCAGCAGCATCTGGGTGGCAGCTCTGCATCTGGGTCTGCTGCAGTCACTGGTCTCCTCATTAAGGCTACACTGAGGTGCTAAGGTGTAATCTTCCCATCACCTACCCCCTGCTGCACCAGTTCTTTGTCATTCTTTGTGTGTGTTACTTTCCCCCCAAACCAAAGTTTCAAAGCTCCGCCACAGATCTGTGCCAGCCCTCCTGCAATAACAAACCTATGTGTGTCTGATTGAGGGTGGGGTAATTAAGGGATCAAGTTTTGGTTCAGGGGTTGCCATAAATGAGGGGGTAAAACATTGACTGGAAACAGTTCCGTTTACTCTTTGGTTCAAACAGATCGGGTTCTCTTCTGAGCTTGTTACAGGGCGTCTGTGGTATTTGCCAGACCTGTCTTTTGAGTCCCTGCCTTATTAATCTGTGGGTGAGCTCGCCACACTTTTCTAGGGCAATATCTTATATGTAGATCTCTTTCCTACCTATTCAGGTAACGTTGTGGACAGCCAGTCCCACAGACCCCCAGTGAACCGACTAAGATGGGACCTGACAGCAGAGCAAATAGAAAACATGACCGTGGAGCTCCTAGAGAGGACCAAGCAGGTGTATGACCGGGTGGGCTCCCAGGAGCAGGGGGAGGTCTCCTATGAAAATACCCTCAAAGCTCTGGCTGATGCAGAGGTGGGATATACAGGTACGTGGACGAACAGGATTTGGCTGGTTTCTGGAACCCTCTATAGCTCTTGTTAGTAGCTGAGTGCTTTTTAGCTCGTATGCATCTCTAGTGTCTAGAATAATTGGTTTTTCCTTGCATAACTCCACTAGCCTCTCTCTTACATGTCCTCATTAGTGTTTATACAGTGGGGCATAACTAGGAAGAGTGGGATGAAATTGGATGGGAAACAGAGACAGAATGTCAGGAAAAATCTCCCTGATGGTGAGTTTGGCAGTGGGATGGTTTCCAAGAGGAGCTGCTGGAAGCCCCACTAGTTGTGATTTTTAAAAGCAACACTTAGGACTTGGAAGTTGCCTATTGCTGCAGTATCTGGACAGAGGGCTCGACAGTGTGCTGTAGGAAACAACCAGGCATCGGCCGGAAGATGATTGGGGGACCAGGGCTTTTCCATCTCTAGCTTCTATGATCAGATGTGGGATGGGCACACGTGGGTGTGAGCTCCCTTCTCTGTGTAAACAATGTATTTCTTTTTCGAACTACAGTTAAAATGCTGTGAAAAAATAACACCGTGTTTATAAATGAAGCTGGCCTCAGGGTAACACCTGTTTATTCTCAATGGTGCATAAATCAGACAACCTTCCCTGCTGGCAGTATCTTTTTTCCCTAGTCTGACCACCAGTGGTGCAAGGGAAGTGTCATGAGTTTGCACTCTCCTTCTCTGATTTTCCCACACATAAAAAACAAGTGTGTGTGGGCGATTCCTTACTAAGCAGAGATGGTGTTAACATCTGCAGACCTGTCAGCCCTTTCCGGGCACACCCGAATTCTCTGTTCAACAGAGAATTCTCATGGTGGATCTGTGGGGACAGCAGTGCCCTGCTGCGGGGTTTTGTTGTTCAGGGCTGCACAGAAGTGGTGGTAAGGGATATGTTCCCTGCCTTTGCCTTCTGAAGTTGGAAGTGGGCAAGGAGAACCCAGGCTGTGGACACGGAGGCTTTGAGAAGCATCCACGCTAGAACTGCATTGTTTTAAAATGTGATTATTTGGGGTTTTTTTAGTCTGTCTCAAAAGACCTTCCTAGCAACTAAACAATTAAAAAAATCAGAGTTTGGAGCGCCTCACCAAACGAAAGCACCTCCCCCTACCCTGTTATCTTTGGCCAAAATCCAACCCCGCTGGACTTTATCTGGACATTAGCAAATCCCTGAGTTGCAAAACGCCCAAGTTCTTTGTATGATGCAGCTTCCAGCATTGATTGCTCCAGTGAGGAGTTACAGTAATGAGGTTTGCTGCGGGAGGTGTAGCCCTTGAGGTAGATCCAGCGCCCACAACAAAGTCGCTGTGATCTCTAGGAGGGGAGCACTAGGTACTCTGACTGCTAGGTGCCTTGCTGGCATGTCACTGGTGTTCTCCATGCCAGTTCTGCAGTGATAGCTGGGTGCATCCTTCCCAGCCCACGCTGACCTGAGGGAGAGTCCCAGGGCCCAATCCTGAACCCCCGAGTTCCTGGGAGTGGCAAACGGGATGTGTAGGTATTTCCTGATTACCCAGCAGTGCTCTGTCTAATCCTGTCTCTCCGGTTAAGCAGACAGCAGTGGTTGTGTATAGGGCAGCATCTTTTAACAGGGACACATTGTCTGGCCTCCACAGCGTCATAGGATTTCCCCTAGAACTAGGGCTTGAATTCTAGTGCTCATGAAAAATGGGAGACAGATGGCACCGGTCAGAGTCAGGAGTTAGATAGGCAACCGCTGTGCGAGCTTCCCCACACCACTCTGCCTGTGTGTCATGGCAGGCTGGGTGCCAAGGGTCAGGTGTCACCAACGCCCTACGTAGTATTGCCAAACAGAGCCATGTGATGCTTTCCGGAGCAGTCCGAAGCCAAGATCTTTGCTTCAAGGAACTTGCAATGTAGCGTTGACACACAGATCTGGCTCTGAGACCAGGAGGCTCAACAGAGACCTCAAGGACTGAATGAGCTGCGGCGGCTCGAACTCCGTGCTAGAAGGGGTTGTTCCGGGTGAGGTGTGGGACGTGCCAGTGGGAGCAGCTTGCCTTGTCCCCACTTGGGCTATGTGTCAGGCTCCAGACTGTGAAACCGGCACCTACTGTAGCGCTCCGGGGCCCTTGCTGCAGCCTGAACTCCTGGCTTTGTCGTTTCAGTTCAGAGGAACACGCTGGACTTCCCCCAGCACGTCTCCCCTCACAAAGCTATCCGCACGGCGAGCACGGAGGCAGACAAAAAGCTCTCGGATTTCGACGTGGAGATGAGCATGAGGCAGGACGTGTACCAGAGGATCGTCTGGCTCCAGGTTCGGGGGGGGGATAACCTGAGTGGCTCACAGTGCTGTGTAGATGACAGGCCCAGCATCCCAACAGGGAGTGCACAGGGACCTCCCTTTAATTTCAATGAGTCCCTCTCCCTACTGTCGGTCCTATTCAGTTTAGAACTAAATCACAATGTGAGGGCAATATCGTCTAGTAGTTAGAGCAAGAGACTGGGGAATTGGGACTTCTGGGATCTAGTCTCAGCTCTGACTCACTGTGTGACCTTGAGCAAGTCCCAGCCCTTTGTTGTGCCTCAGTTTCCCTATCTTTACAATCAGGCTGGTGACCTTGACCTACATCCCATGGAGGCTCAGGGTTGGCTAATGATTTGTAATGTGCTTTGGGATCTGTGGGGACCAGCCTCTTGAATCTAACCCTTCTAGGGGGGTGTTTTCCTCTAGTTCGGGGTCCGCAGACATTGAAACAGTCCGTGCGTAGGACCTACACAAATAACTTGCTGTGGCTGTGTCGCAGCTGTAGATTAGCAAACCCCACTCCCTGCACTGTCGCCCCTTCAGCTCTGGACTCTCCCCCTTTTTGTCTGACAGGAGAAGGCGGAAAGTGCTTCCCTGAGGCCTGAAGCGAAGAGGTATCTAGAGAGGCTGATTAAACTGGGTAAACGAAATGGCCTTCACCTCCCGGAGGAGACGCAGGAGGTGAGACTGTCAATAGTATGGTAAATAGCTGTGCAGAGGGGTAACTACGGCTAAAGGAGTGTGATCTCGTGGCTAGACCAGAAGACTGTCAGTCTGGACTCCTGGGTTCTATTCCTGGCTCTATCACTGACTCAGGACAAGTCAGATTTTCCCTCCTGTGAAGTGGGGATAATACACCTGTCAGCCTGGGGAGCTAATCTCTGTACCCTGAGGGATTCAGGGTGAAGAGAGCCACAGTAGAACATAGCAGCCTCGGAATGACAGCCGCCCCCAGCCCGAGAGCGATAGTAACATGAAGTTTGCATGTGGGGGGCAGAGGTTCTGTAAGGGAGCTGGGGAACAGTGAGCAGAGTTAGCTTGACTAGGGTAACTCTCCTCTCACGGGCCGCACTGCAGCAGGAAGGGCTGGAGGGCGGTTGGGGGACTTGACAAGCAGGGGAAACGAAATCAGCCGATGGCCGGACGGACCTTAAACACCCACCGCTCCTTGAGCTGGCCACACACAGGCGGGCCCGGGGCGTGATGGCCGGGCTTCCAGCAGGCGAGATCAAAGATTGCCTGTCCCGGGTTGAGATCTCTGTGTCTGCACAGCCAGCCCTGTTTGGAGAGAAGCCAGTAACAAACGCTAAGGGACCGGATGCGCACAGACCTGACCACGCACGGCCAACGGCGATGCTCTGCTTCCTCCCCCGGTTCAGCTGGCTCTGACGACGTGTCTGTCTATATTTTTTTCAAAAGAAAGTCAAAGCCATTAAGAAAAGGCTGAGCCTGCTCTGCATCGACTTCAACAAGAACCTGAACGAAGACACCACCTACCTGCCCTTCTCCAAGGAGGAACTGGGTAAGGGCTGCTCGCGGTCGGAGGAACCGGGCCCACTGGCGCCTCCAGGAAGATTTGCTTCTCCTGGCGCTCAGTCTTCACGGATTGGTTCATCCCCCTTCTGTGACGATGATCCGTCTCCTCCGAGCTCGCCCTGTAACTGCCCGATCAAGCGGGAATCTTCCAGTAGAAATAACTGGCAGTTGCTGCTGACCTGAGCTTGCTTCGGTCCAGGTGAAGCAGCGTGAGAGTTGCCGGTTACAGCCCCTTTTGGCTGGTGCGCTCGCCGGTTTGCAGGGCAGACAGTCCTTCTCGTGCTTCCTGATTAAGCCGCCCCAGAGCGCACTGCCTGGGGAGCGGCGTGGCCGTGTGGGGGTCTGCAGGTAACCCTCAAAGTCCGTCCGTCTTTGTCTCCTCTCCTCCTCCAGGGGGGCTCCCCGAGGACTTCCTGAACTCCCTGGAGAAGACAGAGGACGGCAAGCTGAAGGTCACCCTGAAGTACCCGCACTATTTCCCCCTCATGAAGAAATGCTACGTGCCTGAGACGAGGAGGAAGGTGGAGGAAATGTTCAACTCCAGGTGCAAGGAGGTAGGTGGATGAAGGTCTTGGGGCAGAACTCCTGAGCACGCAAACCTGTTAGCCTAGAGCACAGCACTGGCTTTCACCCTAAGCCGCAGCCTCCCATCCAGGCCATTGACATGGGGGCCAAGCACCAAAGAGTGTTTCCGTATGTAGGTCACCGGTGCCAGATGTGGCCCGGAACCCCTTGGTGCCGACTGGCCAAGGGCACAGGGGAAGCGTCACCCTGGCCCAGATCAGTGGCGACTGCACCATCATCTGAGGACAGTTCAGTGGCCCATTTGAAACAAGCGTGGTGGGACTCAGGCCAGGGGCCTGTGCCACCCAACCCGCCATCCCAATGAGCATTCTCAGTGGAGAAGCCACCCAACCCGCCATGCCAATGAGCATTCTCCGTGGAGAAGCCACCCAACCCGCCATGCCAATGAGCATTCTCAGTGGAGAAGCCACCCAACCCGCCATGCCAATGAGCATTCTCAGTGGAGAAGCCACCCAACCCGCCATGCCAATGAGCATTCTCCGTGGAGAAGCCCAGGGTTTGAAAGGGTGGTGGAGGCTCTGGCTGGGCTGTCTGGCTTGGGGGGTCCTAGCCTAGCCTTTGGGCGTGAGGGCGCTAACTTGCTGCTGCTTTCCCGGGATGGCTGCTCTGTTCCACCTTGGCCTTCGTGCCTCCTCCCTGCCCGGCACTTCCAGCTCCACGGGCTGCGCTTTCTTCTCCGTTGCAGGAGAATTGCATGATCCTCAAGGAGCTGGTGGACCTGCGGGCTCAGAAATCCGACCTCCTGGGCTTCGACACGCACGCTGATTTCGTGCTGGAAATGAACATGGCGAAAACCAGCAAGACCGTGGCTTCCTTCTTAGGTACCGCACCTGGCTTTGGAAGGGGCGGGGCTGGGTTTTCCTGCACATCCTTCTCTCATGCACCTTCCCCCTCTTTGTCCGTCCAGATGAGCTGGCCCAGAAGCTGAAGCCCCTGGGGGAGAAGGAACGGGCCGTGATCCTGGACCTGAAGAAGAAAGAGTGCAAGAAGCGGGACTTGGAGTTTGACGCCCGCATCAACGCCTGGGACATGCGCTACTACATGAACCAGGTGGAGGAGACCAAGTACAGCGTGGACCAGAACCTGCTGAAGGAGTATTTCCCCATGCAGGTGGTCACTGCTGGCCTGCTGGACATCTACCAGGAGCTGCTGGGCTTGAGCTTCCACCCGGAGGAGCACGCCCAGGTCTGGCACGAGGACGTCCAGCTCTACTCGGTGAAGGACATCGCCTCGGGCAAGACCATCGGGCAATTCTACCTGGATTTGTACCCCCGGTGAGTCCTCCCCCGCAACACCAGAGCGAGGGAGACGGGCTTAGGGGCCGGATCCTGCAGGGCCCCTTGGGGACGGTGGATCTTGTAACCCAGGCACACGGGGGAACCTCCTGCACCCCCTTTGGAGCGACTGGGGAGTCTGTCTGCAGGAGGGTTTGGGGCTCTGGACTCCTTCCCAGTGTGACTATGGAACCGGTTGCCTATGGCTCGTCGGGCAGGGTGTGGCGCTGCCACCTGAGGGCGGGAGTTGTGTTTGTGGCTCTCTCCTTGTGCCATCCATCCCTGGCAGTACGTCAGCACTGCCCGCCTTCCCCTCAGAGGGACGTTAGCTTTATCCCTGCAGTCAGCAGGGCCTGACTACGAGGTGAGGGCATATGATGCTGAGTGGGGTTTCCCACTGTCACCCAGCAGCTCTCCAATGCACCTTGCTCTGGGGTGTGTTCCTTGTCTGACACCTCTGTCAGGCCCAGCCCTGGGGTGTTTTCCCCATCCCTTCTGAGCTGCAGTGACAGCCACCCCCACAGCTGCCAGAGGACTCCTGAATCCCACATCCCTGCAGCCTCTCTCTTCTCTCTGGTGGGTGCCTGACCACCTCCGCTCCCACCAAAGCAGCACAACAAGGCCGAACATCCAGCTCCCCTATATAACTCACCCTGGGGTGATGGCAGCTGGGGGGCTTTGCCGTCCCAAACCACTTGCTAGGGTCAGCTTGAGATCTGCTGTGTGCTCCTGCAGTGGGATTGGCTCGGTCCCATTCCTATGTACCTTGATCCCGATGGAGAAGGAACAGGGGTGCGGTTGGTCCAGCCGATCCCAGCGAGCACTTGGCCTGCATGAATCTGTCAGTGCCTTGTAGGCAACCCCTGGGCTCTGATAGGCTCTCTAGGTGACGGGGCTAGGCTGGATGTGACAGTCTCCTCCACCCACTCCAGGGAGGGGAAGTACGGGCACGCGGCCTGCTTCGGCCTGCAGCCGGGCTGCCTGCTGCCGGACTCCAGCCGTCAGATCTCCGTCGCTGCCATGGTAGCCAACTTCACCAAGCCCACGCCGGACGCGCCGTCCCTGCTGCAGCATGACGAGGTGGAGACCTACTTCCATGAGTTCGGCCATGTCATGCACCAGCTCTGCTCACAGGTAAGGGCGGGGCCGCATGGGGGGCAGCGGGGCGCTGGCTCCTCCTAGCGCCACAGAATGCTGCAAGGGGAGAAGGCTGGAGCACTGGCCAGAGCCAGGCAGAGAGCAAGGGGTGCAGACGTCCTCCTGCACAGCTCTGCCGGTGTCCCTCGATCCCGACCTGCAGCTCCTCCGACACTCTGCTATCCCACCCAGCTCTGCCCATGAGCCGCAGCCCCCACTTTGCCAATCCATTGCCACACTCACGCGATAACTGACCGTTGTGCCACGCAGTGCGGCGGCTTGGGACAAGCGAACACTCTCGGGGACAAGCCTGAGAGCAACAAACTCATCTCACTTAGGATGGAGGCTCTAAATTCCAATCTGTGTGCTTGCCAAGCCCGATCATTGAATTGTGGGCTTCCAGTGGCCAGCCGGGTTGGCTCATTCCTCACCCCCAGGTGGGCACTGACTGGGGCAGGGGGGATCTGGGTCGGTACTCTGTGTCCCCTCCGACTGGGCTGCGTTGTAACAGCGTGTGCGTCTTGTAGGCAGAGTTTGCCATGTTCAGCGGGACCCACGTGGAGCGGGACTTTGTTGAAGCCCCGTCTCAGATGCTGGAGAACTGGGTGTGGGAGAAGGAGCCCCTGGTGCGCATGTCCAAACACTACAAAACCGGCAGCCCCATGCCCGACGAGCTGCTGGAGAAGCTCATCCAATCCAGGCAGGCGAACACAGGTAGGAGCCATGGTGCCTTCCCCTCCCATTGGGGTCGGCCTTGTCTCGCCCCTCTGCTGTGCCAGTGGGGGGTGGGGTTGGCGGGGAAGGAACCCACCTGTGATCATTAGCAGTCATGGGGCAGGAGGGGCTGCAGGTCTGGATTGAGGGGCATGAGTGAAATAGTGGGAGGTTGCAGGATAGGCTTGGGGGGGTCGTGGCAGAGCTGTGGGGGGGGGGAGGCACTCGCAGCCGTTCTCGGCCGGCTGTTACCCACCTGCCGTGGCCTCCCCGCGGAGGCGCTGTCTGGCTCACGCTTTGCCTCCCTCTCCCCTCCTGTGACAGGGCTGTTCAACTTGCGTCAGATCGTCCTGGCAAAGGTGGACCAGGCCCTTCACACCCAGACGAAGGCAGACCCCGTGGAGGAGTACGCCCGGCTGTGCGAGGAGGTGCTGGGCATCCCCGCCACCCCAGGTACCCACCTGGCACTGATGGGCAGGCTGGTTCTACAGGCTCTGGGGAGAGGGGCTGCGGCTGCTCCCGCCCAGTCCACGGTAAAATCTTCTCTCTGAAGATCATGTCAAGGGGAAGGAGCTTTTCTTCTCTTCCTGGCCTCCTGCCTCCGCACGGTCCAGGGCAGACTCTCAAAACGCCCGGTGCCAACTGGGCGAAAGACCAGCAGAAATCGCTCCCCTGTGCCCCACAGCAGGGGGACTAGAGCCACTGGCTAGTCCCAGCCCCAGCCTATCAAGGCAGTTTTGCCTTGCTCTGCTTGGGCACGTCAGCCACAGTTAGGGCGGCATGTCGAGGAGCGCTGGGCTCGGGGAACGAGCCGTTCACTCCATTGGGAGCAGCGTTAAGCGAGTGCCGAGCATGGTGGAAAATCCCCACCCCCCCGTGATCACAGGGAAGTTGATCTGATGCCTGGGCTGGTAAATTTCCACATCAGGTTTTTGCAGCTTGAATCAAGGACGTCATGGTCCAGGGTGTGTCCCCTCCTCCCCCCGCCCGCTCCTCGGGCAATTGTCTCAGTGCCTGACTCCTGCAGCGCGTCTCTTCAGCAGGCCACGTGTCTGTCTTAATTCCCAAGGTACGAACATGCCGGCCACGTTTGGCCACCTGGCTGGAGGCTACGATGCCCAGTACTATGGCTACCTCTGGAGCGAAGTGTATTCCATGGACATGTTCCACACGCGCTTCAAGCAGGAGGGGATCATGAACTGTAAGGTAACGGAAGCTCTTGTCTGTCTGTCTCCCCAGTGCGTGATAGAAATGCTGCCTGCTGTGGGAATATCGGCCCTGCGGGAGGGGCGAGGTGATCCGCGGGGAGACCCTCCCTGGCTGTGATCAGCCCAGAGCATGCGGAGGGGGTTAGCGCAGGCAGCAGCATTCTGGGATGAGAACTCTCTCCCTCGCTGGTCTCCCATGCCCTGATCCCTCCTCCCCCTCTGTCTGTCTCCCCCGTCTCCCCTTGCAGGTGGGTATGGATTACAGGAACTACATCCTGCGTCCTGGAGGGTCCGTGGATGCGTGTGACATGTTGAGGAGGTTCCTGGGTCGAGACCCCAAGCAGGATGCCTTCCTGGCCAGTAAAGGACTGAAGGTTGAGTCCAGCTCGCTGCCTTCAGCCTGCTGAAAACCCGCCCGCCGCCCTGTGAGTAGAGCCAGCTCCTGTGTCTGCGAACCCGTCGTCCTGAGCCAGAGAACCAGGCAGCACCAGACTCCTCTGTCGTCCAAACACCCGCCGGGTGGGCTGACACCGCGGCTGCTCTTCGTCCCCAGAGCGAACGTAGGGCCTCCGGCAGAGGGGTTTAGATCCGGCGCTGCCATTTCCCCTCTCTGGAATGACAGCTGTGCTACGGGGCGGGCGGTGCAATCTGTTACCCTTTGGCGCGGCATGTGTGTGTGTGTGTGTGTGTGTGTGTGTGTGTGTTATAAGTAGCCCATACAAATTGGCTTGAAGCTGAAACTTTGCACCCAGAGGGTCTGCACCAGGGTGCAGCTCGAGAGGGGGGTGTGGGGTGTGTTAAAAATTGGATTCACCATTTTAGAAGTGGCACCATTGTTTAAGAGCTGAGACTTCCCCAGCCCTCAGCTTGTTTTGTGCCCAAAGGTAAAATCACGGCTCTGATCGTAAAACAAACTACTAGAGAGGGAACTAAAGGGCAGGGCGGATTTGGGCTCGGTCTCCTCTCCAGTGGGCAGATTGGAAACCTCCGAATAAACCCAGCTGCGAGGCCAAGGTGTAAAAAGCCAGGAAGTGCACCTGCGCTATCTTAATAGCCTCGCTCACCCCAAAAGGATATTCCCCTCCACACTACAAGCCTGCTGGGCGAGTGGAGGGTTAGTCCCCTCCTGCCCCAGCATCACCACCTGGGTCGAGGAGACTCGGCTCAGAACTTCCCCCGTTTTGTTTTGATCAAAGCGAATGCAATTCCAGCCCATGTCAGAAGGGGGCGCTGTCCCCTCTCCTCTTCCTCCCCTAGTGGGTGAGTGTTTCAGAACTGGAAGGGACCCCATCCTGCAAAGGTACCAAGCGCCCTCTTCTGGGCGATCAATACTTTACAAGCTCGGATGCTAACACCGCCGGGGGGGGCGTCAATATTGTAACATTACCGGGCCGCTACATCTCCGGTCCAGGAAGCTGGGGCCACAGACACACAACAGCAATGTGGCCCGCAGGGATTCAAAGACCCAGGGGCCTAGTAACCTGGCTAGGGATCCTTTAATGTCCGCCTGGGGAGCTGGTGAAAGTCAGCCGACTCAGGGCCCTGTGCACTGCAGAGAAACCTGCGAGAGCAGCGACTCCATCCGCCCTCGGGTACGGCCTAGCGCAGAGTCCAGTGCTAGCACCATGTGCCTCCCTCGCTGACTAGCCGCTTCTCGCCTGCTTGCAGGCTGTCGTCAGAGGCGTTGGTCTCTCCCTGCAATCCAGGCGTCTGGCAGTGGGTCGCTCAGACCCTTGACTGACTGACGCATCTGTTATGAAACGCTCCATAGGCGGTGGCCGTGAATCACTCCCTCCTCCCCTGCCCTGAGATGGCTAACTGCTGTCTTCGCTCATTTCAGCAAGGTCCCTTTCTGGTCTAGTGTTTTGCTGTGCTGTGTAAAACCAAGCAGGGACGCGATTCAGCTCCTTCTTGTACAATGCATCATCTACTCTCCCCCCTGCTTCTCCTCAGGGACGGTAGAAAACCACGGCAGATTCTGGCTAAAACTGTTCTTCCTCCTCCAGATCTGAAATTTCGTACTACTTGAGTCCTACTCTTGTATAGTGTAATACTAGATGTAAGACAGGGAGAGTCGTTGGAAATATTTATTAGCGGCTTAATGTCAATTACTGCTGCTGCTGGACCGAGTGTTACAGAACTGCCAGGCAGGAATCTCACCTACTTCTTTTAGCGGATGCACTTTGAAGCATCGCTTTTAAGGACTGGAGCAAAGCGGGAATTCACTTAAATGGTACAAGCCTCCCACTAGGGTAAGATTTGACGGGTAAATTGATTCTTATCCACACCCCTTTTTCTCTGTGCTTATGCCCCAAACCACTGTTGATCCATCTCTGTTCTAACTACAGCTGGTAAATGGGGTTAAAACCCAAAAACCCAAATAACCAACCTTTTTATTTTCTGTCTGAAATTTCCCCCAAACTCCCCTGCCCTGGGCAGGGCAAGGCGAGCGCAAACAGAGAGAGGTGCAAAGTTTTTAAAAGTAGTCACTGAATTTGAGCTCCTCAATTGTTGGGAGATCCAACTTGATCCTCTCAGGGCTTGTTGTTTTTTTCCTGAGGGTGTTGATTTCAGCTGGAACGGTGGGTGCCCGGTGCTGTTATTGGACCTTTCTGAAAACGTGTGCCACTCTTGTAAAAAGAACACCTGCAGTTGTGTTTCTTGCTTCGGCTTAAAGGGTCCCCCCCATTCATTTAAAACTCACACTTCCGCCTGGATTAAAAGGTCTGGGGGTGGGTGGGTATTTTCCCTATGTTTTCACTAGGGATGTAAATATCGGTTTAAAAAATTAACCAGTTAAAAGATTAAAATTCTATCGGTTAACTGGTTAACCGTTAACTGATGTTGCTCTGGCAGGGCAGCAGGGGATGGGGTCCTGCCAGGACCACTCCAGCCCGCCCGACCCGGTGCCGTGTCCTGCCCGACGCGGCCGGGCCCGCTCCAGGTGTCCCACCCGGCCCGGCGCGGCCGGGGCTGGAGTCCTGCTGGCCAGTGCGGCCAGCTGCAGGGGTTAACGGTTAAGTGCCGGTTAACGATAAGCCTAATGCTTACCGGTGAACCTTTTACATCCCTCGTTTTCACCCCCACCCTGTGCATTTGACAGCACTTCATGAAACTGATTTCCGTGGGGCCAGGATGTCACCCACCGTTCTGCTCCTCTCTGGTCAGTTTGCCTTGTTTTGGGTTTCTCCGTAACAGGAGAGAGAAACATTTTGTTTCTCCACAAAGGAAAATGGGGGTGTAAACATTCACCCAAATTGGAGAAGGCCCCCGGCCGCAGGGACTGGGGTAGAAACTGCAACCGCTTTCGATTCTTTTCTTTTACCAGACTCGATTTCAGGATATCTTTGCCCCTTTAACAACCTTCCCATTAACAGGGCCCAGCTCAGGAGCTCGCCCCCAGCCTGTGCTCCGAGAAACAGCGTCCACCCCCGTGCTGCCGTTCGGCGGCCGGCTGCAGCTCTGTCTGCAAAGCCGCGCTGAGGAGATTTTACAGGGGAGGGTTTGGGCAGTGGGGAAGGATAGAAAGCGAACTCTGGGAGTTTAGCTCCTTGGGGGAGATGGCAGGATCTGCCACGGGCAGGCCGTCCCTGCCACCTCCTGACTTTCCGCTGTTCCATTCTCCCTGTGCGGGGGGAGACTGTTGTTTTCTGGTGCTTCTGTTGGCATGGCAGCTGCTGCCAACAACATGAACAATCCGGACAGGACCCCTGCCCGCAACCTGTCCAGCCCCCCCTCTTTGAATTGCAAATCAACCCCTACCCTTAAGTTCCAGCTTCAGGATCCTCCACCCAAAATGTGTTACATTGTAGGAGCAACACCTGCCAGTCACCTGAGAGCCCTCCCCCCCCCCCCCCCCCCCCGCGTCCTTTGATTCTCATTTCCTTCTCCGGCTGTGAACATCAAAAGGGCTCAGTGACTGTTGCGCAGTTGTTACGTCTCTGCTGTTACCCAGAAACCTGTCGCCATCTACAGCCAAATGTGTCAAGATGCTGAGCGCCCTGGACACAGGATTGGAACGTTATCCCCCTGTAGAAAACTGGGCCGCGCTATGGGATGGGTTCCGCTGGATCTCTTCGTTAGATCTTTGAAATAAATCATTCCCCCCCCCCCAATTCAGATTGTTTTAAATTCCACCCCCTGCCCCTTCTGTATTTATTTGTATAAAGAAATCATGGCTTTTCCCCTCCGCGCCTGGCTCAGTGTTATTCACCAGGAAAAGTCCAGATACACAAAAGGATCAGCAAACATGGCTTCACGAGCCATGCAGGTGAAACCGCCTGTGAAGCCCTGTCTCCCTGCCCCTTCTGGTGACCAGGGAAGGCAATCGGATGTGGGATCCTTTCTCACCACCCGCCTCCCCGTTATTTGGGTCGGCCTCCCGACATTCCATCCTTGGGCTGGGTATGTAAGAAGTGATGTGATGTGTACTTTACACGCGTTTTCTCTCTTCCCTCCGTTCTA
Organism: Chrysemys picta bellii; assembly: GCF_011386835.1. Taxonomy (NCBI): domain Eukaryota; kingdom Metazoa; phylum Chordata; order Testudines; family Emydidae; genus Chrysemys; species Chrysemys picta. Next base: position 13,211,837 of record NC_088815.1, on the reverse strand, counting down.
GACATAAGCTCTGTCTCTGGGCGTCCGCGCACACATGGCGCATCGCTGTTATGTATCAATACTGTGGGTGGGTTTCTTTTTTAAGTGTAAAGTTTCTGGGATTAAGGGATCTGCCTTTTGACCTCCTTCCCCGCCCCCTTCAACCCACTTAGTCCTTTTACTGAATAAGCTGGAATGGGATAAACTGTACGCTTTCCTCTCTTCTAACCAGGCCTCGGTGCTGCTCCTCTCAGAACTCGCCTTTGCGGTTTGCATGCAGAGGCTGGAATTCGTGTCCGCCCCGGGTCACAGGGAGGCACCTTTAGTTGTAGACCCTCCCTGTCGTCCCACACAACCCACGAACGCTGGGGCAATCTGTGCTCAAGGTGGGCTCAGGACTGGAATAGCAGGGTGGCTCTAAGCTGTAGTGGTAGCCTGTGTGGTGTCCCCTCAAAGCAGGGAGAGCTCGTCCCCTCACTTTCACTAGCACTGGAATTGACTCACGTGGCCTATGGCAAGGAGCAAACTCATACTGCAGCGGGCACCTTGGCCTCGGAGCGTGGCCACTTTCCCCTCTGACCCAGTTTCGCCTCCCCCGATCCAGCCGAGGCAGAGGTCAGGTTATTTTCCGTTAATCTCCTCCCAGGCCAGGGTGGTGCGCGTGGAGTTTTGTAACGGTCGCGTCCAGCCCTGCTTGTGACAGGGGTTGGATTTTACATGGTTCCTAGTGCTAATAAAGAGTTTTTGTAAACTGAGCTGATGTCACTCGGTCTCTGCTCACCCCTCGTCTTGAGAATGTTGGGGAAAGAGAAGGGAAAAGCTTCTGGGGGGCTTCAGCAGGACTCCTGTCTTCGGTGAGAGCAAACCTCAGCATCTCTAATGAATTTATCATCACAGCGTGGCTGGGCTGTTCTACCCATTGTGCAGATGGGAGCATTGAGGCAGAGAGAGATTAAGTGACTTGCCCCGAGTCACAGGGAGACTGTGGCAGGAATCGAACCTGGGACTTCCGCGTCCTAAGTTAGCACTCACCAGCCTTCCTCCCTCTTTCCACCCTTATACCTCCTTAAATTACAGGGGTGATGGTTATCCTGTGCGTTGCAGTTGCTCCTAGCAGCCCCAGTCATGTGCCAGGACTCCACTGTGCTAGGTGCTGTACCAACCCAGAATAAAGAGCCGGGCCCTGCCCTGCAGCGCTCTGAACAATCGGACACTGAACAATGTGTTTTATTTCATAACCCACGTCCTAAGAGGTGTCTCATGGCTACACCTCTCCCCGCGCTGCCATTCCCCGCTGCAGCACGTCGCACGGTGCTGAGCTCACAGGGGCTTTGAGCATGGATGTCTGGGGCTGCAGAAAGCACTTCTCCTCCGCAGGGGGCAGCGTGCAGCCGCTTTCTGCCCCATGCAGCAGGACTGGTCTGCGGCTGTTCCCATGCAGACCCGTCTGGGCTTTGGGCATGTCCTTTTGTCTTCAGGGCTCGGGGGCTGTGGTGGGCTCTATTTTTGGAGCAGTTTAGGAGGGTGGCTGCTGGGGGGGAGAGGATCAGGTTTTCCCTTCCCAGCTGGGAGTCGGGACCACAAGGCGACGAGGCCTGCCACAGCCGTAGTGGGAATGGGCCTTCCCTGGCCAGCCGGGGCTAGACGTGATGGATTCTAGAGCTCGCCGCCGTCTGGGCTTCTCCGACCCGAAATAAGGCGGGTGGAGCCGGGGCCGTGGGCAGGAGAACTTTGGCCATCGCTGACATTTGCATTCCTCTGCTCCCACTCCCCCACCCCCCCGAACCAACTCCCCCAGGGCAGCCTATCGCTTTACAAACAGCTCTGCGTGCTTGGCAGGCGCCCGGGCATTGTGTTCAGGCCAGGGGCTGGAGCAGAGGCTCCAGTGAAATCAGCCAAAGAACCCCCCTTCTACCCCCCCGGGAGCTGGAGCCGGCTCTGCTATTCGGACCTCCTGACGGCCCCATCCGGGTCTTCCCTGCAACCCCAGCTGGTGCGCCTGGGCCTCGTTCTTAACCCTGGCGGGGCTGAGTGTCAGGCAGGCCGTGCCAAGCGGAGGAGGGGCAGCGCCTAGAGCTGGAGGCAGCCTGCCCTCGTAGGCCCGCTCGGATCGCCTGGGACGCTCTTGCAGCCGGTTCCTCTGGCACTTGCTAGAACCCAGAAGAAGAAACCAAGGCAGATGTAGCTGCTCAGTGGAGACTCTCCCTCCTGCGGCGAATCTGGCCCTCGTACAGCCCCTAGCGCAATGTGGCCTTCATCTCCCCAGGGCCCACCTGTGCCAGGCATGCTGTTTGCCAGCCTCCTACCTGCCTGCAGCCCTTATGCCACCCCCGGGGGGCAGCTTTGTCTGCTGGGTGTTTTCAGCTGGGGGGGTTGGGGTCTGGCTGTTCTAAGTCATGCCCCCCGCTTGCCCTGGTGGTGAAAGAGCCCGGCCCCGCAGCAGCACTCCCGTGGCACATCCATGAACATGACCCCGGCAGTGCCGCGCTCCCTGCACCATGCAGCCTGCCAGCCCATGAGCTGTCTGGGGCAGGGACTGCGTCTTCCTCTCTGGGTGGTGCCCAGCACCGCAGGGGCCCGATTCTGATGAGGAAGGTTGGGTGCTACCCCATGAGCATTTGCCCCCGCGTGAGGGCGTGGCATGGGGGTGAATGCTAACCCATGCGCACACCCACTCTCTGGCGGGGCAGAAGGGATCCCTAGTGCTTGGGGGGGGTGAGGGGGGGAGCCAGCCCCAGTCCCAGCCTGATTTGTCCTGTCTGGTCTTTTAATACATGGCTGCAATTTAAATAGCAGAGCCCGAATGAGCCCTGCCAGGCAGCCAGGGTGCTCGGCCAGGCTTCACTGCAGGGGGGGTACGAGCAGGCTACCTGTCTCCCAGCACCCAGGCTCCCCCTCGATTTCTCCAGCTGGTCCTGCCCAGGGGGGGATGGGACAGGCCGGGGCCTGTAGGGAAATGGAGGCACAGCAAGGGGAAGAGATTGTCCCAGGAGAAGGAAGCGGGGGAGGGGGCAGGACCCTGGGTCTGGGCTCTGGCATGTGAACCACCCACCTCCCTGCTCCTGGCGCCTCTCCATGGGCAGGGCTGTCATGCAGGGGGCATGGAGTGCTGCGGGCGCCGGACCCAGGGCATGAAGCACCCAGCTAGGACCCGTGGGAGGGGGAAGGGCTTGGCAGGGCTGGGAAAGCCATGACATGGGACTTGCTGCAGCGCTGGCCCCGTGGTCCTTGGCCCATTCTCGCAGGGGCTCGTTCCCAAGTGGGGGCTCTGCGGGGGGAGCAGGGCACATTCCTCCACCGTGTACGGCTGAAAGGGCCCGATAGGCTCGTCACTGGGACCTTGTCGCACTCAAGGGGCTAATCTCCGAACACGGGGCATGTGAGCCGGGCCCTGCATTCTTGGCAAGGGCCGGCCGTTGGGGGGTCAGACACAGAACAGCTCCCTATAGGGCCAGGGCTATGGGCACCCACCCTGCCCAGCCACCGCCAGCAGCGTTAGCTCATTCAGCTCCGACCCAGTATGCCAGTGGCCAGTATGCCAAGCGCCCGGGCGGTAACCACTGCACACCACCGCCTTTCCCGCCAGCCGGCTGCACACCCAACACGTGCTCTCCTCTTCCTCCCGGCCGAAAGCCAATGCCACGGGTCCTTGGGGCTGGTTAGTCACGGCTCTGCCGGGCCAGGGCCCTTCGGAATCAGCAGCTGCCTGTTGTTACAACCTCTGACCCCAGCTGGCTACGGGAGAGCGAGAGGCCTTTGCCCTGCTTAGCGCGAGCCCCTATCGCCAGAGCTGGCATTTCCTGTTGTTTCTCCGCTAAGCACGTTAGCCAAAACACACACATGAGCGTGGACGCGTGTGAGCAAGGCCGCACCGAGACAGACGTGTGCGTGTACCCAGGGGTGTGCGAGGACAGGCAGACACAGACGCATGGACTCACCCGGGTAAGTGCACACCCAGACGCATGCATGTACCCACATGCGTAAGGGCACACACGTGGACAAACACACGCACACATACCCCTGTGCCTGGCACCTCCATGAGCCAGGCTCTCTGGGCCCCCCCTGGGCTCTGCTCAGTGCTGCCCCCTGCAATTCATGTCACTCCCGGCGGCTGACGCAGGGCCACAGCGAAGCAGCCGGCGGAGACTCACGCTCGGGTACAGCCCAGGCTATTGGATCGGGGCAGGGGCAGTGGAGGAAGTGACAACCCCAGCCCCACTCAAGGAACAAGACCAGCCAGGCAGGCTGGGGCGGCGCCACTCGGCTGCCCTCTCTCCCGCCCAGTCGGGCAGCGTCCTGCCCCTCAGGCCCCTGATGTGCTGCCAGGGCCTTGCTCCCAGCTGGTGCCCGCTCGTCTGGCTGCTCTGTGATCCACTTGTGGGTGGGTTTGTGAGAGCCCTCCAGGGCACCTGGGTCCGTTTCACTGCAGCCTGCAAGGTGCTGTGGGGGGGATTCCCCGCCATCCCTTTACAGGGGAAAGGCAGCGCTGAACAGGGCTGGATGCCTCCTACCCCAGCGCAGGCTCAGCTCAGTGCCACGTGCACTAGGCCGGCCCTGAATGGAAACCAGGCGTGGGAAGGGAGAACAGACTAAGGCTCTGGCCCTTTCAGTCCATGGCAAAGGTAGCCGCTTAGTGCCCCTGGCTAGTGGGCCGGGCGACAGGGCAGCTGGTCAGCTCGAAACCAGGCAGAGGCCGTGCCAACTCCAGCCACGTCCTGGGCACCAGCCGGGGTCTGCGTCTGGGTCACTAATAATCACCCCTGGCTCTGACCTAGGACTTTTTCTCGGTAGGTCAAAGTGCTGTTTAACGGAGGACAGCGGCATGATACCATTTTACAGAGAGGGAAACTGAGGCACGGAGCAGAGCCAGGAATAGCACCAAGGGCGCCGGCATCCCAGCCAAGTGCTCTATCCGCCAGGCTACTGATACATCCAAGGCAGGTTTGCAGAGCCCCCTTGAAGGCCGGAGCCCCGTGTCACAGCCCCAGAGCCCTCAGAATCAGACGCTGCTAATCCGCGGCCACAGGAGTTTAATTCGGAACCGTATTTCTAGGACTTACCCCAGCCCAGCCCCTGCGCTGCCGACAGGCTGCAGCTAGCGACCGTCTGGTCCTGCTCTCCCAGCCCAGGCCTCTCCGGGGCCTCGCAGCTCTGCCCATCTCCCTCGCTCCCTATCTGCAGCCCCCCACATTCACATCCTGCTTTGCCATGCCCCTCCACGCTTTCCCGGGTGGTCTGTGCACCCCTCAGGGCTGGGGTACGTGCACGTGACCAGCCCCTCTCTTCGCCTGCTCCCCCCAACCTCAGCACCAGCTGGCATCTGCGACCCCCCTCACCCCCAACCCAGGGTGTGGCCAGAACCACTGGGCCGGGCCGGGCCTGGCCACCTCTTTGGGCAGGGTGAGGAGTTTAGACTCAACGGAGCCCAGAACCAACTAGACGCCCCTGACCCCCAGTCACCTCCCCCCAGCTCCTTCACCTTCCTCCACTCCCCCTCCAGCCGGCTCCCTCCCCCTCTGTACCCTCCCACACTTGGGTTCTCTTGCCTCCTCAGAGCGCCTCCCTCCATCACATAACCTTGGCTTTCAGTGCCCCCTTCCCATCCCGGCTCCAGTCTGGGTGGGATCCTGGCCCAGCAGACCCCTTCCCCACCCTCCGCCAGCGCAGAGCAGTCAGGCCTGGCCCGGCCCAGCTCCAGCCCCAGAGCCTGCAGCAACTCCCCAGTTTGCCTGGCCGCCGGCCCCAGGCATTCGGGGCAGCCTGGCCCCCCAGCCGCGCCCGCTGCTCCAGCTCCCCTGTGGGAGCCACCCCTGAAGGCCAAGGCCTGTTTGCTGCGCCCCAAATCCCATCCTGAGGGGACGCCAGTGGGTGAAGCTGCTGGGCCGGCGTTGGCACTGGGCAAACGGGCACCTCCAGGCCCCGCTGCTTCCAGGGGGAGCGAGGGGCAGAGCGGAAAGGGCTCATGTCTTCACAGCACCCCTCCAGCCGGGGAGCAGAGTTTGATCGTCAAATGGGGTCCCATAAGAGCCCCTAATGGGCCTGCCCCGGGCCGCCACATCACCTCAGCTGCCCTGTGTCCGTGTCCATGCCAGGCCTGGCGCTGGGCAGCGGGTCCGGCTCCCGGGGGCGGCAGCGGAGGCAGCTACAGGCAGTGGGCCATGTCGAGGGCGTACTGCAGGCGCTCCCTCAGGGCCGGGGCACAGCCCTCCGCGGCCAGGGCGCCCAGCGGGAAGGTGGCACTGACGCGCTGCTCGTCGATGAAGGTCAGGAGGTGCCCATCACCTGGGCAGCCCAGCACCAGCTTGGTGTGGTCGTGATAGAAATTGACCTGCGGGGCAGAGAGGGGAGGGGAAGTGACGCAGCGTCCCACAGACCCTGGGCCAGGAGAGGGTTAATAACCCCCCCACCCCACCCTGCACACATTGGGGAGGGCCAGGGAGCCCAGCTGGTGGCCCTCGCTGCTGGGATCAGACAATGGGACCAGCCCCCATGGACTTAGGGGGCTCCGGCTGCGGGGTGGGGACTCCTGCTCCACCCCCTCCCCCTTGCCCTCTAGTTCTGACCCCCGACTGCCAGCCCCCAGCTGCCCTTGCACCTACGCCCCCCTTTCACAAGGGGTTTCCAGCCCCCACTGTCCGGCCCTGCTGCCAGGACAGGGCCTCGGGGCAGTGTGGGTAGTGGGGGGGGGGGGGTCACAGACCACAGCCCTACTGAGGCCCCACTTTCCCCACTATCCCAGCCCCGGGCCTGTCACCCCGGCCAGGCTGTGCTGCAGCCCATGGGGAGGGTGGAACGCGGCTGAGGCCCTCAAACTCATTTCACTTGTGACACCAGATAAACCAGTGCAACCTAGGTCTGCAGAGAGAGGTGGGGAGGACGGAGACGGGAGAGGCTCGGGAGAGGGGGGAGCAGCCATGGGGCAGGAGGATGGGGGAGAGGCTCCGGGGGGACACCGAGCGAGGAGAGGCTCGGGAGAGGGGGCAGCAGCCATGTGGCAGGAGGATGTGGGGAGAGGCTCGGGGGGGCACCGGGTGAGGAGAGGCTCAGGAGAGGGGGGAGCGGCCATGGGGCAGGAGGATGGGGGAGAGGCTCGGTGGGGCAGCGGGCGAGGAGAGGCTCAGGAGAGGGGGCACCAGCTATGGGGCAGGAGGATGGGGGAGAGACTCGGGAGAGGGGGCAGTGGCCATGGGGCAGGAGGATGTGGGGAGAGGCTCTGGGGGGGGCACTGGGGGAGGAGAGGCTCAGGAGAGGGGGGAGCAGCTATGGGGCGGAAGGATGTGGGGAGAGTTCAGGGGGGGCACTGGGGGAGGAGAGGCTTGGGAGAGGGGACAGCAGCTATGAGGCGGGAGGATGTGGGGAGAGGCTCAGAAGAGGGGGGAGCAGCTATGGGGCGGGAGGATGTGGGGAGAGTTCGGGGGGGGCACCGGGCGAGGAGAGGCTTGGGAGAGCAGCCATGGGGCGGGAGGATGGGGGAGAGGCTCTGGGGGGGCACTGGGGGAGGAGAGGCTTGGGAGAGGGGAGAGCAGCTATGGGGCGGAAGGATGTGGGGAGAGTTCGGGGGGGGGCACCGGGCGAGGAGAGGCTTGGGAGAGCAGCTATGGGGCGGGAGGATGTGGGGAGAGTTCGGGGGGGCACCGGGCGAGGAGAGGCTAGAGGGGGGACAGGAGGAGCGGCTCAAGGCTGCGCCGGGGGGTGGGTTACCTGCAGCGTCCCGTTGCTGAAGAGCATCAGCAGTGCCCGGTCCGACTTGGCGCAGCACAGGAGACAGGGGGCGTCCGTGGAGCTGCTGGGACCCGCCGGCTCGTTCCCCCCCTGCCAGCAGGAGCAGCGTCAGGCAGCTGGCTGGGCCGGGGGGGCACCAAGTGCGGCTCCCCCTTATAGCCCTCCACGCGGGCACAGCCCAGAGGGGATGGGAAATTCACCTGGGGCTCAGCCCCTGGGTCCGCTGCCGTAGCCACGGCTGGGCCCCTCCCCTGCGAGCAGGGGCAGCACAGGCAGGGCACGTGGATGGGCCCCCCCATGGCACTGCACCCTGGGGCCTCCCCCAGCCACCACTGGCATATCCTGCACTCCCGGCCCAGTGATTCTCCCGCCCCGCCCAGCCCCAGGGTCTCCCCGGCCCCGGGACCTCACCTCCAGCAGCTTCTGCTGCATGTACTGGGAGAAGAAGTGCAGGACGCCCATCTTCGTGGCCAGGGAGGTGGGCACGTCGCTCCGGGGGAAGGACACGGCCTCCCCGCACCCCGGGCAGTAGCAGACACGCCTGGAAGGAAGCACCAAAAAGCCGTGAGGCTGGAGCAGCAGCCCGGGGGCTGGGAGGGCGCCAGGCAAACCCCGGGAGAGGGGGAAGCAGGTGTCCCAGGTACCCAGAGACCCGCCAGGGCAGGTACCAGGCGAGGTGGGTGTCAGGGGGACTGAGCAGAGGGTTAGGGGGGAGGGGGTAGAGGGGGTGATGGGTGTCTGAGAGGGGGTGACTGTGCAGAGGGCTCCAGGGGTGGCAGGGCAGATGCTGAGGTGGGTGCTGGGAAGGTAGAGGGCCAGGTGGATTCTCAGGTGGGGGCAAGGGGCATAAGGCAAGGCAGGTGCCCGGGGGAGGGGGCAGAAGGGTAGGTGGGTGCCCAGGGGAGGGGGCAGAGGGCCAGGCCGTTGCCCGGGGGATACCTACAGTGACTGCGGGCACAGGGCTAGGTGGGTGCCGTCGGCCAGCAGGGCACCCGTGGAGCCGTCCGAGAGCAGGTAGCCGAAGCCGTACTTGTTGGAATAATCCACCCACCTGGTGACCCAGAGGACGGGCGGTGCCAGGCGCTGCACAGGGTTGTGCTCGGCTGCAAGGTGAAAGAGGGGAGCCTGAGGCCCAGCAGAGAGGCCCCCACAGGCCCCCGGTGCCCGGCCAGCTGGGGAGAGGCCCTGACAGAGCAGGTGAGGTCAGGAGGCAACCTGAGCAGCTTCCCACTGGCCTGGCCCGACCCCTGGCACTGCCAGGCCCTGTGGGGCAATCCCACCGCCCCAGCATGGAGTCCCAGCCCCCGCCCCGCGGCCCAAGGGCTGGACAGTGGCCCAGTTGGAGCCTGCACCCAGGGTGCGTCCAAGCCAGCCCAGCCCAGACCCCACCCGTATCCGGCCAGGTGCGCACGGGGGGCTTGGTGCCCGGGCTGAGGAAGCCCAGGGGATGATGGAGCTGGGCGTGCAGGGCTTTGTGGGTCTCCGGCGCCAGGGTCCCTCTTACCCAGAGGCATGTTCTCCAGGCAGCTTCCCAGCACCCTGGTGACTGACTGCACCGCGCTCGCCACGCTCCAGCCTGCATCTGCTGCAGAGACGGGGCCGGGATCAGGGCACCACTCATGGCACCCGCTGTAGCCCTGGCAGGGTCACCCCTCTGCCCCCCACCTTCCAGCCCCCACCACTACACCCCACTCCCCTGCCAGAGCCGGGGAGAGAACCCAGGAGTTCTGGTCCCCCCCCCCCCGCATCAAACCACTACACTCCACTCCCCTGCCAGAGCCGGGGAGAGAACCCAGGAGTTCTGGTCCCCCCCCCCCCCCCCGCATCAAACCACTACACCCCACTTCCCTGCCAGAGCCGGGGAGAGAACCCAGGAGTTCTGATCGCCCCCCCCATCAAACCACTACACCCCACTCCCCTGCCAGAGCCGGGGAGAGAACCCAGGAGTTCTGATTTCCCCCCCATCAAACCACTACACCCCACTCCCCTCCCAGAGCCAGGGAGAGAACCCAGGAGTTCTGATTTCCCCCCCATCAAACCACTACACCCCACTTCCCTGCCAGAGCCGGGGAGAGAACCCAGGAGTTCTGATCGCCCCCCCCATCAAACCACTACACCCCACTCCCCTGCCAGAGCCGGGGAGAGAACCCAGGAGTTCTGATTTCCCCCCCATCAAACCACTACACCCCACTCCCCTCCCAGAGCCAGGGAGAGAACCCAGGAGTTCTAATTTCCCCCCCATCAAACCACTACACCCCACTCCCCTCCCAGAGCCGGGGAGAGAACCCAGGAGTTCTGATCCCCCTGCCATCAAACCACTACACCCCACTCCCCTGCCACAGCCAGGGAGAGAACCCAGGAGTTCTGATCCCCCCCCCCATCAAACCACTACACCCCACTCCCCTGCCAGAGCCGGGGAAAGAACCCAGAAGTTCTGATCCCCCCCATCAAACCACTACACCCCACTCCCCTGCCAGAGCCGGGGAGAGAACCCAGGAGTTCTGGTCCTCCCCCCCCCCATCAAATCACTCCACTCCACTCCCCTGCCAGAGCTGGGGAGAGAACCCAGAGGTCCTGATTCCACCCCTCCATCAAACCACTACACCCCACTCTCCTAGAGAACCCAGGGGTTCTGATCTCCCATCCTCATCTAACCGCTAGTCAATGCTTCCCAGAGTGAGCACAGCAGATGGCTGGATTCATTTCTGCCCAGCCAGTCTCATGTGCTCTCTTGCCCTGAGTGCCTCCCCCCCAATGAGTGGAGCTGTTGCCCCAACAGGAAGCAGCGAGGGAACCCAGGGGGGCCACACCAGGGGGAGGCGTAGGGTTGCCAACTCTCCCGGTTTCGCCAGGAGTCTCCCAGAATCAGGCCCTATCTCCCCGAAGCTACTGAAACCAAACCGGGAGATTTTTAGGTGCTAGAAGTTTGGTGTCGCAGCGGGGCGAAGGCAGGTTCCCTGTCTGCCCCGGCCCCGCGCCGCTGCCGAAAGCGGTTGGCCCGTCCCCATGGCCCCTGGTGGGAAGGGGTCTCCGCGTGCTGCCCATGTCCTGAGCGTGGCTCCGCAGCTCCCATTGGCCGGGAACTGCGGCCAATGGGAGCTGTGGGGGCGATGCCCTCAGGGAGGAGCAGTATGCAGAGCATCCTCCCCCCCGCCCCCCCCAAGGGCCGCAGCAACGTGCTGGCCGATTCCGGGAGCAGCGTGCAGAGGGGGCAGCACGTGGAGCCCCCTGGTCCCGCTTACCTCGGGCGGGTCCCGGGTGGCAGGCTCCGCCCCCGCAGCTGCGGAGTTGGCACTCAGGGCGCGGGCAGCACGTGGAGACCCCTGCCCCACCCAGTGGTCATGCCGGCCACTTCCGGGAGCGGCGTGGGGCTGGGGCAGGCAGGGAGCTTGCCTTAGCCCTGCTGCGCCGCCCAACCAGAGCCAACACCCCTCAACCCCTCCTGCACCCCAACCCCCTGCCCCAGCCCTGAGCCCCCTCCTGCACCCAAACTCCTTCTCCTTATGCGGTTAGACAGTCGACAACCCTAGGGAGGCGGGGGCCTCGTACTGCAGCAATCCCGGCCCAGCAGGCTCCCGGCGACCCTACTGGGGGCTGCTCCGAGCCCCTGGCCAAGGGAGGTGGAGGCCAAGAGAGGTGTCTGGTTTGGGGGCCCAACGGGAGCCCCCCCCCCAGGGCCCGATCCCCAGCAGGGGCTCAGCACATGCCGCTCCCAGCTGGGATTGGGCCCCGGATGTCTCCAGCCAAGAACCCTCCCAAATTCTAGGCCCCACAGCTGGAGGCCGGTCTGGGAAATGTGGCTTCAAGGTCTGTCCCAGGCTGCCGGCCCCGCCCCTCCCGAGCTGTAAGGATCAAAGTCGCCCCCCTGCCTCTGGGACTCTGCTCCAATGGGCTCCAGTGCCCCCTAGGATGCCTGCCTGGCACCCGCAGCCCCCAGCATCCACTTACAGTTGGCACCAGAACGGCTGGGCCTGAGGGCTCCCGTCATGAGCAGATGGATGGAGAACATGCTGGGGGCCTCGGGGAACGGCGCAGCCTGGACACTGCCTCTTTCCACCTGGCAGGGAGACGGAGACAGTGGGTGAGAGAGGGGAGAGCCGGGCTACAGACCCCCCCAGGTCCCTCCCCGCCTGCTGCCCGCGGATCCCTCCTACCTCGCTGTGCTGCTCCTGGCTGGGCAGGTTCTGAGCCTGCTGGGATCGGCTCATCAGCTTCTCCAGCTCCTCGCCGGGCACTGGGCTACCTGGATGGAGACACAGCAGAGCCATGATGTGACACGGGTACTGCCAAGCCCGGCCCAGAGCATGGGGGGACGCGGCCGCTTGACCCACCTGCCCGGGGCTCCTGGCACGGCAACCCCCTGAACAGCACCTTGGCCGCCTTTTTCAGGAGCTTGCCAATCGGGTTGGGCAGGGCGAAGACGGGCACTGAATGGCAGGCGCGGGATGGCAGCTTGTCCGGAGTGAAACCCTGGGAAACGAGAGCCACGTCACTCCATTCCCGGCCGTACCATGTGCTGGTGCCGTGGAGGGGGCAGGGCAAGGACCCCACAGTTCATACGGGGACCAGGGCTAGACGGGGCCACAGATGCCAGGGGTGGTGGAAGGAACCCAGAGGGGCTGGAGTAACCAGCCCAGGGATTTGGGGCTCCGTGTCGGGGGCTGGATACAAGAACTGCCAGTGCCTACGCCTGGATCCAGTTTGGTTTGTTTGCACCAGGCACGGCCACAGCTCTGTGGAGCTGAGCTAAGGGCACTTCCGGGGGCTTTGGGCGAGGGGCGGTGGCATTCTTCCTAAGACAGGGCAGCACAGGGGCACGCCCACCCTGGGCGCCTAGACGGGGTGCAAGGGCATGACCCGCAATCAGGCCCGGCTCTACCAAGCAGCGTAGCGACCTGGCACACGGGGTCGCAGCGCCACTCAGGTTGGGTGCCCGCCGGGAGCGACTCGCCCGTCCCAGCAGCGCCCGGACCTGGGTGAAGAACTCGTGCTCCAACACCTCCTCCAGGCTGGGCCGCTCTGAGGGGCTGGGCGCCAGCAGGCAGCCGATCAGCTTCCTGGCGCCTGGCGAGAGGTGGTTGGGGATGGGGTACCGGCCCTCCCGGATGCACTGGTACATCTCCTGCTTGTGGGTGATCTCGAAGGGGGAGCAGCCTGTCAGAGCGGTGTACCTGGGGCGAGGGAAGGCAGCCAATCAGAGCCTTCCCAGTGCACCAAGGTGGGCACAAGCAGCCAATCACAGCATTCCCTAGAGGGGAAAGGCCCCCATGTCCCATTCCCCACCCCACTGAACCAGCCTGTTGCCCACCCTGGGGCCGGGTCGGAGCTGGTGCCCCGTATCCCATTCCCTCCCCACTGACCCAGCCCTGCCCACCCCTCTCGGAGGCATTTGCCTGGCACCTCACTCACATGATGCAGCCCAGGGCCCAGATGTCGGACTGGAAGGAGTGCCCCTTCTTGGCGATCACCTCGGGGGCCAGGTAGTTGGGCGTCCCACACACCACGCTGTAGGAGGAAAAGGAACGGGAGGTGAAGCCACGGAGTGCCCCGGCGAGGGCTGCAGGCTGTGCTGGGCCAGCGCTCACCCCCGTCTCCGGCCTGCCTGCTCGTCTCTCGTCGCCAGCCCCAGGTCCCCGATCTTCACCTGCATGTTCTTCGTGAGGAAGAAGTTACCTGTGGGGTTAAGAGAGGTCAGCCGCTAAGCGCACTCCGGGCAGCTTTCCAGTCACAGGGCCAGAGTCACCCCCTTTACAGATGGGGAAACTGAGGCTGGCTCCCGCTCACACAAGGAACCAGTAGCAGGGCTGGGAACCGTGTCCTGGCTCCCAGGCTCTAGCCACTAGCCCACACTGCAGGGGAGAAGGGAGCATGGATTTTAGCACCAGAGCAGGGCGTAGGCGGGGCTGTCTGTGCCGGTATATTTCTCTACAGCCGCTCAAACAGCTGTGGAGACCGGAGTAGCCCATTGCGCTGGATGGGGCCTCCTCAGTAGCCCTGGCAGCTTTGTTTGTGCCCCAGGGGAGCAATAAATCACAGGCAGGATGGAGGCCCTCCCCAGCCCAGAGGCTGCTTGGCAGGGGGCAGCTGTGTGCGCGTCAGGGAGAGAGGCTGCCCCTGGGGGTCCCCACGTATCTCCCCCTCCACGGGGCAGCCCCTACATGGAGAACCGGCTCCCGGGCTCCCATTCAGAAGCATGAAGTCACGCTGGTGGCATTTACTCGTAACAAGCCAGACGGCCAGACGCGCTGCTGGTGTATTTATAACCCCTCTCCAGCCCCCAGCCCCCTTCGGGTGGGGGGGGGGGTCTCAGAGGCCAAGGTGAAGGGCACAGGGGCGATTAACTCCTTCATTGCTGCTCAGGGCTTAAGGGATTGAAAGGGGCCGCAGGAAGATGGTGCTGCATTGCTGTGGGGCAGAGATCAATCAGTCCAAGGGTCTGAGCCGTCTGGGAGCTCAGTCCCCTCTCCCCACTGCACAGCAGGGGAGCTGAGAGGAAGGAGAAGGACGTGACCTGCCTTAAGTACAGTTAGAAAAAGAACCCAGGAGTCCTGACTCCCAGCCACCACTGTTCCCCACACCTACTGGACCACAATCCCAGAACCAGGACCAGAACCCAGGAGTGCTGGCACTCCAGAACCAGCTCAACGCTTCTCATGGCTGGAGAGAGGACCCAGGAGCCCCAACTCCCAGCCCCTTCCCTCCGCTCCCCCAACCTATAGGGCCACCGTCCCAGAGCTGAGACCAGAGTCCTGGCACCCAGCAACCTGCTCCACAGGACTCAGAGTTGTAAAGAAGACCCAGGAGTTCCGACCTCCCCTGGCCTCCCCACACTCCAACCCATTGCTCCTCCCAAGCATAGAACCCAGGAGTCCTGATTCCCACGCCCTGGCTGTAACTAGTAGGCAATACTGCCCTCCTGTCCCCCCTGCAGCCAAGTCCCCTAGCACGTCCATTCATTAGGCGAGGACTCTGGAGCAGTGGGGTGGAATCCGGTTCCCTCTGCCAGCCGCTTTCCCATGGGCAGTGCTCGGCATCAGAGGGCGATGTGTAAGCTGGCAATGCGTCGCTGGCGAGGTCTCTCCCCCTGCACCCTTTGGGGATCCCCCCCTCCTCCCGGCGTCACCCTGTGCTCCAGCCGGCCCCATGCTCGCTGCCGCCGGCCCGTGCCACATACTCAGCTTGAGGTCGCGGTGGATGATGCCCTGCTGGTGGAGGTAGCGCAGCCCCGCAATGATCTGCCTCAGGTAATATCGGACCTCTGGCTCCGTCAGAGTTTTCCTGGCCTTCAGGATGTGGGCAAGGGACTGGGGATGGGCAGAGGAAAGCAGATCAGGGACAGATCTGGTCCAGCACAGCACACAGGCCTCCTATCGGCGGCACGGTCCATAGTGCTGGTAACCCCTCGCCCCGCCTTTGAGGACAGATTGGATCGGGGGAGGGGGCAGAGGGGCTTGGGTCAAACCCATCCCCCCTTCCTCTGACCCTCCGGCGCTCGACAGCTGGGCCTGACTTCCACATTTCCAGCCCATCTCCGCTTGTCGCTGCCCCACCCTTCACTTGGTTAACTAAAGAGCCAGCCCTGAAAAATAAACACATCTGTCCCTTTCAATCAGCTGTTTGGAGTGATTTCTCTGCTGCTCCCAGGACATCTTCCGCTGCCCCAGTGTCATTTAGAGCAGCCCAAGGACTAACAACCATTAGTTTGGATGATAGGAACGCCCCTGAGCCCTGGCTGAGATCAGAGCCCCTGTGCTGCCCTTGCACGCAGTGAGAGACCCCACCCCGAAGAACTCTGAGTCGAAAGAGTGGGAGGGAAGAAGGGGAAAGTGACTCACTTGAGGTCACACACAGTAGATCACAAGGACCAGAACCCAGCTCTCCAGAATCCCAGCACCTTCTCTGCTCTAGACCAGGCTGCCTCTCCCAATGCTAGTCAAACAGGCCTCTCGGGATGTGTTGCAAGCCAGAAAAAGGCTGGTCTCGTATTTTCAAGCCAGATTTGCAGACCCCAGAGGATTGGAAAAGATTCAGGAGAGACGCCCGAGTTATTATGGCCCCAAATGTGTGTAGGCTCCTAACTTCCCTGGATTTCAGCAGAAGTTAAGAGTGCAAACCCCCTGGAGGTTCTGAGTCTAGGTATTTCTTTGATCAGGACTTGGCTCCCTTCCCTGAGGAGAGCCTTGGCTCACCTTGTGGCTGCAGTACTCCAGGATCATGTAGATGTTGTCCCGGTCAGCAAAGTGCCGGTGGAAGCCCACGACGTGCCGATGGCTCAGGTGACTGTGTAGCTCGATTTCCCTCTCGACCTGCGGGAGGAGAATTGCAGACGCACACAAATAGCGAGCGAAACGAGTCACGAGCCCGAAGCGCTGGAGTCAGCTAGAATCATACAGCGCTGTGGAAAACACACACGCCCACTGCTCATCCTGGGTCCTCGCGCCCAGCTAGGAGTATCACAGCTGGCAGGGAGATGGGGACAGCAGTAGGGATAGAACTTAGATCGTTCTGCTACTGGAGCGATAGGAGAAACCCCATGAGCTGCTAGCAGTATAGGGCCTATGAAACACAGCTATGCCGTTCAGATCGCAGCCTGTAGGTGGCAGCTGTGCCTACCCACCCACCACTGCCCATTTCATTCGAGTCAGAACCCAGCTACCTCACAGCATTCATGGTTTTTGGTTGATGCCAACATGAGCTGGTAAAATGACAGCAAGACCGAGACATTAACGAGATCTGACATGTCTCTCGGGCAAGAGGGCCTAAGGGATGCCAAAGCCGTTGGCAGACAGTGTGTGCAAGGGAAATCACGCCTCTGCCACTGAAATGCAGCTGGCTCTGCGGTGGAATGTGATCGCCGTCCCGCAACAGCCGAGTCACACGATAGAGACAGATGGGGAAATCCTGACCGAAGCTGCAGGGGGGAATGTATTATGTAGCCGACCAGGTTGCAGTTACCTGCAGTTACCTGGGAATTGGCTGGGCCCCCAGAGCGAACGCTCTCAATCTTCAGTGGTCAGGAGCAAGGGCGTCCCTATGCGTAGGAATGAGAAGTGGTCTCACCCTGCACTGACATTTGAGGCTGCTGCTCATGTGTGCATGGTCCGTGGTTTGCTCCGTGATCCTCAGAGACCCTGTCTCAGCGGGGGGGCTGGGCGACACCCCGGGGTGAGAACAAGGGATGGTGAGAACAAGAGGAATGTGGAGCGTCTGCAGTGGGAGGGGGACTTCTTTGTTTACCCTGGGGTTTAACCCCCACCCCTGCCCCCAAGATTGAGGTATGGGGTGAGGGGCATGGGAATCCCTTATAAAGAAGGGAATGGGGCTTGGCGGCGGGAGGGGTATAGATGAGCCCCGGGTGCTGGCAAGGAAAGGGTTAACCTTCCCCCGCAGTTCATGGGTGTCTGCCCCAGCACAGGCAAGGCAGAACAGGGCCGAGCTGCAGCCAATTGCTCCTCTGGGGGGATGATAAGAAGGGGGGGGGCATGACCTCAAGGCTCACCTAGCCAGCCCCCTCCTCTCTCTGGCCAGTGCTAGATGCTTCCTCCCCACCTGCACCCCAGGGAGTAGCCCCTGGCTCACCTTCCCCCTGCTCTCCAGCCGGGAGATGCGGGACTGGGGGACGATCTTGATGGCATAGACTTTGCCGGTGGACGTGTCCGTGAACTTGTAGCACCGTCCGAAAGCCCCCTGCGCGCAAGGAGGAGCCGTGAGGATTCTGGTAACCTGTGGCTGCATCCTGCTCCCCCGGCCCTGTGGGGACTTGTACCGGGGGGAGCTTCCCTGGGACAAAGCCATGGGGGTTGGGCAACCGGGGAGGGTCGTTCCCACCCTGACGGTGCCTCCAATGATGACCCTTGGCCCTTCCATTTGAGGGGCTCAGGCTCACCCTAAGGGGGCTGATCCTTGTTTTGCAGAGAGGGAAAATAGCTGTGCCCGGTCCAAAGTCCCATGGCAGGGCTAGAACCCAGGAGTCCTAGGCCAGGCTCGCCTCCCAGAGCTGGGACGTCCCAAACCCTGCTTTACCTCCTAAAGCCTGCTCCCCTCAGTGCCGGGGCCCTGAGTCCCCATTGCTGGCTCTAACCACTAGGCAGCAGTGCCCATGCTGAGCCTCACATGCTGCACAAGGCACCAGCCTTTCCGGCGGGGATAGTACGTGTTGTGGGCAGCTTTGCGTGGCAGATGCTGCCCGACGTGGCCGCTCCTGCCTGCCAGCGCAGCTCTCTTGAAAGAGACAAAGTCACCCTCCTGCAGGTGCAGCAGCAGCTGACGGGTGAGTTGCTGTGCCTCTGTGCCTCAGTTTCCCCAAGGAGAGAGGAGCAGTTTCCACAACAAAAATGCCCATTCGCCACCGGGCTCTGCTTGCCCTCGATTTTTGGCTCCAGGTTCAAGGCCAGAATGCAAAGCTACTTAACCTGGGCCGAGGGACTCTTCCCTCCTCTGCTTGGCAACAAGAATTTCCCCACCAGCCTCTCTCCTGGGAACAGCTACACCCCAGCCCGCAGTGACAACACAGACTACCTCTCTCGGATTGAATTCCTGCCTCACCACTGTCTGGTAGAGCAGTGAGGTCAGCACAGGATGTTACGCTATGAACAGAGATGGGGAATGAGACAGACAGGTCTCTAGGCGCAGGAACTCGGGGTGCTGGGGGGGGGCTGCCTCACCCCCTGGCTTGAAGTAATAGTGACAACCCAAATACATGGTTTCCACCTTTTGCACCTCCACTATAAAAATTTGCAGCACCACTGGATGGCTAACCCCTCACTGTGCCTCAGTTTCCCCATCACAGGGGCTGTGAGACCGAGGCCTTGTCTGGGGTGGGGCACTGCAGTAGCACCAGTGGGGAGCAAGCCCCGCTCTCCGGGCGTGGGCTAGTGGGCCCCCGGCTGGACCCGTGGGGGAGTGGCATTGAGCCGGGCTGAGCGCTCTGCCCTGAGCCATCCTAGCCTCCGGTACCCAGGACCTGCAGCGACAGCCTGGAGCAGGGCCCTAACCAGCGCATGAGGCTGCTCCGTCCAGGGTAACTTGACGTGCTCGGGGCTTCCCTTGGCAGACTTGTCGGGAGCTGGCTGCAGGAGGATGTCTGGGGCCAAGCGTCTTTGATCCCCGGATTCCCAGGTCACTGGCATCAGGGCAAAGTAGATGTAAACAGCTGCCCCTGATTGGGTCGCAGTTTGCACTGGTGTAAGTGATGGAGGATCGGGCCCGGGGTATTAGGGAGGGTAAGGAACCGGGTAGCTAAGCGTTCCCTTTGCACCCAGGAGGAGCCGGGAAGAGCCCCCGACGACTCATTCATGAGTTGTAACTTCTCCCTGGTAAGCGGCTGCCAGAACCTCAGAGGAGCGAGGGCACGTCTGGCAGCCCCCCGCTGTGAGCGCAGCCCGCTGCTAATCTGTGCTGCTTTTGCAGCGAGTGCACCCCATGGGCTTCGGCTAACGTGGTACATCCTGATCCCTAGAATCAGCAAAGATTCTCCTGAATCAGCCCGTGGCCTGCTGCAACTCAGTGCTGGGGTCTAGTGAGAGCAGCAGGGGCTGGGTTTTAATCCCAGCTCTCAGAAGGGCATGGTGTCTAGTGGATCCAACAGGGGAAGGGGGGTAGGCATCAGGACGCCTGGGTTCTATGCCCAGCTCTGTCACTGATTAGATGACCTTGGGCAAATCGCCCTTCCCCCCCGTGCCTCAGTTTCCCCATCTAAACTGGACACCGCAATGACTTACCTACCTCGCGGGGGGAAGGGAAGAGGGATTGGATGAGTTTAATCCATCGCCAGCGTCCGGTGGCAGGTGCTGGAGAAGTGCAGAAGTAGCACTGTCCCCATCAGATGCACACACACAGCTGCTGTCAGATTCTGCCCCCGACAGCCCTGGGGGGAATTGGCTTCCTAGAACCGCTTGAAACAAGAACAAAAAAGGTACCTTTCCCAAGAGCTGGCCCCTCCTGTACAGCGTCCCGGTGCCTGGGTCCTCTAGGAAGTAGCTCAGGTTGTCTCCCTGGGAGCTCCTGCTGGCTGAATGCTCCATCCTCCCCATAGCCCACTGCTTCTGCAATGCCCCAGTCCCTCTCCCACCCCCTATTCCCCGGCTCTGTCTCCCTGCTCCACTCACTGTCCTCAAGACAGAGCACTTGCAAACCTCTTATAATGCAGGACGGGGGCTTGCTCTCCCCTTCGCCTGCCGATTGGACACCCAAGATCTGGGCTCAAGACTCCACAACTTGGGGGCGGGCAGAGAGGAGGGGCCGGCAGAGCTCGTTAAAGGGGAATCCAGGCTTGGCAGAGCAGCCGCGCCTCCAGGCCCTGCCTCGGCAGCAGCTGGGTTTCTGAGATGGTTTGCCTGGCCCTCACCTGGAGTCCTGGGCGGGGTGGCATCACGGCTGGTTACGGCGGTGAGGGTTTGTCACACATTTGGGGGGGAGGGTTATGGAAGAGACGGAACAGCCTGAGATCTGCCCCCGCCCCATGCGAATGCCTTTAGCCAGAGAAACATGGAAAATCCATGACCCAGCCAGACCAGGGGTCTGGGGACGTTTCAGCGGCTCTGAACGTAGGCGTGGGGAGGGAGCAGAGTGACGGGGGGGGGCCAGTAGAAATCAGGGCCCTGTTATGCTAGGCGCTGCCCAGGCCCAGCCAGCCCCTCCCCTCACGACAAAGGCGGGGAGACAGATGGGTGGGAAAACAGAAGCAAACAGAGAGCGAGTGTCTTGCCCATGGCCACGTCCAGAATTGGTGGCAGCGGTGGGGATAGAACCCCGGCCTCCTATGCCCCATCCGGGGCCGTATTCACAAGGCTTAAACTTGGCGTTGTGGAAGTAGCCTGTAACTCCGGCTGAGAACGGCAGATCCCTGTCCCCGTGCGGCAAGTGTTCGCGCAAAAGCTCACAGCCGGGATAATGCTGCCAGGTCCATTCTGCAGCCGACATGTCTCCCCACCCTCATGGCACTGCCACTGCATGCAGCCGCCTCCTCCATGTGCCACCGCCCCCCCCTGTTCTGTAGCTTTGCCGTGCGGCTGCTCAACAGCGGCCTTGCTCCACCCCAGAGCTGGCTGTGTTTCGATGGGGGGGGGTGGATTGGTCCCTTCCAGAGGCGTGGCTTCATGGCTGAACAAAAGTCCTATGAGATGCCCAGGTGAGGAGGGCACCATGGGACGAGTCCAGCTGTAACGATGCTCACGCCAGCAAGGAGACGCTCTGTGCTGCTTGTTTGTACTCTCCCAGGGTCCCCTCGGCAAGGGGCGGTGGCTGCAGGACTGAGGGGACAGGGTATGTTAGCTGGGAGGATGTTCAGAAACTTTCTATGAGGCCCCTTTGGAGGGGCGGCCTTCTTCCCCCTTGACCTTTAAGGTTTGTCTCCATGGAGAAACACTGCAGAGCTATTGCAAAATCATTCTACCCCCCCTCCATGTGGCCACTGTTCCACAGTACAAGTGACTCTGTTCTGGGATATTTATTCCGCTTTGGAATTTCCCTGTGTAGACAAACCCTCCTGCCTGCCCCTCGTTGCACCCTTGAGCGCCCCACTTGCATGTCCATGCACCATGGGGGAGCCCAGTGCCCCCTCTCTGGAACTAGCCATGCCCTGGGCAGCCCTAGGCCCAGGGCTGGCTTGGACTCCCTTGCACGATCGCTGGCGTGGCTCCCTCTGGTGTCCAGCTCTGGCTGTGATCCCGGGTTTGGGTTGGGATTGATCGAAGCACTTCCTGACGCTGGGATCGGTGGCTGGGGGGTCGTCTCGTAAGGGGTGAGAGCCCCCACACCAGGGCCATGTACAGCTGGGCCGGAGAACAGCATGTAGGGCAGTGGGCAAAGGGGATGGAAGAGGTGTTCTAGGGTCTCTTTCATCTCTATTGTCTCTGGTCCTTATAGAGAAGCTGATTTCCCTTCCATCTCTAGGGTGTGGGGAAGGGACCCTAAACCCCCCTGATAAGGCCCCTAACCCCATCCTGGGAATCCCCCAGGCACATCCCAAACGTCCTACCCCTTCCTTCCATCCTCCAACGTCTGCTGCTCCCCCTCCCCTTTTGTAGAGTGAGGGGGGAAGGGTCAGAATAACCCACCCGCACTGTGCCCAGCACCCCTCCTCCCACTGCACTCTGGCAGCACAGCCCCACTGAAATGCAGCCACTTCTGGGGGTGGGCACAGCTAGTGCCCAGCAAATGGCAGCTCCCCCGGGATCTCTAATGCAGGCAGGATGGGCTTGTGGTTAAGGGGCTGTGGTTATCTGGGTTCCATTCTTGCCTTAGCCCCAAACTTGCTAGGTGACAGCGGGCAAATCACTTCGCTCAACACTGTCAATCTTGGATGTCAGATTGGAGACTACGCCTCCTCGATCCATATTTAACGGCGTAAGTGACCTGATTGGCAGAGGTGCCAAGTACCCACAATCCCAGTGAAGTCTGTGGGCACTACAGGTGCGTGCAAGCTTTGCAAATCAGACCCCTTGATTGGGCGCTTCACTTGAGACACCCAGGCTGGAAAATACTGGTCTTAAATCTTGCTGTGCCTCAGTTTCCCCATCTACAAAATGCTGGGGAGGGGGGATGACTGTGGGCTAAATTGATGTATCTAAAGCCCAACAGGATCCTAGGATGGAACATGATGTAGAATGGCACATGACATCCACACTGCACCGAGAGCGTCTCAGTGCTCAAGTTGTCCGCCCTGGGGATCGCAGGGACTGGATCTGCCTTGGAATAAAGCAACCCTCAGAAAACCTGAAATGAAGTTTCAGATCTCCCCGGGCCCTGGGTCAGTACCTGCAGTAGCTGGAGAGAGAGGCGAGGGGGCAGCATTCAACAAGAGATGAAAGGCGGCCACCCACTTCAGCAAGACTGTGATGGGTGAGCACTTAGTTATTTGTATTATGGTACAAATTGGGCAGTGCCGCCCCCTTCTCCCCCCCACACCCCTCGAGGCAAATATCCTGCCCTGCCCCGGAGGGACCCCTGGCTGGTGGAGGAGAGGGGAGTTGAGTCCCCATGGTGCATTCAGTGCTGGGCCTTTCTGCTGAGCTCCCAGCGAGGAGGCCCAATACGTCCCCATCCTAGTGGGGTCTTTGCTTTGTGCCCTGGGAGCTGGGCTGATCTTACCAGGCTAAGCTGGAGGTGCAAGGAGGATGCTGTTGTCACCCTCGGAAATGGGCGTGTGCTGCTGGTCGAGCACCCCCAAAGAGGGGCAACCTTCTGGGAGGTCCAGCGTGCTCCTGGGGCGCATGGGTGCCCCCCCAGATTGGCATGGGTGGCACTGTGCGCTTGCAGCTCAGCGAATGCAAAGGGCAAGGGGCAGAGGCCATGGAAAGGGGATGAAAGGAAAGGTAATCAGCAAGGGGGTGACTCAGTGTGTGTGTGTGTGGGTAAATTCATCAGCTTTCCCCAACCCTGCTCCACCCCCTAACCTGTATCTGCCCCTGCTTCTGCTGCTGTCCTGATCACATGTGTTTTGGGGGGTTCCTAAGCCTCTCTCTGTGCTCCCCCCAACCTGTCCCCAGCATCTTATCTTCACAAGCTCAGCCCTCAGAGCAGGGTAAAGGGGACTCTTGCCCCACGCTGTGCGGCTGTCCCCGCCTGCGGGCTCTGCCTTGCCCTGGCCCCGGCACCAGCTCCTGGCCAGTAAGCCCCAATGGCAGGGTGGGAGAAGGGGCTCCCAGCATCGGCCTGGGGAGCAAAGCCCGGGCTGCTTCAGGGATGAGAATCAAATCCCACTGCATGGAGAGACCCTGCTAGGATAGAGCATTCTGGGTAAATGACATGCAAATGAGGTGTGGCCTAGTGTTCTGCATGTAGGAGTGGGAACCTGGACTCCTGGGATCTGATCCCTGCTCTGCTGCTGACTTGCAGTGTGACCTCAGCGGTCCCCTCCCCCTCCGTGCCTCAGTTTCCCCATCTGCAAAATAGGGTTGATGCTGAGCTAACGCAAAAAGGTGGCTTCATTAGCAAGTGCTCATGAAGTGCTTTGGGCATTACAGGAGCAGCAACTCCTTTGCTATTTCCCCTGGGCCTGGCGCTGCTGGGTTTGCTGCTGTGGGTCCTGCCCAAACATTCCCATCTCACCGCCTTGACCCAGCCCCCAGGCGGGCAGCTCTTGCCACGTCTTCCCACGCCATCAGCAAACAGCCAGTGCCACCTGGCCAATGTCGGGGTGCGCGCTCCCTCTGTGGGGCTGCTCACAGGGGGACGAGCCGGGCTGTAATGCCAGGCCTGTGGAATGTGTTTCTGACACTGGATCTCCTGGTGTTTACAGTGGCACCTTCTGCTTTTCACTCCTGGACGGAGAACAGGCTGCAGGGAGAGCCTGGTGGCTGTCTGGGTTTGGGGAGAAGAGGGACTCGTTTAGAAGGCAGGGTCCCCACGGACTCCTGGGTCCAGCCATGAGCCTCATTTCCCCAGTCCTGGCACCTTGGTTGGGTCCCTTTAGGTTCCGGCTGGAAGGGATGGGTCAGGCTGAGCCAGGCGGAGGGGGGACTGAGCTGAATCCCAGGTGACTGCCTCTCTGCTCCGCCTGCAGGGTCTGCTCCCTCGCGTGAGGCAGGGTGGGGGTCCCCGCCCATCTGCGGATGCTGATGACAAGAAAAGCAAAAGCACTTGGGAGCAGAGAGAAACCAGCCAGGCATGAAGGAGCCCCCTCCTTCTCCTGCAGTCACCCTGGGCTCCTCACCCCACCCCAAGGGCCCCCAAATGCAATTGACACACAGAGTTAATTTCACACCCTGGTGAAAGGGGCAGGGGGTTAATCACTGCACAGGAGCATCATAGGCTAGGGCCAGGGGGACCCTGCTCAGGGCTGTGGGGAAGCCAGTGCCTCCCACTTTTCCTCCCTGTTACACACTTTGGGGGAGGAAGAGATTCCTTCCCTATCGCTGACCTGGCCTAAACCAGATTCCCAGCTCCCCTGGAATGTGGAAATCCAGCTCTACCTCCGAGTTCTGCACCCGCTGTCCCTGGGAGGGCGCAGATCCCTCTGGGGTAGAGGGATGCAAAGACGAGGTGTCAAGTTCTCTCCCCCCCCCAAACACACACCTTCTTTCACTGCACCCCCTCTTTCCAGCTGGGGGTCCCTGGGGGGGGAACATGCCCTATCACCTTCACCCAGCCTGGCTGATGCCCAGTGACGTGGGAGTTGGGGCGAGAGGATAGGTCTGTGTCTGGGGAGCCTTTCCCCTTGGACCGGAGTCTGCAGCTGGGGGCTTTAAACTCTGCAGGGTTGGCGAGCAGCCAAAACAGGGGCTGGGAACAGCTGCTCCCCGTCCCCCAACAAGCACCATAAAACTTTAACCCATTGAGCGCTGAGCCCCAGGGCCAGGGCCCTTTCTTTTCAGTGCGCCGTGTACGGAGAAACAACACAAGGTCCGATTAGTCAAAGTGTCTCTCGCTGAAGGTGCATCCCCATCCCCTGTTAGCACCTGGATCTGCAGTGATTTAGTGAGACTGGAAGTGGTCGTGTGGGCAGGCTACGGGGCTGGGATACAGGTGATATGGGAGCAATTTCTGGCTCTGCCCCGACTCCCTGTGTGACCCTGGGCAAGTCACGTCATTGCTGTGTGCCTCGGTTTCCCCATCTGTAAAATGGGGATAACAATCCTTCCTTGGTCTGGGCTGGTTAGATTGTAAGCTCTCCGGGGTAGGGGCCGTCTCTTATTATCTTTAATATACAGCGCCTTGCACAATGGAGCCCTGACCTTAGTTGGAGCCTCTTGGTGCTATGATAAAGAACTACATAAAATAGTCTCTACTTCCCTGTTATTTACAAGTCCCGGACCAATGATCTCTGTAAACTCCCCAATTCCATCAATGTGGTACCAGGTTGAAATCCAAGAAGGCTGCATTCCTCTCTCGATCCGGAAAGCAGGCTGCAAACACTCCATCGGTACGTCTCGCCTCCAAGAGCGGCCAGTGCCAGACGCTCCGTACGGCTTTTAAAAACTGCAATGCTCTCCCCATGGGAGCCAAATCCCTGCCTGACCCTCCCTGAGCATATGCTCTGAAACTTGAGGATTGGGAGTCATGTCGGTTTCCCTTAGCCAGTGTCACTGCAGGGGCTGTTCTTTGTGGGAAATGCCTGATCCCTTCTTGTTAGGTAGTATTGTTACAAGAGGGTGCTGCAGAACCAGATGCCTGTGTAAACCCAGGTAGTTAATAGATAAGGCGCCAGGACGTGGTGCCTAGCAGGAGGTGGCGTTGTCCCTGGATTTTCTAGGACCAAGAAGAGCTAGCGCTGAGGCCTGCAAACAGCTTATGGACTATTATTATTTACGATTTCACCTGTGTTGGGGTAGCACCTAGGAACCTCAGTCACGGACCACGACCCCGCTGCGCTAGGCGCGGTACAAACAGAACAAACAGCTGGCCCTGCCCAAGGAGCTGACAACCGAAGTACAAGAGACAGCAGGTGGATACAGACAGATGGTCAGGGAGGCCCATCTAAAGAAGATGCCTGCTGTGCTCCTCTCTATGTGGATCCCTTCATGCTGCTCGCCCCAGTGACATACTGCAGCGGTGAGTTCCAGGGGTTGATGGTGTGTGGCTGGGGGAAGGGCGCACTTGCGATCTCCTCTCTGGTCCTCGTGCTACGGGGCAGGGAGCAGAGCTGAACGGTGCAAAGCTCCTGGAAGGGAGACGGACTTGGGGCCCAATCTTGGCCCGGGATCAATACCTCAGCACCCCCACTAGGTGAGCTTGTCTCTGAAAACCCCCCCACCCCACGAACACAGCTGCTGTGGGTCCCACCAAGGCCATGCTGGGAGCTGCCGGCCACCATCCCTCTGGCGGGCGAGGTGCTGACGTGTCCGTGAACGAAGGCTTCAGGCAGGCACCTGGCTAATTATCCCCCCGCCCCCTTCCCCATACCGCCAGCGCCCCACGGCCATGGGGGAGGATGCTGAGCCGCAGGTGGAGGAAACTGACTCAGGAAATGGTTCCCAGCTCCCCGCAGGGGCCTGAGGGCGTCCATAGCTGCCTCTCCGAGGGGTGTGGCCCGGGCTCCCCTCCGTCCCCTTGGGCTGCTGGGGAGCTCTGGGGCCAGATTCTCCCAGCCTCAGGCCACGGGCCCTCTCCTGCGGAGGTGGGGAGCGGCCTTGCCCCTGCCAGCATCTTCCTTCCCGAGGCCGGAGGTGGGAGGGCCGTGCCCCCCTCCCCCCCCCCCCACTTACCCAGTCAATGGTGGAAATGCCATAACCCCCCGCCCTCCGTGTTGGCTCAAGAACCCCTCCCCCACCTCCTGCTTTGTCCTTTCCGTGCTTGTGTTCTGTACCCCTGTTCCCCCCGCCCCCCCCCCACCATCTTCGTCTACCCCCAGCCAGACCCCTCCCTCCCGGCCTGACACCCCCCCACACACACACACGTCCCTTTCTTCTGTTCTCTGACCTTCCCCTCCTCCACAGCCCTGACCTCTCCTGTCCTCCTGCTCCCCCCCCCACCCCCCAGTCCCGAAGCAGCCTTGGCAGGAGAACAAGGCGCAGCCCAGCTGCAGGTGCAAGGAGCTGCCCGTTTCCCAGCATGCACTGCATGTGCTGGCCTTGTTCTCAGGGTGTGTGGGGGGGGTGTCAGCTGCATTCCAGCAAATGGTGGAGCCCCCCTCGCTCTGCCCGTCTTTCCCAGCCCTTCCCAGCCCCTCCATCCTCTCTAATCCCCCAACCACCAGCCCCTCGTCGGGTTGCCAAGCCTCCAGGATTGTCCTGGAGTCTCCAGCAATTAAAGATCCATCTTTAATGAAAGATTAGGTCGTATGATGAAACCTCCAGGAATACGTCCAACCAAAATTGGCAACCCTAACCCCTCGGGCCCCCACGCCCTGGCCCTAGTGTGTGGCCTGGCACAGAACTTACCCGCCTGCCGCTCCCTGTGGTCCTCCCCACCCCCGTTATCCCATTGTTCTCAGCACTGGCCTGGTGGCCTGGCCTGCTCCCAGGAGTGGGGAAGGCTGTGGGGTGGGGAAGGACACGAGGCGGGCCAGGCAGGGCTCTCGGGGAGGACTGATTCAGGGTGCAGGGTGGGAGCAGAAGGGTGTTCTCAGAGCCCCCACCCCAGTAACCTGCCCATGCCAGCCGCAAGCCCTCCGAGCTCTCAGTCTCAAACCAGGGGGGGTCTTACCCCCAGGGCTCCCTGGGGCTGGCACCGCTGGTGGGCTGGGGACGTCGGTGCCAAAGCCTGGATTCCTCCCAACCCCGCCCCGGCTGCCCCCCTTCCCACGTAGGGCCAGGCCAGCTCGCCAGCAGCTGCAGAGAGTGCCCACGGGCTGTTGGTACCAGTACAATGAGATCTGGGCATACGGCCAGGACTTGGCATATCACCCGGGTGGCCGGGGCACCTACCCCCACATCACTGGCACAGCGCAGCACTGCCCGCCCCCTCCTACGTGTGCAACAGCCTCAGCTAGGACCTCCCCTCTCCCCAGTGACTCCGGGAGCTGGTGCCTTGTGACGGGCAAGGGGACAAGCCCCTGATGCTCTGGTCCCCATCTCTGCCCTCCCTGCCAGGAGGGTCCGGGGCGGGCAGCAGGCCCTGCCTGGCATCCCCCTGGACTAGGATCTCCCTTGCGGTGCTGGCCCTGGCAGGGGACGAGGCTGGAGCCCGTACCTCCGTCACCTCCCAGGGTTCGCCCGCTGGCTTTGCACTGCAGTGGGGCGGGGAACGGCGCCAAAACCAACCTGTCTGGGACGGGCTCTGAGCCCAGCCCCGGCACTCGGCACCTGCGGGCTGATGGGAGCTGAGCTCCACCCCCCATGCCCCTGGTTGCTTCGAGCCCTACATAGCGGGGGGCGCTCCAGCAGGGGTGGGGGAAATAGAAATGCCCCCCAGCCTCCTGTCACTGCTTGATCCCAGCCCTGGGAGGGGAGAGGGTGGAGATCTGACCTACCTTCCCCAGGTGGCTAGGGGAGCAAGCGCCCCCAGCAGAGCAGGGTAGTGCTGGGGGGTGGGTCCATGGCTCTCTGCCTGCCAGGAGCTTGCTGGGACTGTGGGGTGGAGCCCCTGGGAGTACGTGGGGCCGGAAGATCTAGGGGATGGAAGTCGAGATGTGCTAGGCTGCAGCGGGAAGGCGCTGAGTCTCTGGGGCGAGGCCGCGGGAGGGTGACGGGCCCTCGCTTTACCTTGCAATGGGCCTGGGGCTTTCAGAGAAGGGACAGGGATGCTGTCTAGGGGGCTGGGGACCGGGAGGCAGGACTCCTGGGTTCTGCTCCCAGCTCTGGGAGAGGAGTAGGGGCCAGGGGCTAGAACGGGGCCAGAGTCGGGCCTCCTGAGAGCTGCTTCTGCCCGTGAGCGTGGGCACGCTCCTTCCTCTCCATGAAATAGTCCCATTGACGCTGGCCGAGCACTCGACGTGGGGAGCCCCAGGCGTGAGGGAAAGCGGAGCTGGCCCCTCCATGCAGCCCTCCCTGAGCCGGTCAGCCGCTGGGCCCCCTCCGACGGGCCTAGCCAGGAGGGGAACTTTGGGTTGAAGAACGACATGGAAGCCAGGTGTCCCCGTGGCTGGGCTTGGGTCCCCTGCCGCACGCACAGCTCAGCCCCGGCGTTTGCTGGCAAGCTCAGGAGTTGCTGTAACCCCGGCCCGCAGGAAGGGGCAGGAGCTCCGCTCTGCGGGAAACAAGTTGGGCTTGAAACAACAAAGCCGCTAGCACTGGCAGAGGACACACGGGGCGGGGGAGTGGGCCAAACTTGGGGGGGGGAGGGGAACTGTGCAGCGGGTTGCCCACTGGTCCACTGATCCCCCCCCCCCCCCCCCCCCGGTCATTGGCACCAGTGTGAATCAAGAGCAAGTGCTGGGGTGCCAGGAGCCGCTGGCGACAGTGTGAACAGAACGAGGTCTAGTGGCCGTCAGTGTAACTTGCACTGATTGGCCCACCTGTGAGTGTCACGGGCCAGGACGGGGGAGCAGCAGGCAGGACAGGAGGGCGTCTGGGGTAGTTTCTCCCCCTACCCTGTCCTCTTCCCCTCCTGGCCGCTGAGAGTTGCACAGCCCTTGCACCCCCGCTGGCTGGCAGACCGGGGGACCCCGCTCCCTAACCCCGGCGCGGCTCCATCCTGATTTACACCGGGGCCAAAGCACGATCAGGAGCAGGCCTGTGTGACCCCAGCTGAGGAGCTCCCACAAGTCATTTACGTCACCCCTGGCTTTGGCCTGCTTGGCACCCTCCTCCACCAGCTCTGAATTTGGCCCCGTGTATTTATTTATAGCTGATACGGCCCAACCCCTCCCAACGGCAGGTTTGGCCGGCAGCCTGGAAAATGCCATGGATCAAAGGGTTAACTTACCCTTTCTGCCCTGGCTCCAAACCCGGCAGGATAGAAACAAATCAGCAGGTTTTTTTCAGCATTTTCCTCCGAAAGGGGAAAACACTTCGGACTCACCCAGCCAGTTTGCCCTGCTCCCTTTAGGGAAGGGCCCGGCCGCGGCGCGTTCCCTGTCACAGCAGCACGGGCCCTCAAGGGTTAAGTGGGAAACCGGGACGGCCATGTGCACCTTTCGGTATGAATATTAATAACGCCAGTTGTTGTAGGCAGGATCAGAGCATTAAAAAGTGAAGCGACGTAAGGGGAGGAGAAAGGAGAAGGACTCTCTCCCCGAGGAACCGCACGGGACGCTGCGCGGCTGGGAGAGAGAACACGCCTTCCCCCAGCGTTTTGGGACAGCTAAACCCAGGAACCAGTTACCCCAGCACGGCCCCCACCTCCCCCACACACACCAGCCCCCGGGAGGATCAGCACATGGGACGCCGTCCAAGCCGACGCGGGCCGAACTCCAAGGCTACGGGCTGCTTGGGAATGAGAGCGCAGGAGTTTCTGGAGAGGGGAGCTGGGCTGGACTCTCACCCGTGCGCAAGTCCCCGTCCGGGTGCTCAGGTCTGATCGGAGGCTGAAATCTTCGGGAGAAGGTCAGGCACCTGGGACAGTTAGTTCCCAGCTCCCCTCTGGGCAGTGAGCCCAAGCCACCAGCATCCAGGAGATACAGGTGGGAGTTGGGATGGCAAAGCGCCCACCTGATGCCAGGATTAGCGGAAGGAGAGGAGCGGGCACAGAAAGCCAGGAGGGCCTGACATCCAGCCAGCTGACCATGGGTTCCCAGAGCATCTGGTAAGAGTATTTCTTTCTTACTAACCCTTTGCAATCTGCCCTTCTCTAGCCCCTCTCGTCTGAAGGTTCTTCAGATGTGTGACGAGCACTAGCCATGGGAGCCCCACCACATCCACAAATGTTATTAGCCCCAAATTGTACAGATGGGGAAACCGAGGCACAGAGCCGGGAAGTGATTTGCTCATGGTCAGCAAACAGAACCCAGGAGTCCTGACTCCCAGCCCTCGCCCGTCTCTAACTCCTTGATCCTTCCCCGCCCTCAGCTTAGAGAGAGGAACAGCACAGGGAAACGTCCGCCAGCACACGGGAGGCAGGTCACTGAGATGGTCTGTGAGCTCCAACTGACCTGGGCTGGGGCAGCGTAAGGTGCTTGTTTAAGGCGGGGCGGGGGGGGCAGGGGTGATGTGTGGGTTTCACTGTGATTTGGAAGTGGGGAGAGTTCTTACGTGTGTATGTCCCCCCCGCCCCCGGCCACATGAGAAAACTTGTCGTGTCCCAGTTGGAGCATCCGCAGCTGATGCAGCTTGCTGAGATACTGAACCAGGAACACTTCAGGCTCCGCTAAAACCGGCTCGACCGGAGCCTGTGAGATCAAAGGAGAATTCCCCCCCCACCGTACCCCAGAGCTTCAGATGGACTCCGTGGGTGACCTCTGCACGCAGACGGCGCCCCGTCCGGCCTGGCACGGGTCGCCAGTGTGCCAGGTGCTGGTGCAATGACGTTCAGTGCCCTGGCACACGGAGGGGTTGGTGATCTGCTGGCTACAGTCTCTGATCACCTCCCGTGCAGTGAGGATAGGTTAACAAGGGCACCTCCAGGAGCTGGGGATCCTTGCCCCTCCAGCACCCTCGCACACGGGCACGGCATTAACTCGCCAGCACTGGCACACCCAGAGGGCATCTCAGGGGGGTGAACGGGTCTGATCCTGCCACCTTCCCTCACCCAAGCCGTCCCCCTCTGGCGTGAGTGCGAGGAGAATCAGGCCGAATGTGTGTCCAGGTGCAGGACTGGGGCCCTGTTTCTGCCCCGTGGGCTGGAGTCTACCTTCCTTCCCTGTGTATCACTAGAGAGCAGGGTAGGGTGTGGCCCAGCGAGTGAAACCATCACCAGCCCAGGCTACCATCCTGGCAGGGCTCCGGTCAGCGTGTTCTGTTCTGGGGCCTGCAAAGGGACCAGACACAAAACTATACCCCCAGTCGCACCTCCGCTTGTTCCACGTCGGACTCCTCTTTTGAACAACGGCGGGACTCATCTGTGAAAGGTCCCTGCGTCAGCCAGGCGGAGGGAGCAGGGACGGATGGAGACAACGCCCCCGCAGGACTTTCCCGGCCTGAACTTCTGCGGGAAAACCCAGGGCAGCCGGGGGTGGGAGGATGGGTGGTTAATGTAGAATTTTTCAAGGCAAACGCATTGCTTGTTCTCCCCTGCATAGCAATGGAATCCCTCAAACCAGACACTGTTCGGAGGAGGGTTCTATGTTTCAGAGCTCCAGGAATTCTAAGTGGGGTGCAGTCTAGAACCCGCCGAGTTCGAACCCCACCCCGTGAGCATGTCGCTTCATCCCAGATCCATGTGCAGGCCTAGGGGACCCAGCCTTCTCGCACCCCACGTGAGCCCGTGGCGGCTACATTCTAGAACCCGGCTCGATTCTAATGGGTTCTAAATTCTAGAACACGCAGGATAGGCTGGCCGGGGGTGGTGGGGTTTGCAGGCTACCACTCCCTTAGATCACAAGCCCTTTGGGGCAGGGACGCTGTGTGTCTATATGTCTGGGGTGCAGCGCCAGGCACCCGAACCCTGCCCTGAGTTCTGAAATGCTCTAGAACCCAAGATGAGCTGGTGGGCATGAGCCTCCTAGCCACTATGTAGGTTCTACACTCTAGAAGCAGCCGGCACATTCTAGAAGCATTCTGGTCTCGAAATTCTAGGGACAGATCCCAGCCCCTGGCAGCCTTTGTGCAGGGCTGGGGGCTGAGTGGATGTGGCGTTCCTCGGGTGCCTCCCGCTTTGCACAGCCCAGGCTGGCTGCATGACTCAGCTCGAAGCCTTGACTCTTCTATCAGCGGCTCAGAGTTTCACCTCTCGCTTTCAGCTCGGTTCCCAGCAGCGGCCGCGGGATCCCACCGCTGCCCTGTCCTGCCAGTGCTGCACGGGGCCGGGGGGGAAGGGACAGAGCAGCCAGCGGAGCAATTCCTCCCCGTCGGGCTGTTCTCCAGGCAGGCAGAGAGACCAGGAGCTGAATGGCCCATGGGGAATGAGAAGTGACCCGCCAAGCTCCCCCGGGGAGTGGCACAGACTCCGATTGAACCTAGATCCCAGTCGCAGGCCAGTGCCCGACCCATGAGGCCGGCCCGCGTCCGAGGCGCCTGGCCTCTCCGCTCTTGTCTCCTCTGCCCCTCCCAGCCCCCACCCCATTTCCCCCCACACACACACTTCACACACCACCACACCTCCTCCAAGGTTGGACCAGCCTCCTCTCTGCCCTGTCTCTCTGCTCTCTCACCCAAGTTTAGGGTGGGCCTACTCTCACCCCACCGTCAAACACCCCCAGATTTGTGGGGTCTGGGCCTGGAGCCCAGATGTGGATGCAGCTTCCATAGCTTGACCCCCCCCCCCCACTGGTCTGAACTGACTCCCCCCCTCAAAAAAAACACAAATACATTTGTTTTGGAGGGGCAGGGGAGAGGGTCAAAATCTGGCCCCACATTTTTCATCCCAGACCCTCCTCCCCCACATCTCTAGTCAGACCGCCACCCCCGTGGCTGGCAGGAATCCACCCCACCTTGTTCCCCTCCCCGATGATCTCACACCTGAGCTGTTGTGTCTTGTCTTATCTCTGTGTGTCTTGTCTGGCTCAGGCCGAAATCTCAGGGGAGTGGGGGAAGGGCCGGGGCCAAGCCAAGCGTGCTTTGCAGGGATCCCGTCTCTCATGCACCTATAGATATGAATGTGGGTAACTAAGGGGGGGATACACACTCCAGAGATTCCCCCCCATCCCTGTTCCCCCAGGTGCCTCTAAGAACCGGCCAACCTCAGTAGCTTTGGCTGCTTCTCCAGCCTCCTTGAATCTGCAGAATTACGCCAGCCTGGCCTTTCTCGCTGGCTCCCCCATGCCTGTCTGGGCTGGAACAGCAGCCTCGGCCCATGGCATCTCAGGTGTGCCAGGGCCAGCATTGTGACTGGCTGTGGGCCAGGTACTGGATTGGGACCCAGACGACCTGGGTTCAGTTCCCAGCTCCCCCACAGCCTCTCTGTGCAACACTGGGTGAGTCACTCGCCTCCCTGGGCCACAACTCTCCCCACCCACCCATGAAATGGGGGTTCAAAATGCTTCCTTTGCCTGGTCTGTATAAGTTCCATGGGGCAGGGAGTGTGGGAGATTTTGCCGCCTAGCAGGGAGTTGGGGGGCTGAGGTGCCGGGCAGGGCAAACTCTGGAATCCCCGTTGAGTTTTCTCTCTGGCTTTTTGCAGGCACAGTTCCCTGGGGACCGTCCTGCTCTTGGCCTGGCTGAGTGTTGGCTGGGGCATCGGCAGCACTCAGGTAAGTGGAGGAGAAGAGACCATGTGGACAGGCCAGATTGGAGGACAGACCTTCACTGAGGCCTGGCCCAAGCCTGCAGCAATGTGGGGGTCATCTCCCCAGAGATCTGTCCCCGTTGATGCACGTCGTGGTATCACCACCTGTAACTGCAGGATCCTGCCAACCCCTAACAGACAATAGACCTAGATAAACACCAAGCGAGGAACATAGGAACTACCAGGCAGGATGAGACCCATGGCCCGTCTAGCCCAGCGTTCCTTCTCTGATGGGGGCTGGCACCAGCTGCTACAGAGGCAGGTGTGCGAAACCCTGCAGTGACAATAATGGAACAACCTTCCCCCTTAGAAATTTCCTTCCTGACCCCTGTGATTTACGGGTTGGCTCATGCCTTGAAGCATGGGAGTCTCTGGCCCTCCCAGAGCTCTGGAAATAAAAATAACTCTAAGCACTTGCCAAGGGTCCCAATGCAACTGTATCTGGCTAACTGACAGATAGCAATTCATCCGTCCTTATCTAAGCATTCCCACCCACCACTGCAGTGCAGCCCCCCCCCTGGAGTGAGAGCTGGCAGCTGTTTGACAACACAAAGCAACAACAGCTATAGAGGGGATTTTGGGGGAGATGGGATGTAAGTGTCTCCAGCTGGAACCTGGCCAGGATTCTGGGAGTAACAGACCCCCCCCGGGGGGGGGGGGGAGATCGGTAGCAGACACAAGGGGTCAGGGCCCCGTCTCCAGCAGCATTGGGCCTCCGTTGCGGGAGGCATGTTCCATTCGTCATACAGGAAATAGTCTCTTCTCTTCTCTTCTCTTCTCTTCTCTTCTCAGTGCTTTATTCCTCTGCAGCCAGAGCTGCTGTGTGTCTCTTTAATGGGATGCCCCAGCCCTCCCCCGTTGTCTGCTCCTAGGGAGGCAGGGTCGGCAGCTCGTGAGGGTCAGGTCCCCCCCTTTGGGGTGGGGTGGGGTGGCTTGGGAGATCCTGGGATCCATAGGAGACCCTGGGGAGATCTTGTCCAGGAGCAAGTGAATTGATCCAGCCAGGCTTGGCCATTTGCTTCTTTCCCAGTTGCCAGATGACCCCCCCTTTATCTCCCTGTTTATTTCCAGCTCTGCCCTTAGCTCATTAATCCCGGCATCTGCTGCGGAGTTAACAGGCCAGGCCTTGGGATTCTCCGGCCGGCGCCCAGAGGGCCCAGTGCATTCTGGGACCCGGATGCCCACGGAGCTGATCCTGATCGGCCTGGTTGCGTGGGGGTGTCGAGTGGGCCGCAGCGCAGGGCAGGTGTGACGCTGTTTGGGGGTTACCCAAGGTGGCCAGGAGGACTCACGACCACAGGGCGGGGCCGAGCTGACAGATGTGACTTGTTCGCAGTGTGCATTGAGTCAGCTCGGAGACCCGCCCTGCTGCAGGTGACAAGTTTCTCCTCGCCGGGTTTGGAACCCAATATTCTGCGTGTGACGTATCTGTACAAACGTCTCACACTCCCCAAGAGAACGCGCTGGGCTTTAGCCGTTGGGAGAGCCCGTCAGTGAAGTAGCGAGGTGACTGGACACTGCTGTAATATTCCTTGCCAGGGCATAGTTGTGTCCCAGAAGGGACTTGCCCAGAGCCACACAGCAAGAGATGAACCCAGGCGTCCTGGCTCCCAGCCCCATTCCGCTCTAACCCACTAGACCCCCTCACTCCCCTTCCCAGAGCTGGGGTGAGAACCTGGCTCCGTGGATCACTCTTCACAAAGGTCAGCTCGGCTGTAAGCGCCACCTGGGCTGGTGCCTGTGTTCTGAGCAGCATTTGCACTGCTAGAGGGAGGGTGTCACAAGGGGAGCCCGTCAGCAGAGGAAGAATCTAACCCAGCGCAGCAGTGGGGGCTGTGGGGGGGCCCTGGGAATCCCAGCCCTGGGTGTGGAGGAGGCTTGCGCAGGCCCCAGGAAACACGCTGCAGACAAGAAGTCGCTGGTGTGCGAATTACCAAATAGGCCTGCATCCTCCCCCCGCCCTAACCACCGAGGCGGGGATCCACCCACGGCACTGAGCTCATCCCTCCTGTCCTAGGGCTGGGGCCTGGGTTAAGGACACAGGCAGGTGCAAACGATCACGCTCACAACAGTTGTGCACTGTGCCCACTTGGCACAAGGTTGCAGGGCAACCATGAATGGGGCCCTGGGTGCATCTGCCCCCAGGTCCCCTGCACGGGTCATTCCGCCGACAGCTCCAGGGGGTGTTGGAGTGAGACGGGGGCTGAGCCCCCAGGGTCTGGCTGAATGCCAGGGGTGGTGGCTGTCCCAGGGAGCATCAAAGAGGCCTGGGGTGGGAAGCTGTAGTTTGCCACCAGAGCGGGCGTCCGCTGGACCCTGGCACAGCTCATCTGTGGGTCAGCTTCCACGGGGGGGGGGGGGGGGGGGGATGCTCTGCACTCGCAGCCCAGCCCATTGTCTCTCAGCGGCTTCTGGCACTCGGCTTTCCTGGTGGTCAGGCCCCTGTGCAGCCATGTGCATGTGTGTGTGAGGGCGGGCGGGCATGTGTGTAGTACAAGGCCTGCAAAACCCCATGTATGCATGTGTGTGTACAATATGTGTGTGGCGTTGTGTGTGTGCCCATGTGTGTGAATCTGTGTGCGGGGGAGGAGGGGGGCATTTGCATCTCTGCTTTTTCCATCATCTGGCCCCAGGAATGCAGCAGCTGGGAGTCCCAGAGATGCAGGAACTGGTTTGGGCCTGGAGGTTCCTTCCAGCTTCCAGCTTTTAATAGGCAGCAGGTTTATTAATAGGCGGCAGGTTTAAAACAAACAAAAGGAAGTATTTCTTCACACACAGTCAACCTGTGGAACTCCTTGCCAGAGGATGTTGTGAAGGCCAAGACACTAACAGGGTTCAAAAAAGCACTAGATAAATTCATGGAGGATAGGTCCATCAGTGGTGATTAGCCAGGATGGGCAGGGAAGGTGTCCCTAGCCTCTGTTTGCCAGGAGCTGAGAAGGGGCAACAGGGGATGGATCACTGGATGATACTCCCAGAATCCTGGCCAGGTTCCAGCTGGAGACACTTACATCCCATCTCCCCCAAAATCCCCTCTATAGCTGTTGTTGCTTTGTGTTGTCAAACAGCTGCCCTGTTCTGTTCATTCCCTCTGGGGCACCTGGCACTGGCCACTGTCGGAAGACAGGATACGGGGCTAGATGGACCCTTGGTCTGACCCAGTAGGCCCGTTCTTATGCTCTTGCCTCCAGCTCTGGGCAAAGGGAGAGCTGAGCTCTCGTGATTCACACTCCTGCAGGCTGCTAGCATGTCCTCCCGCTCCCCCTGGAGCTGCATAGCCAGGGGCAGTACAAGTAAAGGTGTATCCAACCTCCCCCACCCCCCTTTGGGGAAGTTCCCATCCAGATCTGGCTCTGGACTCTCCAGCCTGGGGCTCGTCTCTCTTCTCGCCAGGCCGGTCCCTCTACCCCCTCCCGAGCACTGTCTGAGAAGGCCACTGGATAGCAGGGAAGGGGACTGGAGGGGGAGCCAGGCCTGGCTGGGGGGGAGCCAGGGGATGGGAAGCCAGGAAGGAATCTTCATTCCAAAGTCGGAGCAGAGATAAAGCAGGTGCTGGAGGGATCCTGCAGGATTCAGGGAAAGGAGTGGAAAGGACGGAAACCAGAGAAGGAGACAATTACAGAGCTGGGGAAGGTGGCGGCGGCCTGGGAGGGGGGGGTTGATTTCACTGGGTGATGATAACTGCCCAGCAAAAATAAAGGGGGGGGGAATCTAGGATGCTGACTCCACCAGAGAAGCCATGTGGCCCGGACTCACTCACCCCCCCCCTCCCAAGCCTTCTCGAGTGGCCCAAACTGGGCAGATCTCAGACCTTATTGTTAGAGCTACAAGCCGCCCGTGGCCTCCATCCAAACTGTGAATGGAAACCACACGCCTGACTCCCAGCCCGCTCCCCCGCCCCCCGTTGTTCAATTGGAAGCAGCTCTCTCCAGCGCGCTGCAGCTGCGCTCCCTCCGTGGCGAGTGTCCCAGGATGCCCCGCTGGCAGGGAGCCCGGGGGGCCGGTGCCAGCTGCGCGGCGGTTTTCCAGGGGCCGTGTAACAAAATAACAGGGGAAGGTTCTTGGGGATCGGCCAGCTCTGCACTGGGCTGGACGTGTGGGCGACAGGGCAAAGGGAGTGGATGGACGTGGGTGACACTCTGGTGTCACCCTCCCGGTGTGGGGCAGGGGAGGATCTGGGGGGAGAGGGACTGAGACACCCCTCCCGGTGTGGGTTGGGGGGCTCCTATGGGAACTGTCGCTTATATAACCGGAGGGGCCCAGGGCTGGGAGGGGCTGGCCCATCCGGGAGGGGTGACTTTGTCATCTTCCTTTAAGTAGGGGACAGCCAGCAGGACCCTGGCGTTCGGCCTGGAGCCTCAGCCCCGCCATCGGCGCCAGCCGGGCCGTGGGGAATGGGGGCCATGGGGAGGCTGGAGCGCCTGCTCCAGTACGTGTGGGGACGGCGCCTCCTTTCGCACCAGGAAATGCATCCGGTGAGTGGGGGATCCGGGGGGAGGGGGTCCATGAGAACCGCTCACCATGTCACGTGTGACCGAGCATGGAACAGGCATGACAGCGTCCTTCCCCAGGGCCCAGACACAGGGCATCTCAGGCTGGTTATTACAGGGCCAGTGCTGATGTGGGGCGTCGGGGAGGTCTTTGCCTGGGTGCGAATGACCCCTATGCAATGCACCCTGATATAAAGCGACATGCACACCTGGAGACCACCGGCTCCACTCCAGGCAGGCCAGGAATCCACCTCCGGTTCTGCCCAAAGCCCGTCAGCCTAACCCTCCCCGCGCCCAGCATGGCCAGCTGCACCAGCCCTGGGCAAGCGCTGGCCTGGATTCCAGGGCCCAGTCGGCAGGGATCCAAGGAACAGGTTTGATTTCTCGAGCGGCCTGAAAGGTTCTCATGGGAAAATATTTTTCTCTGGGGCATTTCCGACGACTTCGCATTTTAATTTGGATTGAAACTTTGCCGGAGGTTTCTAATGACAAATGTTTGATTTGGGTTTTTTTCCCCTTTTTTTGGAGGGCGGGGGAAGCAGAAAAACAATATTTTTAGTTAATCTGAAAAATTCCATAGAAAAATCTGGAAGGAAACTCATTTTGGGGATGGGGTTGGGGGGAATGACCTGTATGTTCCTATCCACAAGAAATTGTGGATGAAATGTTTTAAGCCTCATTTGACATTTTGCATGGAAAATACATAGGCTTGGCCTGATTTCTAGGAGGGGGGAGAAATAAAAAAGCTTAAACTTGGGCAGAAGAAGCCACCCCCCCAACCCCCAACTATTCCTACCCCCACCCCCTCCCTCCAAGTGATTGGGCTCAACCTGACTCTGCGAATCAGACTAGCTGATCCCAATGGTCCCTTGAAATCCATGACGCACGCCCCCAAGGGAAAGCTGCTGGGGGGGGGGGTACATTGTGGTACCAGTCCCCTTTTGGGGAGCCTCAGCGGTGGCTGGGATCCCAGGCAGACATGGGCAGGGTGGGGGCCTGTGGATTTGTCTGTGCTCATTGGCCAGAGTCCAGGGGTGAGCGGGTTCCTTATCTCTGCCCTGATTAGGCGGGGGGAGGGGACGCCCGGCGAGATAGGGCACGATTCAGGGCACGCTCTGCCCTGCTCCCCCAGCTCCCCAGCATTGGTGGCGATGTCAGCGCTCCCCTTGGCTAGCCCCGGGAGGCACCGCTGGCTCGGCGGGCATCTGGCTCTGCGCCATGCCTGGGATTTCGGGCACCCTTTCCTTCCCCTTTGTTTTCCCCTTGGGCCGCGGTGATGCTGTCACGGACTCACAGATCGTGCCCACTCTTGGCCCCATGCGGTCTGGGGTGTGTGTGTCCCTTTCAGTGCGACAGCCCTTCTCGGGGGTCCACTCTCTCTCGGGGTCAGGCCCCTCCACCTCCTGGAGCCAAACCTCTCTGAGTCTTAGCACGTCTGTCTCTGCCATGGGCCCCCTCAGGGAGTCCCCTCGCTCTGGACCCCCCGGGGCCTCCACCCCTGAAGGGGTTGATGCCACCCTGTTCTCTAGACCGGAGTGACTCTCAGCCCACATAAAACAGGAGGATTTATTGAGAGTTGAACACAGCACAGGAAACTCTCAGGGCCTCAGGCCTGGCCTCCCTCAGCCCAGCACATCCCAGTCTCTCTGCATCCAGGTGGGCTCTGCCTGCTCCCCCTCTCCAGCCCCAAGCCCCCTGCTTCCCAGCTGGGCATCTAGATCCCCGGCCCCAAGCCCCCCTCTGTCCATTGTCTTCTCTCCAGGGAAACAGGGTCGTAAACCGGGGCCTCCTCTCCTCCTTCTGTCCTCTGGCTGGAACCGGCTGGTTAGGTCACTGGGTCCTCGCTCTGCAGCCCATTGTCCTCCCACTGGCCAGAACCGGCTGCGTCTCCTCAGCTGGGTCTCAGGTCACTGGTCGCTGGGGTATCCGTCCTCCAGGCCATTGGCTGGGGTCCCACGGTCCCTCTCCGGTCCTCTGTAACAACAAACTCCCTCTCCCCTCCCCTCCCCTCGTTAAACCAGTAACCCCCAGGGAAACTGAGTCCCACCCCCTCCGCATGCAAACCATTGAAACCCACCGAAAACAAGAAAACAAACAAGAAAATCCCCCACTTCATCACAGATGCTGCCGCACATTTTTCCAGTAAGTCGTCACAGCTCCTGCATCCCACACGCCCCACCCCGGAGTCCCTGCCCCGAACGGGCGCGGCGGAACCAGCCCTGGCCCCCCCCCGCCCCGGCTCCCCCCTTAGGGCACAGGGCCTAGGATGGGACCCCCACCGGATGGAAGGCCTGGCAGCTTGGGAGCCGCTGCGCTAAGGGGCTTTTACCGCAGGTTCCCCGAAGAGAAGCTGTGTGCGGGGGAGCCCCGGCAGTATCGAGTGTGCAAGCTACACGTGAGTGTGCACCGGAGCGACTGCGGCTGGAGTGGGGGAGGGGTGCATGTGACTCACTTTATATCCTCCCCGTGATGCCACAGCCACACGGAGCTGCCAGCTCAGAGCAAGGCACCAGGGTGCTAGACCGGGACGGCAGGCACCTGGGTTCTGTTTCTGCCGCAGGCTCTGGCTGGCTCCCGCCTCTCTGTGCCTCAGTTTCTCCATCCGCTCCTCGCATGAGCTTTGCAGCCCCCAGAGGGGTGGATGCCGGCGGCTGGCCCCTTCTCCGCACCATCCCCTCAGAGGTTTGTCCGTCGCTCCCACAACTGGATCGTGTTCCATCCCGTCTCGGTGGCAGACCCTTTGTGCCCCCCGCCCTCCCCCAACAGTGGGTGGTTCCTTCCCGCATCGTCCAGCCCAGCCCCTCTGCTGTTCTGATCTTGAGACTCATGTCCCATCTGACTCCCTGGCAAGACAGAGCTCAGGCACCCAGACCAGCGCTGGGCATGGGCATTTTCCCCGATTCTTGGCCTCCTGCAGTCCCCCCCACCTGCCGGGTGCAATGTAACCTGCCCGCTGGTCTCTGCCAGTACAGAGAGGACTCGGCGGGGCTTTGCCACTCCTTCGCATGCCCGGCGGCCAAGGAACGGCAGGTCGCCCTGTGAGGCTGCAGCCCTGTGCCCTTCCCTTGTAGGAGTGTCCTGGCAGCTCGGTGCCCTTCCGGGCCGTGCAGTGCTCTCTGTATGACGGCAAGCCCATCCCGGGGAGCCAGGCGAGGTACCAGTGGGTTCCTTTCCATGGAGGTGAGTCCTGGGTTTGAATCCACCCCCCTGCGGTGGAACAGCCATTCCGCTGCATCTCTGCTCTCAGCCTGGGGGCTCGTCTCCAGCCCCCCTCGCTGAATGGCAGGGCCTGCAGGTTTCCCGCTCCCCTCAGCCCCAGTGTACGCCTTGGGTGGCTCTTGGGGCTGCAAAGAACAGCTGTTCCATGCCGGGGGCGGGGGGACAAAAGTCTGCTGCGCTATGTAACCCGACAGCAGGGCCGATCCTCACCCCATCCCTCCTCTCGCTTTCTCCTTCCCTCTCTCTCACTCTCCCCCCTCCCTTCCCATCCCACCCCCCGCTCCTCCAGCGCCCAACCTCTGTGACCTGAACTGCCTGGCTGTGGGACACAATTTCTACTACACCTTCGGCCGAGTGCTGGACGGGACCCGCTGCAGCCCGGACTCCCCGGATCTCTGCATCAGCGGCCAGTGCTTGGTAGGGCTCGCTGCTGGTGCAGGGCATGGGCTCGTGGGAGACCCCGGACTGGGACCGGCGTTGTCTGGCAGTGCCTGGCATACCCAGGTGGAGGGGGGGTTCGCCCTGTGCCTGGTACACAATGGCAACGAGGGATGCTGGATACAGCTCAGGCAGGGGGCGTAGGTGGGTGAGTTCCAGCCCTGGCAATGCGGGCAGCTGCCAGCACTCAGGGCTGACCCAGCCCCCGCTCGTTCTGGGGGTCGTCCCGTGCCGGGCAGGGATATTCGGCGCAGCCGCCTCGCCCCCCTTGATGCCCGTTTTCCCCTCCCCCCAGACAGCGGGCTGCGACGGGCTCCTGGGGTCCGGCTCTCGGAGTGACGCCTGCGGCCGGTGCGACGGCAGGAACGACTCGTGCCTCTTCGTAAAGAGGGTGTTCCGGGCCGCGCTCCCCTCCTCCGGTGATTGATTCTCCAGGGGTGAATGCTTTGGCTCTTGGCTTCAACGCGCTCTCTCTGTCTCCTCCGCTGCATGCTCCTCCCCACTCCCCCCCCCCACTGCGCCAGCCCAGCCCCTCCCCCCTCCGGGCACCGTATCCTCTTCCTGACACCAAGCGGGGACAAACCCTCTGGCCGGGAGGAACCGAGCGACCCCATTGCTCGACGGCAATTCACAAGCCTTGCAGTTGATCGAGCGGATGAGCTGGCCTGGGCGGGGGGTACCAGCTAAACCCCGTTTGCTGTGGTGCCAGGCTCCAGTGCCCATCGCACCCCTCCCTGCGCCGTAACAGCCTTGCTAGTGGCTTAGCAAATAATCCAGGCAGGGGAGGGGGAGGAGGGTGCCCAGGCACAGGCTGGCACGGCTCAGGCAGCCACGCCCTAGTGACGCCAGGAGAAGAGGCCTGGCTCCTATGGGGAAAAGGGCTGAGCATCGGTGCGAAGGCCCCAGAAGGCTGCTGGTCTTTGCCCACAGGGCGGTGCCAGGGCAAGCGTCCTTCTACACCCCCAAAGCGTGTCTGAGCCCCTGCCCTCCAGGGGGGGCTTCGAGCCGTCCGAGCCCCTTTCAGTCCTGGGCCTCTACAGAGGCTGCTGTCGAGGGCTTCCACCCGGGGTGGCCGTGATGGTGACTTGGGAGCTGGACTGGACGTGGTGACCCCTGGGAGAAGGGATTCCAAGGCCCATTGCTCCGCTTGAGCTCCCCCCAGCCATCCGGTGCCCCCCCATCCTGCGTGTGAAACCGACATCCCGCCAGCTCCAAACCATGCTGCAGCCTTCGCTTCCTTCCCCGCCCTGGACACGAGTCGGGGGAGCCGTGCAGGACGAGCTCGCCTCTCGCTGCCCCCAGGGCAGCGCCATTGGGTTCAGCCCCAGCATCACTGCAGCACCGGGAGAAACCGGCCTCCCACATGCCCAGGCTCTGCCCTGACTCCTGTCTCCCCCCCGCCCCCCACCATAGGTTTCTTTGGGTACAAGAACGTGACGAGGATCCCGGCAGGGGCGATGCACATCAAGGTCACCGACCGGAGCCGCAACTACCTAGGTAGGAGGAGCCATCCCCACCCCATGGCCCCTGGTACCCCGCCCTGCCTCATATGGCTCTGCCCCCCACCGCAGGATGATTCCACTTGGAGTGATTCTCTGTCCCAGCAGCCCGCGAGAGCGAGATTGTCCCTGATTGTGTTTTGGGGCGGGGAAGGTGCCTTTAAGCCAGAACCCAGGAGTCCTGACTGCCGGAACCCCATCCCACTCTAACCACTGGACCCCCACTTCCCTCCCCAAGCTGGGAAAGGAACCCAGGAGTCCTGACTCCCACCCCGCCCCCCGCGCTAACCACTGGACCTCACTTCCCTCCCCAAGCTGGGAAAGGAACCCAGGAGTCCTGACTGCCGGAACCCCATCCCACTCTAACCACCAGACCCCACTTCCCTCCCCCTGCTCTAACCACTAAATCTTACTGCCTAGCCCAGCTATGCTGGGTTGAGGCCCTTTGTGCATCCTCCCCGCACCCAGATGGCACAGCGACAGTCCAAGTGCCATTGCTCCATCTGCAGCTTCACCCCATGGTTTCTCCCCCCCCCCCGAGCCCAGCAGACCTGCACGCTGTGCCCCCCAGGACTCCCCCGCTCCCCCCAGCCCTCCCTCTCTCTCCCTCGGGCCGCTCCGCTGTCTCTCCGCAGCACTGATGAACGGGGAGCAGCAGTACGTGATCAACGGGGACTGGGCCATCGACTGGCCGGGCGCGTACGAGGTGGCAGGCACCACGGTGCGCTATGCCCGGGACCCGGACAATCACGAGACCCTCGAGGCAGCCGGGCCGACAGAGGAGGATCTGCACATCATGGTGAGGGGGGCTGGGGGAGAGAGCGACCAGGGCTTACAGATTAAGGGGCTGCCCCATCTCTCCTTCCCCTTCACAGGCTGATCTCCCTGGTGCCCCCACAGCATAACACCCCTGGGGCCCCGGTGCATGGGAGAACACCCCCCCACACACACACAC
Source organism: Chrysemys picta bellii (assembly GCF_011386835.1). Classification (NCBI taxonomy): domain Eukaryota; kingdom Metazoa; phylum Chordata; order Testudines; family Emydidae; genus Chrysemys; species Chrysemys picta. Next base: position 13,166,895 of record NC_088815.1, on the reverse strand, counting down.
ACTTCCCCCAGCATGTGTGCACACCGGTTTGTTACTGTAGGGTCTCCCCCGAGAGCTGGGCGGCACACCCTGGTTTGTTATTGTAGGGTCTCTCTGGGTGACTGTTGTATGCCCCCGACAGGTGGGAGCAGGGACGCGGGGGGCTCATGCTGCCTGGCGGGTGGGCTCAAAGGCAGCTCTCAGTCTTCCCCCTGCCAAGCAGGTCCTGGTCCAGGAGCCGAACCCGGGCATCGAGTATGAGTTCTGGCTCCCCAGGGAGCGGCACGGGCACCTCCAGGGCAACTCCAGCCCCCTGCGACAGCCTCAGCCTAGAGACCTCGACCTCAACCCACCCACCGTGCCCCAGCCTGGGCCCTGGACTACGCTGGTGCCCCCCACTCACCTCAGCGTCAGGGACACGACCACGGAGAGGTCCCGGCGTGGACCCACAGACACAGCTCAAACAGGTGCCTGCTCTGTCCCCATCTGGGCTTCCCTCCGGAGCTCGGGCCATTGGCCGGCCCAGATGGACAGACAGACAGTACCTTGATTGCCTCTGCTGGAGGGACGGGGGCAGGAGAGGAGCAGAATGCTACCCCATGGGGGCATATTGCAGAGCCCATGGAAAGCCACCTTGTCAGCAGGATCCGAGCTCTGCTGTGGGGGGGCAGATATAGCACCATGAGGGTGGCAGGGGGAAGGCCAGGGCTAGAAAAGCGCTCCACCCCAGAGGGGCTCCAGACCAGGATCCGAACTGCAGTTCTGCCCTGGCCCCTAGCGCTCCAACGGGCAGAACTAAAGCCCCAGATCTGAGCCCCTAGGGCCCTGGGGGAAGTTTGGATCCGGAGCTAAACATCATCCCCCTGCCCCAGGCCTGTTTGTCCATAGGGCTTCCTTGGCTGCTGGGATGTGGGACCAGCCCCGACGGGGAGGGCTCTCGACACTCACTGCTCCCCGGCTGCAAAACCCCTCCCGGCCTGGACAGCCAGACCCTCTCCCACCATCCACACCCCGAACACGTGGGAGGGCAGATGGGGGAGTCACTGGCACCCAGCTCCCGTCTGCGCAGGGCTACAGACGGCCCCACAACTGGGAGCTAGAGGGTGTCAGGGGTGGTGTGTGCGCGTTTTGGGAAGAGGTTTCAGCCTCACTGTCCCCAGGACAGCAGACCCCCCCCCTGCTTCCCCCCCCCCCCCGCCAGCAGGGCTGCTAATGCTCCACCACAGCCCCCTCCGTCCCAGCCCAGCCCTTAGACACAACATAGCATCTCTTGGGGGCTTCCGACAGGGCTTGCAGCTGTCGGGCAGGGTAGCAGGGTTGTCTGCACCCCCCCCCCAAACGATCCTCCACCCCCCACTGACTGCCCCGGCTTTGTGCCCCGTAGGAAGCTGCGGCAGGTGCCAGACGCCCAAGGGAAAGTCCCAGCGCATCCGCCACTACTGCCAGAGCGACTTTGGTAAGAGCCCCCAGCCCGGCCCTGCGTGGGGGGGGGCTGAGTGTGAACACGGCAGGAAGAGGGAGCCAGGGGGGCACAGGGACCATGCGTGACTGGAACAGGCCAGGAGCCCGTGGGAAGGGATTGCCAGGGCATGGTGGGCACTGAGCTTGGCTACACATCGTCTTTTTTTTAACTTGGCGAACCCTGGCTCCCTGCTTGTGCTGGATCAGAGCCGGTGCCCCCTAGAGGGGAACCCCGTGTCCCATTCCCCAACACCCCCAGGGCAGCCAGATCCCCCCGCCCCCTGTGGGGTGGATTGGAGCTAGCGCCCCCTAGAGAAGGAAGGGCCCCATGTCCCATTCCCCAACACCCCCAGGGCAGCCAGTTGCCCGCGGTGGGGCAGATTGGAGCTGGCGCTCCCTATAGGGGAAAGGCCTCATGTCCCATTCCCCACCCCCTGAGCCAGCCAGTCCCCCCCACTCTGGGGTCAGCTCAGAACTGGCGCCCCCTAGAGGAGGAAGGGCCCCGTGTCCCTTTCCCCAACACTCCAGGGAAGCCAGATCCCCCCTGTGGGGTGGATTGGAGCTAGCGTCCCCTAGAGGAGGAAGGGCCCCGTGTCCCTTTCCCCATCACCCGCAGGGCAGCTGATTTTCCGCCTGGCCTGTTGCTCCGATTCCGCCCTCTCTCCCCGCCCCCCCCCCAACTCTGCTCTCGCCCCCCCAGTGTTCCGGGCCCGGATCCTGGCCAAGCGGCCGATCGGGCAGGAGACGCGCTACGACGTGCAGGTGAAACACACCTACCGCAACCGCTTCCCCCTGGTGCACCGGGAGTACGTGTGGGTCTCCAACGCCTGCGACTGCCCCCCGCTGCTGGAGCGCCGCGAGTACCTGCTCATGGCCCGGCGGCACGTCAACTACGAGCACACGCTCAACCGCATCCTGCTGCAGCGCGGCAGCTACGCCCGGCCCTGGTCGCCCCGCGAGGACCAGCTGCTGCGGGACATCGCTGGGCACTGCGCCCGGGGCAGGCCAGCGTGACCGGATGGGAGCCCCCTCCCGCAGCAGCATGGGAGAGCCCAGCCACGAACAGGGCTGGCAGGGAGCGGTTTGGGGGCACCCTGACCCGTTTCCACCCAGCCCGCCCCTGTACATACTTGGGGTGAAGCCACAAAATGCGGGGTTCCCCTCAGCTCAGCCAATCTGACCAATGCTGCCTTCACCTGCCACTCACCCCTGGGCTGGTTGGCTCCAAGGCAGGGCCCTGATGCAGTCACGTACCCCTGGCCTAAAGTCACCTCCTTGCTCTGAGTGCAGCCGCACCCCTACCTTGAGGGCCAGCCATGGGGGCGAGAGCGGCTGCTGAGATCAGCCTGGGATGGAGGAAGGCAGAGGGTAATCGGAACGGGGCGATTTCAGCCTCCAGTCTCTTCCCAATCCATTGAGCGGGACCCAGCCATGCTGCCCAAGGGGTAAAATGGGACTGTGGCTTCCCAACAGGGCACAATGTTCAAGTCCACGCCTGGTGGTTGAGGGGATGCAGGGCTTTAAAATGGTACCTCCCAAGAGGTGCGAATCCAGGCCGTGAGCCTTGCAGCAACCCATTTACTAGAGGGGGGCCACCCTGCTTGGCCACCTCCCTGCAGCCCTGGCACTGCGAAATCCAGGCGATGCAGGGTGCAAACGGCGTGAAAACCCAGACATCCCATCCACCTCCGCTAGCACACCGTGCAAACACAGGCACCCGCTAGCCCATCATGCAAACCTACACATGCAAACAGACACACACACACAAACTCACTCTTCAGCCCCCACATGCACGCCAGCACCCACCCAAGTCCCACCCCTCGCACACCCAAACCCGTCTGGAGCGCCGAGCGCCCGAGGCAAAGCGTCTGTGTCTGTCTGTAATTAACCCCACTCCCCGCCCCCTCTCCCTGGGCTGCTTTTCTCCCTGGGGAGCTGCTCTGAGTCGAGGCTCTGGGATCAGACACTGCTGGGCTGCGCCTCCCCACCCCCACCTTGCACTGACGCCGGCCATGTTCCTCCCCCAGCTCTGCCCAGCAGTGATAACACTTGAGTCCCCGGAATCCCACCCTCAAGCCCACGGGAGGCGCCCTGGACTCCATCTGCCCAGCCAGCCCCTTTCCCTGGGCCCACCAGCCCACGCCAGGCGAGATTCCCAGCTGGGCTTGGTCCTTGTTCCATCTCCACCCTGCCTGCCCCACTCCCTGCGCCGGCTTGGAGCCGCACGCTCCCTTCAGCCTAGGGGTGGGCTCCCAAGAGCTGGCAGAGATGGGCACACTGTGAGATGGGCACCTAAGGCAGGTGGGACAGCTAGAGAGGGGTGTCCCCCCCCCGGGAGGGTGCTCCTAGGACCAGGGCAGTCGGAGGAGGGTGCAGACACACCAAAACATGCCAGCAGGTGCAGTGGGGGTGGGCTGGGCAGGACTGGGCAGGGCCTGTGTTGAGATGGGCCTCTCAGGGGTGGGGGCTCCTGGGACTGGAGGCAGAAGGGGAAGGGGTCAGAGATGGGCACAGCAGGAGGTGGGCCCTTCCTAATGCCATCTGAATGCGCTGCTAACCCAACACATAGTCCAGACTTGCCCCTCGGTGGCGCTCCCTCCAAGACCCCTCTGCAGTCCCCCGGCCTGCTTCACCTAGGGGCACTGCCCGGCCTCTCGCCCAGGGAGAGTCAAGCCAATGTGGGGCTCCTCTGGTGCCCCCCATCCCTTCTCTGTGTTGTGTTATTGGGGTAATTTATTTTTGCCAAATAAAATATGTCGCCGTGTTTTTAATTTAACCTTTTCTCCCCCAGTTTGGCCGAGTGCCCGATCCAGTACCATGCCTGGCAGGTCCAGGGCCCCTTCAAGGAATTCCCCCAGCTCTCCGCCAGCTGGCGGCTGGGCTGTTTAACTGCTCCTCCGCAGGGAAAGGAGGAATTCTGCATCCATTGGACGCCAGAATGTCAGTAATGAGCCGGCATCCGGCCAGGGCACGCACCAGCTCCTGCCTTAGCATCTGCAATGATCCCAGAGGGGCAGGGACCTTGCTGGCCACATCCCCCCCAGCCCGTCCCATGGAGCCCATGTGGTCTCTGCTCTCAGGTACCCAGGGAAGCACCTTTCCACACAGCACTGGGGCCTTACCCAGGCACGCCCCGGCAAGCGCCTGCGTTTACAGACGCTCCCTGGGGAGCTTTAATACCCTCCACGCGAAGTGGGCAAAGGCCTTAAAGCCTGATGCATCGGTGGAGTATGTGCCTCTCCCTCCCTCCCTCCAGCATCTCCCCCCAACTCTGCAGAAGCCCCTGACTCAGGTGGGGCCCTGCACTCCAGTGATTCTGTGCCAGCCTCATCTCAGGGCACCAGGGCGTTGTCACCCACTGAGTCACAGCAGCGGGCTGGCAAGGAACTGGGCAAGCCCCGCCCAGCTATCACCGGAGCCAGGGGCTGAGCCCCCTGACTCGTGTCACTGATGGTTCCCTGTTTGCAAAGCACCGTTCCAACAGGCGCCCAGCCCGACCCGCTCAGCCGATGAACTTTCCCATCCCAGCGAAAGGGGCGGGGGGGCCGAAAGGGAAACGCTGGAATAGGCAGAACTCGGCAGAAGCCAGCGCTCTGGCCCTGCTCCCTTATCTGGAGCTGTTTCCCAAAACAGGCGGTTTTGTCTCCAGGAAAGGAGCTGGAAATCCCCCGTCGTCGTCACAATTAACAATGGCGGCAGGACTTGCTCCGTCCCCGCCAGCACACTCACCTCCCACCCCTAGACCCAAAGCGCCTGCCAAAGGGCAGCTCGAATAAACAAGGGAACAGGCTGTGAAATCACGGCCGAGCGGGGTCTGATTCGCAAAGGCTGGGCCTGGTCGTCACTGGTGGATTGTTTTAGGCACATGCTGTGGCCTTTACAGGCCTAGAGACTTTGTACTATCAACGGCGTCTTTTGTCTGCCCTCCACCAAGGACAGCTGGAGGGTTCCAACCCGAACGAGTGTGAGAAGGCAGCAAGAAAGAACTAACGTCAAGTCACCATGGGAGAGAGCTGGCGGGGGGGGGGGGGGTGTCTGGCTCTTCGGCACTGAAGTCTGGGACTCAAAGGTTGCTGAATAACTGTGCTTGGCTACTTGAGGCTGCAGGGTGCAGGACGCAATAAGCGTTGACATTTCATAGCTCCAGCCGCTCCAGAGACGGCTAACCAGGCTGCTGAAATGCGGCTGCTTCTGGGATGCTGTGGGGAGCGGGTTCAGAGCGCAGCGCTGGGCCCTAGCAGGAAACGGGTCCTGAGGGTGAGATCTAACAAGCTGTGGAATAGCCTCCGAAGGGATGGGCTGGCCCATGGCCCTGGGGAATACACTGCAAAGGGAACCGTCCTGTCCAGGCAGGAGGACGGGGTAGCTGGGATCTGATAGGCAAAGCAGCCTGGTGCACTGGGGTTGTGAGTGCCCAGCGGAGAAAGCCCATGAAACAACATTGCCAGCTCTCATGATCTTAACCTGAGTCTCATGATACCAGGTGCTTTCCTTGAAGCCCCAGTTCTCGGAGTCAGGTGATTTCATCAGACTCTGAGCTTGCGTTTAAAAACACAGCACGTTTCTAGCCTGCCCGGCTGCCCAGAAAGCATGAAAAGGTGACACCCAGAGACTCAACAGCCAGGAGGCAAAGAAACCCAGCCCCACGGTATGAATTAAAAGAAATCTTGTGATCTTTAAGCCCATCGGATGATTTGGAGGGGGGTGATAATGCCTTGGGCTGTGTGCTAACGCACGGCCACGCACACCTGCTCACAGATACACCCGTGACCACGCATGAACACGCACTTACATGTGTGCATATACAAACACGCCTGTGCACGCACACACACACAGAGAGGTGCATGCACCTGTGTATGCACACACAGGCATCCCCCCTCCCCGCTTTCTCGGGCTCCATCTGCAGTTTGAAATACTTCCCACGCGAGATCCCAGAGAGAACGCACCCAGGGCTGACCGCAGGCTCCTGGTGGCAGCTCGCCTAGCCACAAACCTGTGAGTGAAGCCGATGATTTTATGCTGGGCTGTTTATTTTGAGTTCTCCATAGAATATACACCAGCATTTCTGGGGGCCTCACATGCCCATGGAAAACCCCCAGCCGGCCCAAGGCCACCTCACAGCTGGAGTGTGGCTCCCCCTGCTGGCTGTTTGGAATCTGACAGGCCCCACAAGGACCGCAGAGTTGGGCTCAGAGCAATGCGTGTCTGAGAGATGCCAGGCTGGGCCAGGTACAGGCCTTTCATCTCCCATGTGAACCCTCCGCCACCAGCAGAATCAAAGGGGAAATGAGATGGTGTTGTCCTGTCTCTCCAGGACAGATGCTGTGAGGAGCAAATCCATGCGTGACAATATTTGCAGATAGCAGGGGTCGGCAACCTGCGGCACGCGTGCCAAAGGCGACACGTGAGCTGATTTTCAGTGGCACTCTGCTACCAGCCGGGGTCCCGGCCGCCGGCCCATTCAGCCCGCTGCCTGCCTGGATGAATGGAGCGGGCTGAGCGGGGCCGGCGGCCGGGACTCCGCCTGGCAGGGGCCGGCGGCCAGAACCCCAGACCGGCAGCGGACTGAACGGCTCAGCCCACTGCCAATCTGGGGTTCTGTCTGCCACCCGCGCTGCTTGTCAGGGGTTCCGTCCGCCGGCCCCTGTAAATGTAAAATGTATTACTGGCACGCAAAACCTTAAATTAATGAAGTCTTGGCACACCATTTCTCAAAGGTTGCCGACCCCTGGCATAGAGCATGCACCATCCCAGGAGCTCAGGCATTAACGCAGCCCTGCAGTCCCTCTGTGGGATAGAGTGTCCCTGTTTTCCACATGGGGAAACTGAGGCACAGAGTGGCGAAGTGACTTGGCCATGCCAATATACTGAGTCAGTGTCAGAGCTGGGGACAGAACTCAGAGTCCTGACTCACTGTGCCCAACCACTAGGCCCCACTGCCCCTTACGTCTTAATTTCTGGTTTAGGTCAAAAGTGAAATGATTTTGCTGGGTCTTTACCCAGCCCTGCATGGATGTTTCATCGGAGCAGGAAAAACACCACAGCAATTGGCACGCCCGGCAGCTGCTGCTGACGAATCCCAGGACTGGAATGGGGCGGGGGGTGGGCGGTGTGTAGGGATCGAGGGACATCAGCAGAACTGCAGGGAGGGGCTCCACACTGGAATAGGTCCCTGTGGGTCAGGATTGAGGGGTGTTGGCAGGGCTGTGGCCCAAGACTGGAATAGCAGCAGGGGCTGCGGGTCAGGATTGAGGGGCGCTGGCAGGGCTGGGGGGGGTGGCCCAAGACTGGAATAGCAGCAGGGGCTGCGGGTCAGGATTGAGAGGTGTTGGCAGGGCTGGGGGGGGGGTGGCCCAAGACTGGAATAGCAGCAGGGGCTGCGGGTCAGGATTGAGGGGCGCTGGCAGGGCTGGGGGGGCGGTGACCCAAGACTGGAATAGCAGCAGGGGCTGCGGGTCAGGATTGAGGGGCGCTGGCAGGGCTGGGGGGGGGGTGGCCCAAGACTGGAATAGCAGCAGGGGCTGCGGGTCAGGATTGAGGGGCGCTGGCAGGGCTGGGGGGGCGGTGACCCAAGACTGGAATAGCAGCAGGGGCTGCGGGTCAGGATTGAGGGGCGCTGGCAGGGCTGGGGGGGGGGTGGCCCAAGACTGGAATAGCAGCAGGGGCTGCGGGTCAGGATTGAGGGGCGTTGGCAGGGCTGGGGGGGTGGCCCAAGACTGGAATAGCAGCAGGGGCTGCGGGTCAGGATTGAGGGGCGCTGGCAGGGCGCGGGAACGATGGATCAGGAACGAGATACGGGTGAAGTTTGCAGACACCTGCCTAAGCTACTGTCCCAGCCCGTGCTACTAACCCCTCACCTCCTGAGCCGGAGCGTGCGCTCAGAAACCTGGGATGCATTATTCATTTTGCACTTGAGTGGGTGAGTTTCTGGCTCTGTGTGTTGGGCTGATTTTTTTTTAAAAGCTCCTGTCCCTTTAAATGCACCAATATTACCTGCAAACCCAGCTGGGCTGCATTACTAACCAACCCTGCCAATAAAACAGGTTCCCGGGGGGCTTTGTCCTCTGACTCCAGTCTCTGGTGTGCTGCATTCCCCCTGGCTAGGTGAGTGCTGAGGTCTCTCCAGTGCCTGGCTGGGTCTTTTCAGCCCTCAGGGGGACTTGAACAGGCTGCTGGCTCTGCTGTAACTGGGACCCCCTGCTTGTTGCAATGAGTGGCTGGTTTTCTGAAGCCCCTGTTGTTGTATTGTCTATTCCCTCTTTCTGTAACTGGCAAGTGGCCTTGGTGTCTTGGTATCATAATATAAGAACTAGGGGCCACCAAATGAAATGAATGGGCAGCAGGTTTAAAACAAATGAAAGGAAGTTCTTCTTCACACAGTCAACCTGTGGAACTCCTTGCCTGAGGAGGTTGTGAGGGCCAAGACTATAACAGGATTTAAAAGAGAACTGGATAAATTCATGGTGATTAAGTCCATTAATGGCTATTAGCCAGGATGGGTAAGGAATAGTGTCCTAGCCTCTGTTTGTCAGAGGGTGGAGATGGATGGCAGGAGAGAGATCACTTGATCATTGCCTGTTTGGTTCACTCCCTTGGGGGCACCTGGCATTGGCTACTGTCAGTAGACAGGCTACTGGGCTGGGTGAACCTTTGGTCTGACCCCGTATGGCTGTTCTTATGCTCTTTATTAGGGCAGACAAGGCTCCCCAGCCTCTGGGCTATGCTTACATCATGGGCCCAAACAGAGCTAGGAAGAGGTGGTGGCCTGACCGGGATCCTCCTGTGTTGCATCATGACATTGGCAGCAGTCTCGCTCTGCCTGAGGCTGGCGATAGGCCCCTTGGCCTGCTCCTGAGGCCTGGCTCCCCACAGCTCTGCCCTCCTGTTTGTGCCAGGGCCAAGCGGCTGTTTTGAGCTCGTGGGAATCCCTGCACCGGGGCAGGCTGATGGCAAATCAAAGCCGTGTTCGTGTCCACCAGGGGACGCTGCAGCGCGGCACAGAGGCTGGAGCAGATGTGGCTGCTGGGGATGGACTGATACCAAAGTGACTTTACCGGTCATATAGGCTGGCACTAGGGCTGTGTGACCCCCTTCTATCTGGGGCAGGCACAGCAGTGACAAGGTAGCCATCACACTGCTGTGTGCCCCCACCCCAACCATGGCCGTGGGTCCCTCTGCCTGGGAGCAAGCCTCCCCCCGTCCAGAAGAGATCTGGGCTGCGTTCATTCGTTGGACTCTCTGCTGAGGCTCCCAGCCAGGGCGCTGGTTACGACCATGGTGCCGTGTCGGCTCCTGTTCACCAGGGCCTGGCTGGTGACTCTCGTGCCCTGCCTGGGATGAGGCTGTTGTGGTGCATGGGGGAGGGACTGATTCCCCTTCCTCTGGGGGTCCTGGCCCCTTTCTCCCTCTAAATGACTCCAAAGGCACTTGCTAGGTGCCTCGCTGTCTTGAAATGCTCCTCTCCAAGCGCTTCAGTCTCTGTTTCCGGGGGTGACTCTCTGCCACCTCCTGGGTGCAGCTAAGGCCTGGATCCCTCAGGCAAGTTGCTCGCGAGGGTCCCTCTATGGCTGGGAATAGAGGGGCGTTTGTGAAGCGCATTGAGATCCCTCGGGCGGTGGCGTTGGAGAAGGGTCTGAGCGTTCTTGAGACTGGTCCCGCTGAGCGCTAACAACGCAGAGTGGGTTGTTAGAAGGGTCTGGATGCTTCTGTCTCCCCCAGCTGCCCGTCCGCACCATGATGCTGCGCTCAGGTAAGATCACGCCCCGGGTGAAGAAACCCTTCAGCCCCAGAGAGACCACTGGCGATGTGGAGGATCTGGGACCCCCAGCTCGGAAGGCGAGCGTCCCCAGAGGGGGGAAGAGCCGGTGGAGAGGCTGGCAAGAGGACGGCACTACAGGTGAGGGAGCTCAGGCTGGGGAGGGATGGTGTCCCAGGTGCGTTGAGTGCCCAGCGCCTTTCAGAGCTGGTGCCTTGTGCTGACTCTGGGTCCCCCCCTTCCTACGGGCTGTAACCGCCTGCCCCCTTTGCCTCCCGCAGAGCCCGTATCCCCACTGATGGGAAGGGCCATGAAGGTGCATTTCGAACAGTGTCCATCCAGCCCAGCAAGCAAGGCGGCTTCCTTCCAGATCCCACCCCTGGGCGTCGTCTGCTTCTCTCCCCTGGGCACGGAGGGTAAGTGCGGCTGGCTGAATTGCTGGGCCCCTGATGACCGGACGCTCCCGTGCCCTACTTCGGGGCTGGTGCCTGAGGCCGGCTGCCCCAGCAAGGGGGCTCGGGCACTGCCTGCCATCCAGGAGCCCTCACCCAACAGCTGAGTGTGGGGAGGTCCAGGGTTTGGCCCCCACCGAGCTGTCTGGGGGGCCATTGCTGGTCACCCTGGGGATTTAGGGTTTGTGCTGCATGGACATTGACTGGCCTGCGTCCCCTCAGCCCTGGCCTGCAGGCTCTGGGCCCTGCCATGTGTTTCCTTGGGCACTGCCCCATTGGGTGCCCCAAAGTCCTAGTTTGTCCCCATTGAAACCAGGCCTTTGTCCCTCCAGAGCCAGAGAGCCCCTGGGTGCAGAGAGGGAAGCCCAGAGCTCAGCCCATGGGGGGAGTTGTGTACTTCGGGGACCTCCCGCTGGATGAGCCAGAGGAAACCGGTATCTTGAGCCCGTGAGTACGGCACTCACTGTCCCTGGGCCGGGGGGTGTGTGTGTGTGTGTGTGGGGGGGTGACTGTACCCCTGAAGCTCCAATCCCCTTTCTCTGCTTCCCCACCCATCCAGCTTCATCCACAAGGCCCTGCCCCCCAGGTCCAGCCAGAAGCCCCCCAGGAAAGAAACCCCCATCAAGACCCGCAGCACCCCTGAGAGCACCCTGGTCCTGGAGCTGGTGAGCCGGGGGGTGTCTCTGCAGGGATCAGGCACATCCTAAAGGAACCAAATCTTCCTTCCCCTCCCCCCCCCCGATATCCCATGGGCCTGGTGCCACCGTACAGGGCATCCTGGCTGCTGCGCCAGCTTGGGGGGCCGCCGGGGGGGCCTTGCATGTGGTGAAGGTGCTAAAAGTAGCTCCGTGCTCCCTGCTTGTAGGAGGGGATCCTGGTCTGTTGCTCCCTGACATCCAGCCAGGACGCCGACTGCACCTTCCTCACAGACTTCCAGGGGGACGCTTATCGGGTTAGTGCCTGGCAGGGGCTGCCGAGGAGCCTGGGGTGGTGATTTTGGGGGGGGGGCAGCCGGAGGGGCTTATCGCCCTTGAAGGTGCAGTGAGGAAAGTAGTGGGGAAATTGGCCCATTCCTCAACACATCCCTGGTCTGCCCACTCGATGGGGATTGAGAGCTGTGTTAACCTGGCCTCCCCTCTTCTGTCCTTTCCTGCAGCCCTCCTGTGCTGATCAGACTCTGTGGCCTTTCCTGGCCACTGGGAAGTGGGGGGAGAATATTCACTGTTCATCTATAGTTGCAGTGGCTAAAATCCAAATGGCAAGAGTTACTGATCCTCATGCTTCAGGGCACAAGCTGAGCCAGCCTGGCGGGGTCAGGAAGGAGTAGCCTTATCCTGCACACCAAGGAGCTGCTCCATCCTCTGGAGTGTCTGGAGACAGCTGCTCTTGGAGACCAGCTCTGCAGCTAGATGGGCCTTTGAGCTGATTCGCTGCCTCGTCAGTCTCCGGTGCTGAATGAGAAGCCATTACTGGAGGGGTCTTTTTTGGGGGGGGGGGTGAAGAGGGAGTTGCGGTACAAGGGATGGAGGCTGGACCTATTAATACTGATCCCTGCTTCCTGCCCCCTGGTTTCCTTGAGGTTTACATGAAGCTGCGCCCCCACGTGCAGGAGTTCCTGGAAACTCTCTCCAAAGCCTACGAGGTACCTGCTGGGCCCATGGCCTCCCTCTCCGACAGCCAGGGCGCTGCACGGATGTGCTTGGGGGGTGGGGGGGAGGGAGGAGCTGTAAGGGAGCTGAGACCTCTGCGATAGGGAGAGGACCCAGCTGCAGAATCCAGATCGAAAGCCAGGCTTGAATTCGGAGGCCCGTGGGCTTGTCTGGATGGGTGGTGAGGGGGAGGCCGGCTGGGGGTTCATCTCTGGAATCACTGGGTCCCAGGGTCAACCCCCTCTCTACCACTGACTCCCTGTGTGACCATGTCAGTTCATCTGGCTCCCCGCTGGTAACAGCTGGTGATGCTCCTGAGGGAGGAGGGCTGAGGGTGGGGAGTGATTTGGGGCTAACACCATTTGTGTCTGGGAGCTGCTCAGACACGGCCGTGGGGGAGCCGCTCCCAAGCCCTGCTCGCGTGCTCTCCCCAGATCTTTGTCTTCACCACCGCGAAGCAGGACTACACAGAGAAGATCCTGGATGTCTTGGACCCTCAGAAGAAGCTGATCAGGTGATTGCCCCAGGCAAGAGGCGCATGTCTCCTCCCTGCCCCTGCTTGGCTTCTTATCCTGCCCTGGCCTCTCCCTCCCAGGCACCGCCTTTATCAGCAGGACTGCCTCTGCGAGCAGGGTTACTACGTGAAGGACCTCTCCATCCTGGAGAGAGACCTGGCCAGGACAGTGGCCCTGGATGATTCCCTCCAAGGATTCCCTTACCAGGTAACTGGGGGGGGGGGTTGGATGCAGCTGGAATTGCTCTGCCTGCACAGGATGGGGGTGAGCTCTCCGAAGGCAATGTGACCCTCTACCTGCTCACCCCATCCAGTGCCATGCAGCGGGTCAGACCTACCCCCTCCCGAGGGGAGCAATGTGTTACGGGGCATAGGTGAGGTGTGCTTCCCATCAAAAGCACAAAAGGGTCATTTCATCCCCGAGGTTCTTCTGGTGCTTTGCAAACAGTCCCACCCCCTGCTGCTGGAATGCAGCCACTTCTGGGGTGTGATGCAGCAGCTAAACAATACCCAGCAAGGCTAGGCTGCTGAAGGTAGGGATTGCCCCATATATGATTGCCCCAGCATCCTGGCTGGATTCTACACTCTGCCTCTCTGGCATTCCCCTGAAAGCAAACACCCCAAGTGCCAGGGGCATTAGAGACCACAAGAGGTTGGGTCCTTTAGACCAGGGTCTCCCGTGCTTGATCCTAACTCTGTACCCTTCCTAGCTGAGGTCCTGCTGGGGGTGTTTGCCTGTATACGGTCATGCCTGACCGTTGTGCTGACTGCCCCCTTTTGTGGGAATGGGGCTTTGCAGAGCAAGTGGGGATAAACACAGGAGAAAGCAGGATTTTGGAGACGGGTTCCCACCCAGCCTCGCTCTGCAGAGCACGTCGAGTCCAGAAAGAGACCAATATGGCTTCATCAGAAGCTCTTTAATGACCTGAAAACCAAAAAGGAATCCTACAAAAAGCAGAAACATGGACAAATGGCTGAAGAAGAGTCCAGACAAAGTGCGACAGGCTAATTCCCAAACTGCGTTACCCCTAGCAAGGGACATACCAGGTTCTATAAATACACTAGGAGCAGGAGAAAGACAAAGGAAAGCGTGGCCCACTGAGCAGGGAAGCGCAGCTAATAAGGGACGACCTCAAGAAGACAAAGGTGTTTGTTTAATGCCTATTTTGTTTCTTGGCTAGAAAGGTGCATTTTGATCAGATGGTTAACGCTGCACAATTAACATACTGTACCAACAACAACTAGGGAAGGAATACAAGTCACATGGGGAAAGAACAGGCTAAAGAATAGGTACCTACATTCACGTTGGCAGGGCCTGATGAAATTCACTCTAGGGTCCTTAAAGAACGAGCTGAAGCAATCTGAGAACCGTTAGCCATTCTCTCTGAGGACTCCTGGAGGATGGGTGAGATCTCAGAGGACTGGCGTACAAAGAGGACCCAGGAAGTTCTAGACCACTCTGCCTCACTTCACTCCCCGGAAAGATACCAGAACCAAATTCTAAACAATCTGTTGGTGAGCACATGGAGGATAATAGTTAGCCTGGATCTGTCCAGAACAAATCATACCAAACCAACCTAATGCCCTCGTTTGATGGAGTTACTGACCTAATGGATGGGGTGGGGGAAGGAATAGATGTGGTGATCTTGGGTGTGAGTGTGTCTTTTGACCATTTCACCTGAAACTCTCAAACCTGGGAATGCAATCAAGAGGAAACTGCTAATGGTTGGTGTGCAACTGATACCCAAGTTATCAGTGACTCGCCGTTCAACGGGGCGGATGCATCTGTGACGGAGCAGGGCGGATTTGACCTGGGAATGTAGCCTGGGAGTTGCATTGAGTTACCTGAGCCAGGAAGGGGGGTGGGAGAGGTGACACCTTCTGCCCAGGAGACTGAACAAAGGAGAGGAGGAGCGGAGGGGAGGGGAGAGGGAGAGCTGCTGGAGGGATTGGGGAGTTTTCAGTTTTTGGGCTGGGTGGTGCAAGACAGGGAACCCAGCTGGGGTCTAAGCTCCCTGCACTCCCCAAAAGGACTTGATTGAGGGGTCCTGGTTGTAGCTACAAGCTCTGCTGTAGACTGTGTTCCTGTTATCCACTAAACCACCTGCTTTACTGACTGGCTGAGAGTCACGGTGAATTGCAGGAAGCCGGGGGTACAGGGCCCTGAGTCCCCCCCCACACTCCGTGATGGCATCTAATGGGTCCTGCAAGGCTTCCAAGGGCGGTGGTGGAATCCCCGTCAGTGGAGGTTTAACTGGGTAGACAAACACCCATCCGGGATGGTTTAGGTTGACTTCATCCTACCTCAGTGCAGGGGGTTGGACTTGCACCTCAGGGTATGTTCTCCCCACTCCGGCCCCTGGATCTCCAACCTCTCAGCGTTCCCCTGGCTAACTGCGGCCTGGCTGGTGGGACTGACTGGTTCTTGCACAGCCGACGCTACTTCCCTCTCTGCAGATTTCCAACTGGGTCCCGATCCCCGGCTGGCTGGGAGACCGCCAGGACGAGGAGTTGCTGCGTGTCCTCCCGCTGCTGGGGAAGCTCAGCCAAGCGGTAAGGAGACGAGCGCCCTGAGCCAGCTCGGTCAATATCCCTCTAACCCGGCCGAGGAAGGGGCTGGATGGGATCTCGGCCATTCTCGCCTTTCCTGGGCATTGCCCCTCCTTGTGCCTGGAGGCTCAGATGTGACCTGTTCCTATGGAGACAGGCCCCCAGCTGAACAGTGATATGGTGCCACTCGGCTGAGCAAATCGAGGGTTATTGATCTACCAATAACATGGCAGGATCAGCTCCTATCAGCCTCAGGAGTCCACGGTGCAGTTCATCTGCTTGGGAAATAATGTCCCAGTAATGCAATGGCAGAACATGCCCCATCTTCTCCCCACCCTCCCAGGGGGCTGGTCCACTGAAGGAGGACACCCTGTTGGCAGAGTTACTCGAGCAGGTGGTCTCTGACTCCCCTGCCTTGTGGGGGATCCTTGTGAGTGTTGCACACTCCACCTGCTGTGCTTAACTTGTGATGAAAGAGGTGCTGGGGCTGAGCCCTGGCACGAATTAAGCACTGCCCACCTGAGCTATAACCTTTGAAATCCCTCTTCCACAGGGTGACGTCCGCACTGAAATCCAGAGGAAATACCGTCTCTGCAGGCTACTGGCTGTGGACTGATGTCTGCCCAGGGACTGAGTGTAGAGGGAAAACCCCTTCCCAGAAGTCTGTCCTGATGGGCTGCTCTCAAACGTCCCAGATGCAAAGTGCAGCACTGCTGCCCGGTTCCAGTCAGCAACAGCACAAACTTTAGCTCCGCTCCCCTCCTACCTACGCTCTCCTTCTCCACGTACAACCAGCTGGGAAAACGGAGCTTGGCAACCCAACGTGAGCACAGAGGGCAGCTTCCTACAGGGGAAATCCAAATCTGACCCCCAACTTTCAAGATCTACAGTTCAGAAGTAACTAGTGCCTTTGAGTACCTCAATTGAGGATCCAACTTGAGAACCTCTTAAAGGTGGCTGTTTTTTGGTTTTTTGTTTTTTTTTCACCTGCCCTGACAAATCAGGCCACTTAAATGTGTCCCAGATGGGCACCTGGACTCAAGTTAATTAAGAAAATCTTGGGGAGGGGGGTGTATATTAACCCAAACAAAGACCCTTTGAAAGCTTCCCCTTTACTTACTCAGTGCTCTTCAAACTGCAGAGGGAATCTTCCTTTGTCTCCTTCTAAAGCAACAACTTCCCTGCAGGCCTTTGCAACCCAAGCATTGCAGCAAGTTCCCAGTGCATGAGAACCTGAAAATGAAACAGACTAGAAACAAAAGTTGAAACTGACCAGCCTCTGAGCTGAGAGAAATGCAAATGGCTGAAGGTAAACTCCACTTAAATTCTATTGTTGCCTTTGTATTAAGCTGGGCTGTTTGTATTGGCTTTGAAACCTGTGTCCTTAGAACAGTTTAAAACCAAAAAAACCAAAACCCCTTTGAGACAGTTTGTTCAGCCAGAGGACTGCATTTAAGGCTTGTTGTCCCAGAGTGGCTGCAGTCTAGCATCTCTGACAGTGTGACATGGTCGCTGGCTTGTGCAGCTCTGCCTGCTGCTAAGATTTCTCTAGTGGTACATTCGCACCTGCCTCTTGTCTTTGTCGCTCGCCTCCTGAATTCTTCCAGCTCACTCAAGGCCTCACTCTTCTCCCTGGGTGGGTCAGTGGAGAGCAAGCCAGGCATTCCCTGTAGCCACTCCAGGAGCTGATGGAGCGTGGGCAGGTCCTGGTGGGAGAGCGGAGCTGTACACAGGGAAGCCAGGAGGGGAATTCTTGTCCCTGACAGGAGAAGCAGGACTTGCAGCCAGCCTTGGTTTTCAATTTTCAATCTGTTGCGTGCCACTGTCGTGCCAACGTGCCTCCCCACCATAGTGGGAACTGAGCCGCTTGGGTGAGCTGGCTGGCATAGGCAACCTTGGGCGCTTGGCACTCTCAGGTCACATAGTCCAGGTTCTGCAGTGAGCCACCGGCGCTTCGAAGCCGTAACTGCAGCTAGTGCTAGGTGCTGTGTTCAGTAAGGCCATCCCTGGGCCCGAGGAGCTGGGGTGGGTCAGCGATGGACCCTCCAACTCAGCTGCGCCAAGTAGCTCTTTCTAGGCAAAAGGTTGATCTTCTTCCCTCCCTGCCCCACGGACGCCTCCCTCATGATCATCCACTGCAAGGCAGCTGTGTAGCCCTTGTGCCTGGGGTGGAGTAAGAGATTTTTGTGTGGTGTGGGCTCTCCCTGTTTTAAGGGCTGTGTGCTGAAATTCCCAGCTGGACTCTCGTAACTTTGTTCTTTCTTTGTAACCTTTGTTTGTTTAATAAAAACCAAAACCAACTCCTCATCTCTGTGCTGTTCCCTTCCCCACAGCTGCCTGCTTGAGGGCAAATGGCCTGAAACCAACTCACTCGAGCCAGAGGGGAAACTCTCTCTTCACTGCTGGTGGCAGAGGGCTGCTGGCTTGGAGGCAGCCCAGCCTTGTAAGGCACTAGATGTGGGGTAGCCCCTGCAGGGCACCAGTAATACAGCATTAGCTGGTACCTCAGCAGGGACAATCTGCCCCGCTTCTGAGCCAGGGATGGCCAGACCAGGGAAGCCCCAACTGTCTCCATGAGGGGTCTGCACATCTGCTCCCGCACTGCTGCTCGCGGGAATAGGCACAAGTTTCCCCTACATCTGCAGCCTCGGGCTGGAGCTGCCCCCCCAGTGGGGTGCTCTGGCTGGGTTACAGGGAGGTTTGAGCCAACCACACTGGGTCTCTGAGCTCAGGCAGAGACTCATGCCGCTAGAGCCAGAGGTCCCGGGCTGGGGAGGGTCTGGGAAGGGTGAGTTACTGAGCCAGACTTTCCCTTCTGAAGGAGACTTGGGGTGTGACCTAGCTGCCTTCTCCAGCCATTGGGAAATGGGGGTGCTTTATGGCATAGGGCAGGCTGGAGCTGGGGCCTTGGGGTAGGGGCCCCAGCCTGTTCCAGGAGCTGAGGAATGCCCTGTCTCCCGGTCACCACCAACTCAATCATGGCGGAGGGGGGGGGGGGGGGCAAGCAGACATCCCAGCAGCCAGCCTCATTCCTCCCCATGCACAAGGGGCTGCAAACCCCAGTAGCCAGAGGTGGGAAGTCTCGGTCTGGTTCAGCAGCCGCCTAGCCGAGCTCTCTGGCTGATAGCTGCCTAGGCCCCCAGCCCTGTCTCTGCCACCCTCTGTGGAATCCAGCCAGATCCCATCCCCAGCTCATGTAACTCTATCCTCAGGGCCCCCCCTTCTGCTGGGCTCAACACCGAGCACATGGCCACTGCTGAACAAAGGGCGCTATTGTCAGACAAGCCCTTAGATCACCCCATCCCGGAGGATTTCAGCCCAGCTCTCAAAGCAATTATGGGGCGGGGGAAAGAACCGGTAGCCACCAATAGTACTGCTCTCCCCCGCCAGTGCCCTGGGCTGTGAGAAATCCCAGCTGCACAGGGGCCACGCTTCCTGTAGGAGGCTGCTATCCAATCCACCCCCAGTGCAGTGAGGAAACCTCCTCTCTGCTTCAACCTCCCCTACAACCAGAATAGGGCCAGGGTAGCTGGGTTCTGTTCTCTGGGCTGGGGCCTGGATTCTCTACCCCTGACTGGCTGGGGGCTGTGAGCAAGTCACTTCCTCTCTGTGCTTTGGGCTCCCCCTTGGAGTCCTGCTGTTAGGGGAAGAGAGCAGTGAGGGAGGCAGCTCTGAATTAGGCAAAGGGGCAGCCGCAGGGACCAAGCTTCTGTCCTGTGAGACGGATGGGCGTGAGGGGTTGAGATTCAGGAGACCTGGGCTTGATTTCTGGCTCTGCCACAGACTCTGGGGTTGAGTTTACTTGGGCAAGTCACTCCATCCGTGCCTCGGTTTCCCCTCTGTAAAACAGAGATGGTAAGACTGGCCCACAGTGCTTTGAGATCTAAGGATGGAACATGCCATGCAAGTTAAGAGCTGGGCTGGGACCGGATGGCTGTGCATGGAGAGAACCAGCTTTAACCCTTTCGGTGCTGGGCAGGGGTGTGGACCTGATCACCGTACAGTAAAGGAATGGTTAGGGTAGTTACACACCCAGTGCAATCTTAGCTGGACCCAAGGCCCCTGGCTCTGAGATGTGGGTGCTACAGGGGGGACACTCCTGAGACCCAGTTACATTCCCCTGGTGCTGGTTTTAGGGTACTGAGAGTTCATCAAATCTAACCACCCACAGGGACCGTTACCCTCATCTAGCTTGATCTGCAGAGCACAGGCTACGGAGGGCTGCCTGGTGAGTCCTGGATCCAGCCCGTATCTTGTAGCGGAGCTAGCGTATCTTACCTAGGACTGGACGTCAAGGGGTAGAGAATGTACCACGTCCCCAGGTAAGTGTGTTCCAATGGTTAATTCCTCTCACTGTCAAATATGCGCCTCTTAGTTCTAGGCTGGGTTTATCTGATTTCTATTTCCAGACTGTCTCTTGTTCTGCCTTTGCCTGCTAGACCTAAGAGCCCTCTGCTGCTAGTGGGCTCTTCCTCATGCAGGTACTTGGTCTCCTCTAAAGGGCTGATGCTACTTCCAGAGAAGCCCTTTGGGTAAGAGCAGCCTAGCAGAGGTCAGGCTGCCTGGGTCCCAATCTCAGCTCTGCCACTGGGACTTGCTGGGTAATATTTTTAAGTCCCCTTCCCTCAGTGCCTCAGTTTCCCCACCTCGTGTTTGTATTACAGGAACACTAACCCCCCTTGTGCTAAGCAGGGTATGGAAGCTCTTACAGCCTAAACAGCCAAGGGGCAAGAGGGGGGAAACTGAGGCACCGGCCTATTTCCCCCACTTGGGAGTGCCCCACTCCATGCCCTTATCCACTGGCCCATGGGGGTGAGCGGTGCAGAATCGGGCCCCAGAACCCCCCCCCCCTCCCCGGCAGGGTGTGGCTGCAAAGCGCTTTGGGATCCTCCGCTGGCGGGGTCCGAGCCATGTGGCCCGGGTTAGGGGCCGGGGGGCGGCCCCGCCTGCGGGGATTGGCCGGGCCGGGCGGGGGGAGCCTCCTCGGCCAGGCACGAAACTTGACTCGCGTTTTCATTCAAACTTGCAGGCGAGGCAGCGGGACGGAGCCGAGCGCGGTGAGCCGGCCGGGGGCGCAGGCGGGGCGGGACCTGGGGATGGGGGGCTCGGGGGAGGCAGGTCGGAGGGAGGTTCGGGGGTTGGATGTAGGGGAGCGGGTTGAGGGGGGAGGTGGATGGTGGTTGTGGGGGGCAGTTGGGGCGATATGGAGGGGGGTAAGGGCAGGGGTGGATGTGGGAGGCAGTTGGAGGCGATGGGGGCAGGGATGGATGTGGGGGGCGTTACAGAGGGGGCGGGGCCAGGGGTGGATGTGGGGGGCAGTTGGGGCGATAAGGGGCAGGTTTGGATATGGGGAGATATGGAGGGGGCAGCAGGGTTGGATGTGGGGGGCGATAGGGGACAGGGTTGGATATGGGGGGCAGTTGGGGGCGATAGGGGGCAGGGGTGGATGTGGGGAGGCCGGGGGGACATGGAGGGGGAAGGGGTGGGGGACTGAAGGATTCAAATCCATTTGCACTCTGAGCTCTCGACTTTGTTTGAAGTGGCCCTTTCCTAACAGAACAGATCCCCCCATCGCCCCCCCCATCCCACTAGACGTGTGGGGAGATTCCTCTCCTTGTCTAACTTAGGGTCACTCTGAGGGCTGGGGCCCCCGGGGGAGGGAGGAGGAGTTTCACTGAACTGTCTCCTCTCTGCTTTCCATCAGCACGGGAGGAGGGGGGCAGTGGAGATCTTGGGGGGACACTAGTCACCCCATTTTCCTAGCCTGGGGGCAAAGATGAAATGCTTTGATATGTGTGGGCGGGGGGGGGTGTAATTTCCCAGCTGCACCGGGGATGCTGCTGTCACAGAAAGGGGGGAGGCAGAGGGAGGGGCTGTGGCTTTCCTGACACATGTGGACGAGACCTGTTTGCTTAGGAGCCCTGTGCGCCTATAACCCCCCCACTCCCGCCCAGGTGTCTCCCAGATCCCAGTACATAGGACTGGGTCCAGCAACTTTGCTTCCAGCTCCAGGTCTGGAGCCGATGGCTGGCGGGGGGAGATCACCTCCCTGTGGGATAATATTGCCCAACCAGATGCATTGTGGGGGCAGTTCTCCTCCTCCCGGATTTGGCTGGTAGCGGAGATGAGATTCCCCCCGTTGATCTGTGCACCGTGGCGATTCCCGTCTCCCAGCAACATGGCACCCATGGGTGTGGGTCACGTGTCCTCTGTCCCACTGCAGTGAAGAGGCCCCTGTTATAAGGACACAGCTTCCCCATGGCATATTTGGGGGCTGTCCCTGAGGGGTCATCCAGCCCCTGGGCTGTACCCCACAGGGCCCCTGGCTCCCATGCTGGGGGAGGGACGAGTTCTGTCTTAGACTGGGGAAAACGCTGCTCAGTGGCCCATTCATCCCCCGATTCCCAGGGGGCTCCGTCCTGCAGCCCGCATGGAGACAGATCTCCCCCGAGCCCCCTGGCTCCAGTCACACCTGGACCCTGCGGTGTCTGAAATCCAGACCGCACTCTGGGGGGCAGCCCCATCCCAACCCCCTTCACAAGCTGGGGGCAGCCGGGCTCTGCCCCGATGGGAGCCCTGGGCCTGCACAGTGCTGTCCCAGAGGTAGCAGCCTCCATCCGGCTTCAGAGTCTCCGCTGCGTCTTCCGGCTACAAGAGGAGCTGCTCCCCGGGGAGGCCGAGGCCTGTCTCCGCTAAGAGCACTGAGCCCCCAGCCCTGATCCTCGGGGCCAGCAGGAGAGAAGGGATCACAGCACCCGTCCCCCCAAGATAAATCCTGCCCCAGCCCCTCTGGGGGATTCCCTGCCCCCCATAACATGGAGCTCCCCCCCCCCCCAAACAGATCTGCGGTGACAGCTGCTTTTCAGGCATCAAATCAAATCGAATACAATGTCCCTGTCAGTCCCAACATTGCTGGAAGAGCTTGGCATATTGCATTTTCCCAGGAGCAATGAGAGGGAGTGGGGTCTAGTGGTTAGAGCAGGGGGGCTGGGAGTCAGGATTCCCACTGGTTAGCGCAGGTGTGGGAATCTGGACTTCCCACCTCTGAGGGGAACAGGGTCTCGTAGTTAGAGCCCAGGAGTCAGGACTGCCGGGTCCTCTCCCTGGCTCTGCTACTGATTTGGGGGGTTGCCTTAAGCAAGACCCTTCCCCTCTCTGTCTCTCAGCGTCCCCCTCCATGACCGTGAGACCCGCCTGCCAGGAGCGCGGATGAGCCCTGGGGATCGCCAGGGACAGGAGGGGGGTCGGACACCCTGTTCTCTCCCCCGGGCTCTGACGAGTCTCTGCCTTGCAGCCCCACCCCTCCAGCCATGACTGCCCCCAAGGCCCCGGCCAGTTGCCACCAGCTGCGAGAGTTTGACAGCGTCAAGGACTCCATTGCCGACCTCATCAACCAGCTGCAGGACATCGACCCGAGCCGCCTCTCCTTCTCACCCTTCCTGGACCTGGACACCCAGATCTCCCTGGCGCCCGTCTCCGACAGCCCCGAGTCCTCCGTCGAGGAGCTGCACTCCACCTCCGAGGGGGAGGCCTCCCTCAGCCTGGCTACAAGCGACTCTCCAGGGCCAGAGGCTGAGCCGGTGGAGGGGATGCAGAGCCAGGGGACTGGGCCTCTCCTGGGGGAGGACCCCCAGCCTTCCACGGTGCCGGGGGACCCCGGGCTTCCCGTGGCAATGGACCCCAAAGACCCCATCCTTCCACTGGGCTGCGACCCACGGGAGACTGGCAGGGCGGGGCCTGGAGGCAGCGTGGTGGTGGCGGTGCCCAAGGAGACCTGCTTCCTGGACAGGGTGGGGGCAGAAACCCCCATGGTGCAGCACATGGAGCACCTGCCCGCCGGCAGGGAGCCAAGCAGGGCACAGCCCTCCAGCGAGGGGCCAGCATGCCCCACGGCCAGTCGGCCTCTCCCCAGGGAGGAGCAGCCGTTCCTCGGCTCGGGCGTGGAGCCGGTTTCCTGTGGCCCCGAGGAGCCCGCCCCTCGCCCGCCGGGGAAATGCTGTGGCTGCGGCACCAGCTCCCACCTGAAGGCCGTGTCCTCGGTCTTCGTCTCGCTGCTCCTGGCGCCCTGGGTCCTCTACGGCCTCTATTACCTCCTGCCCTTCGAGCCGCCGCTCTGCCCGGACCTGGCCAGCCGTGCGGCCTTCGCTCTGCGCTGCCTCCTCATCGCCGTGGTGCCCAGCATGCTTGGTAAGGCCAGGGGTGGTCAGGCTTCAGGGCCCGGGCAGGGGTCAGGAGGGAATTGCCTCTCCTCCTGGCAAGCTTCCGGGGGACCCACGCTGTCCCCCTGCCTGCCAGCGCCCCCCAACCCATTGTGGCTCTGTCCCTGGTGCACGTTACCCCGATGCACATCAGGATGGTGGTGTTTGCACACTCACCCCTTGCACTGGTGAACAGTGCGACTGCACGCGGGGGCAGGGTGACGAGGGGCTGGTCCTGATGCTGGTTTGGCCACCAGGGTTCTAGTCCTGACTTTCGGAGGGAGAGTTATCGAGCAGTGAAAGCAGGGGGCCGAGGCTCTTGGCCACTATTCCTGGCTCTGCCACTCACTATGTGACCGTAGGCAAGGCCCCGTCCTGTGCCTCAGTTTACCCTGCTGTAAAATGAGGATAATGACACTGTCAGGGAGCGGGGGGCAATTGGCATTTTTCAGACCTGGGTCATGGCAACATCTCCTTAGGAACCCGGACAAAGAGAGCAGAATTCCGGCTTTCCTTCCGACCCGTCTGCCTTTCTTGAGACCCTCACACAAGGGTCTCAGGATCTGTCTATCGACTCCTGCGTCTTGGCCGGAGCCCGACGCTAATGCTCTGTGCTTCCCCTGGGGCACGTGGGTATTTGTGAGGGGATCCCCTCCCAGGAGACCTTCCGCCGTTCATTTTGGATCCCTCATTTGGGCTGTTGTGAAGGGGTCTGGAGCCCCAAGGACAGCAGACTTCCCATGCTCCGCAATGCGAGGCACCAAGACATTCACCCTGCCCTGTTGGTGACAGACAGTCACTTTCTACTGGGCCTGGTGTCACCAGCGACGCTGCTCCCTGGACCCCCAGGAAGTGTGGGTGCATCTGCCCAGTGTGGCCACACCAGGCTGGATGGCTGATCGGGTTGCTGTCAGCTGGGGTTCCCCTCTGCCTTCTCATTTCCCCCTTCCCTCCCTGCTCTGGCCATGGTGCTGAATGCAGGAGAGGGAAGACGTGCTCCCCACCCCAGTTAATTTCTTTGCGTCCTGATTGCTTTCCATGGGGTGCCGGGTGGCTGGGGCTTGCCAGCCCCAGTCACCAATTCCTCCTCGTTACCCAGCAGCAGGGTCTCTGGGATGTGCTTTGACTTGGCAATGGAAATCTCCCTCTAAGTGGGGCCAGGGTGTGGACAGCTCCCAGAACAGCCACCAAGAGTGACCCATCACCCTCTGATGTCCTGGGAAGATCCCGCTCCTGATTCCAAACCAGGACTTTGACACCCGCCCTGTTTTAATCCGTCCCAGGTTTTGCACTGAGCCCAGCGCCTGCTGGGGGCAGGACTGTGGGTGCTCAGGGCCTGATCCAAAGGCCATCTGCTTGTTTCATAGGATCATAGAATAGCAGGGTTGGAAGGGATCTCAGGAGGTATCTAGTCCCACCCCTGCTCAAAGCAGGACCAATCCCAACTAAATCATCCCAGCCAGGGCTTTGTCAAGCCGGGCCGTAAAACCCCCTAAGGATGGAGATTCCACCACCTCCCTAGGTTTCCATTGGATCTGTTTGACGCAGGCTCCTAGTGAATGCTGTGAGGTCACCCCTGTAGGGCAGACACGGCCCCTGGAGCCTACTGTCCTATAGCTCACTGGGGAGTCTCCGCCCCTCCATGGCAGGAGCACAATACCCCCACCATGGGTCCGAGCAGCTTGCGTGGGGCTGCAGAGACCTCGCTTACGGGCCGTGGGGCCAGGTCCCCCGTCCCCTGCCTGATGGCTGAGAACAGCTGGTTAGTCCACGAGCAGGGGCAGAGCTGGAGTCTATGGGGGGAAAAGGAGTCGCCCCAATGCACGGTCACTGCTTTGATTGTCAGCTAAGCCCCCTGATCCCGCCCCAGCGCTGGCAGAGACCTTTCCACCCCGAGCCGAGCCAGGAATGTCCTCTGGGCCTGACCCCCGTCTCCAGCCACCCGAGCGCCGTCTCCCACGCCCAGCTGCTCCCTGGACTGGCCACTTCTGCCACTTGTACACGTCTCCTGCTGTCTCGGTGCTGTCAGCACAGGGGATGAGTGTTGCTAAGCGCTGCTTCATTCGGGCCGGGCCCCAGCCCCCGTCTGTCTCCTGTGGAAGGCGCTCGGGGAGACGGTTTAATTACAGAGAAAATTCCTCCGGGTCCCTTTGTTATCTGTGTAAACAGCGAGCGGGCCAGGGGCTGTTGGCCTGGAATTGGATTTTGGAAGGATCCCTGAGCCCAGCATTCCTGCCTTAATGAGAGAGGAGTGGGAGCTGCTGCGTGGCCGGTCCCTGAGCCGAGGGAGACTCTCTGATCAGGCACTAAACCAAAGGCACCTATCTAGGGACTCAGCTGGGCCTTGTCACCAGGGTCACCTGAGCGCCTGGCTGTCTAGGCCGGAGGCGTGCAGAGGGCTGAATGCACTGAGCTTTGCATGACCTGCTGGCTTATCCTCTCCCTTCCCTGGGTGCTGGGGGGGGCGGTGGCCTGGACCCACTGCTCACGCTAATTTGCTGGGCACCTCCTGAGCATGCGGTCCCCGAGTCCGTTATAATGGTATCTGACCGTCTGTTAGAATGATTATTGGGAGCGTGGTCATGGCCGGGAGCCCCCAGGCACGGCACGGGACCCGTGAGGTTAAGTTCTGCACCAACACGGCCCTGCCCCAGGATCGAGGTTCCAGCCCCCCTCCGGCCCCAAAAGCTGCACTCATCAGAGGACATTTACCATCCCAGTGTTGCCTGCACTAATAACCCCCATCTGCAGCTGGTAGGAGGCTGAGTGGGGAGGGATCAAAAGGGACCCCCGCTTCCCTGCCTAGGGACCCAGTTCTGAGCCTCTGCTGGCACTTGTCAGATCAGGGCAGCCAGCTCCGCCTGCCCTTGAATGTTTGGTGGTGGCTTTTGATTCCTGTCCGCCAGGGAATTAATTCAGGGGAGAAAATCTCACTGCGACCGGGAGGCTTTCTGATGAGGGGCGGCAGGGGTATCCGCTGGAGAGGAGGAAGGGCAACAGGTCTGACCTTCGAGTGATTGCTGTAGCCTGTCCTGGGGGGAGTCCTGGCTGCCCTCTGAGACCGACAAACCGAGGCTTCCCCTTCTTGCACGGTGGGGAAGGTTTAGCACGAGTGACAGGCAGATTGCTGGCCTCCCGGCTCAGCAGGAGACGGGTGACCGGCCCTGGCAGGATGGGGCCCTCCTGCTGTTTGTAACAGCACTCCCCAGCCCCAGTGCAGCCACACATTCAAGGCACAAAGCTAGTGCAAACCAACAGCTTTAAGTGTAGGATCAGGTGCGTGTCTCATACTTCTGCTCCTGGGGCCCACTGTGTCCTGCCTTGTGCCTCGCCGGCCAATGGACTCGGCCCTCTGACACCTATGTCCATCCATTGGTAACTGTAGTGCCAAGCACTTTGCACCAAGACTGATGCTTATTATCGCCATGGTACTGAAGGGGAAACTGAGGCACGCAGCTGCTGAATGACTCATCTGAGGTTACATACACTGGCAGAACCCCAGAGACACCCCAGAAGTCCTGGCTGTCATCTATCTAGGGTATTTGTGGCTCCTATTTCTGTAGTGCCTGAGTGTCTCAGTCTTCATCCTCCTTACCTCCCTGTGAGGCAGGGCCGGGCTGGGGATCTGCCGTGCAGCGAGGCTGTGACCTACCCAAGACGTAAGAAGTCTGGCAGAGCCGGGAATTGAACCTGGGTCACTCGAGTGCCACCCTAACCGCTGCAGTGGTCTTCCCTAAATGCCCAGGACTACAGGCCCTATCAACTCTGAACCTTAGCTCTTCGTTTGGTACAGCTCCGAGCACGTGGTGGTCACTGAATGGCTACTGATAAAATAGGGAGGAGTGGTACCCAGGGACTGGGCAAGCCACATTTACCCACGGGCTCCACCGAGCCCACGAGCTCTTTCGTTTTGGGGACAGGGAACATGGGGCGTGGCGCTGTCGGCCGAGAGCGGCTCTGTCTCAGCAGGACCCCGGCGAGGGCTGGAATCGGCGCTCAGAAGCATGAAGGGGTCTGGGTTTGGCTGCGGTGTCTGATGCAAACCTCTCCCCTTCTCCTCCCAACCCGCCCTGCCCCTAGGGGTCATGTTCGGGGCTCTCGCCAAGCTCTGCTCGGTGGCCATCGACCCACTGGACACACGCTCCCCGCCCGTCCTGCTCCACCGGCTGTACGTCGCCAGCTCCATGGAGCAGTTTGTCATCTTCGGCCTCAACACGGTGGTGCTGGCCACGTTCCTGGCCCAGGAGCACCTGCGCCTCATCCCCATCCTGGCCGGGCTCTTCTCCGTCGGCAGGTGAGACGCTGGGACCAGGGAGGGCAGTGGGCAGCATGGACGATGCACCCAGTTAACTCCCTTCCCCCACCACACACCCCTCCCTGCGCCCCCCCCCCGAGATTCAGTGAAATGCCTCTTGTCCGGCCCCTCCTTAGTAGAGACGCAGCTCGGGGGTCTGACGCGCTGCTCTTGCCCACTGTAGGGCCACTGACACCAGTTCACACCAGCTCAGCGATTCTGGGTGCAGTTCCCCTCACGTCCCCCCTAACTGCAGCTCCCCACTGAGCTCCCGGCCCCTCCCGGCCTGTTGCTCGCCTCAGGGACCGTCGTGAGAGATTCCCGGCCCGTTGCTCGGGCTGCGCTGCCTTCCGGAAACTCCCTTCCCCCGTTGGCATAGCCGCGGGCCGGCCCGGAGCAGCACCCCCAGAGCGGTCAGGCCCATAGAAGTCCGTAGGCACCACAGTGATGTAACAGACAGGAGAGCTCCTCAGAGCCTCTTGTTTATTTCCAGCCACGTTGTGAGCCAGATCTCGTTGGCACGAGTGTAACCCTGATTGCGTCTTCATGGCCGGCTGATTTCTTCAAGTGGGGCGAGCTGGGGGAGCTTCCCACAAGAGTCTGCAGCCTTGGTCTCCAATGAACGGCCGGAGGAGGCTGTGATGGGTACTGGATAGAGCAGAGTTGACGTCAGCCACTTGGCCCTTTAACCTCCCCAGTAACTGCATGATCCTCGCGTTCTCCCCCACCCTGGTCTTAGCTCCTGTTCTCCATGAATTGCGTAAGGTCCCCGGGGCAGGGAGTCCATCCTTACCACGCGCCGCTGCTGGGCGCTACGTGTACTAGTCACCTGGCGAGCTGCCCTCCGCGGCGCTGGGGATGGGTAGCGAACTCTCCGCCCTTTGTGCTGCAGGTGCTGTTACTGGATCAGCCTCCACGTCGGCAGCGCTTACCGTGGCTTTGGCTTCGGCCTCTCTTTCTTCCCGGCCCTGGCGATGACCGTCTACAACCTGTTCTGTCTGTACGACCTGGGCTTCGCCTTCCTCTTCGCGCCCTCTCCAGCGGGTGGGGGCGGCGGCGGGGCCACGCCTGCCCCCACGCGGGAGCCGGCGAGCCAAGGCACTTGAAGGAGGAGACGGCATAGGATGGGGAGAGGCGTGAGCTCCAGCAGCCTCCAGCTCTGAACAGCTGCTCCAACCCAGCTTGGATCAATACTGAGGCAGCGTAAAGCACCCCTCCTCCAGGCCATCCCCAGCTGTGCCCTCCCACCCCTGAGCTGGGCAGTGCTGAGGGATGGACGAGCCCCATAGCTGAAGGCAACTTCTTAGCAAGCACCGCCGTAAGGTCACTAAGACACCACAGAGCAGCAGGGCCCAGCACCGTGCTACCACACAGAATGGGAAGGGCTTTTCCCAGCCGAACGCCTGCAGCGTGCAAAACTGCTCCGGCAAGCTCCTAGGAATACTGTAACTGCCCAGGGAGATCCCCTGGGTCTCTCCCTCCCTCCCTCCATCCCAGCCGTGCCAGGGGCTGTGCTGTGTGCCGGGGCACAGCTGTCTCTGCAGCCTGGCCAAGGTTAATCTGAGCCCAGAGGAGAGCGGCTTTAGCCTCTCCCTTTGATGTGGCCTGGTCCTACCTCCCTCTGGCATGCTGCAGCCAGGGCAGGGAGATGAGCAACTGTAGTGTCCTAATGACCGGCTAAGCCTGGCCGAGCGGGTCATGTGGGCAGACCTGGGCTAAAAGCCTGGCTTGGTTGCCCTTGAAAATTAGCCTGAACCCCCAGGAGAAGGCTCTGAAATCCTCAGCCCCAGTCCTGTCATTTGTCTTGCTGTTTCCTCCACGGGGCCAGGGCGCCTCACGGCCACTGCCCGGCCCCTGGAGCAGTGCCCAGAGGAGCCGCCCCCCCCACATACAGGCAGGTTACAGAACACAGACTGCAGGCACAAGTCGGGTACTCAGTTGTGTGAGTGGCTGGGGGGTTAAGCCCTTCTCTGTGCATTTATCATCCCAAATACGCTTGATCAAAGTGACTTTCTGAGTTAAGAGGGGCAGCGGTGGCTTGCTGGGAGAGAGGATTTCATCCGGAGCAGAGCAGTAGCCAGTGGGCTTGATCCAGCATTGCCCTGCTCCTCAGGGGGGTACGTAACCCACGGCAGGGTGCCCCCTGCTCCCAGAGCAGAAGGGTGACGATTGGTAGAGAGGAACGGGAAAGCAGGCTGGCTGGTGAGCTGTGTGGGATGCAGGGGGCAGGAGCAAGCCCAGGTGGCGGGTAAGCAGCAGGTGGAAGGGGAGCTGGTTGGTTGTAGTGTGACAGGAGACGGCTGTTAGTGCTGTTGGGGGGGGACATGCAGTGGTGTTGTGGCAAGATGCAGTGCTGGGCCCAGGACCTTACAGAGACAAGGCAGGTGAGGAAATCATCTTTTTTTGTCCCTCAGCCCCAGAAGTCAGGCCACTAAAAGACAACACTTCCCTCACCTTGGCTCTGTCTGATCACCACTAAGAGTTCGAACTCCCCCACCACTGCCCGAGGCAGAAAAACACCTGCCAGGATCTTGGCTTCCTCCCTGCCGTGGATGATTTGCCAGGACGGCGTAGTCCCTTTCCTAGGTAACCCCACTTCCGCTCTGCCCAGAAGGGACAGCACCTGAACTGTGAATTCTGAGAAGGGAAACTTGGGGCGAAGCTGCCCCTCCCCCAAGGCCAAGCCCCTCAGTTCTGTTCCTGGAGCAGAAACCTGCCTCCCTCCTCTACTTGTACAACCACTGTGCAGGCCTGGGCCCAGCACTGCAGCGGCAGGAACTCCCTTAAAATCCAAGTGGAGGGTCCGGTCGGCCGCTTCCTGTGCAAAAAGGCCCTTACATGTAGTGACGGTGGCCACTGCTCTGCTGGTTCCCTGCAGAAACTACCCGGGGAAAAACCTCTGAACAAAATAAAATATTGTTTCTACCTCTTCAGGCCCTGCCGCGTCTCTTACTGGAAGGGGGATCGGCACCAGTGAGGGATTTCGGCAGCACAAAGCGATAGCGGGAGCTGGTTGCAGGAGTGCAGGCCCAGAGCCTCCCAGAACAGCCTTAGGCACCAAGCTGTGATTGCTTTCAATGGGCATCAGGTTCCTAAAGGCCTCTGATGCTGTGGGCTGGAGAGACCAAGGCTCGGTCCTTTGTTACCTAGCGAGATCCACGGGGCTGTGTACGCCAAGCAGTACAGGTACCAGCTTAATATTCCCCCACTCCCACCTGCAAAGCGGCATCAGCTCACGAGCTGTGAGGCGTCAAACACCCTCCTCCGGCGAGAAGAGGGACAGGTGACTGGATGGAAAATCCTCTCCCAACTCATCAGTTTTCACTCTCCCTCCCCAGTGGGTGGGGAAGGTGACACTCTTCATGCTTAGCAATGCTGCAGCCCCAGGCCGACCCTGTGGCCAGTGCAGTAGCCCCCAGGAGCTACAGCCAGGGACAAGCGCAGAGGCGCCCGGAGCCCCCCACCTGACTCTCTGACCCGAGGCTCAGGGACATGGGACGGGACGGCAGCCAATGCAGGGGTCATGGTAGCCAGTAGGGGTTTGCAGCAAGAGAGAAGGGGCCAGCTCTGACTGACAATAGCGGCTTTATTTCACAGGGAGGGGGGCGGTCTCAGGTTCTAAGTCTGGAAGCAGCAGGGCCTGCAGGCAGAGTCTGGGCTACGTGGCCAGCGCTGCCCTCCGCTGGTGGCCCCAGAGCCTGCAGCTGCCCTGGGTCATTTAAGCACCCAGCCTCTCTCCTGCTGGTCCCAGGCTGATTTCCCCCTTCCAGGCCAGCAGCTTTGGGCAGAGCGCAGAGCCCCCTCCGCTGCCTCCAGGAGGCGGCGAGGGACACCCCCTGGCAGGTGATGCAGAGGACGCCCAGGAGGAGAGGGCCCCCGCCCAGCAGGATCGCCAGGACGATGAAGACGAGGTGCTGCCGGTGTTGCGCCGCTGCAGGCTTGCTGGGAAAGAGGGAGGGGTACGCCGGCGAGGAGCAGGAGTGGGAGAGCTCATGGAAGGTGCAGAAGGGGGGGCAGGCGGTGCAGTTGTTGGCGGTGTCCCCCCGGCAGGTGTAGCAGGACGGGTGGCAGGTGGCACAGACCTGGACAGGGCGTGGGCTCCTGTCCAGGCTGGGAGACCTCCGGGATCGGTTGTAATAGCGGGGAGGGCAGTAGGACAGGCAGAGGTGCTGGAACGCATAGAAGGCGCTGCTGCATTCTGTGGGGAGAGGAGCAAGAGTTCGCATGAGACCAGGGCACCTCAGGCTACGTACTGCAACACGGGCTGAAATGCAGCCACCTCTAGGGTGGGCAGATAACAGCCAGCACAGAGCCAGCTGTAGGGCACGAAGGGACTTAGTTGGAGCTTGCAGCCCATCTTACTGAGGTGCCCTGGCATGGCCAGTGCCCACACGCAGCAGGGAAGCCTGGGCCCACATCCACAAAGCGATTTCAGTGGCAGTTAGGAACCTAGATACCTTGGAGGATCTGGGCCTTGGTGTTTAAAGTCTCCTCCAAGAAAGCCCTCCAGGTGTGGAACGCCAGTGCCTGCTCTCTGCAGCACAAAGGGTTCAATTGGCCCTGCCTGGATTCAAACCTGTGACTCCCAGGAATCTAAGTGGTTTCTAGTTCCAACCTGCTGCACACAGGACTGACATCCCCTCGGGCTTAAGGAGAGACAGGCACGTTTCTGGCTGCGGGGTTGAAACCAGAGACTGATTCAGCCCCAGGCCGGCCCGGTTTGCTGAACCCAAGTCGAATGGCTTAGCAGCCCCTCTGGCCAAGGCGAGCGTGCCCCACTGTAATGCCTGATTGAAGGAGGGGGAAGGACACCAGGCTGACATGAAGCAGGCTTCCCCAACTCATTCCTGGGGCCAGCAGGAGATGCCGGTATGGCCAGGGCCCAGCACCCCTGGAAGGAGCGGGGGGGTCTGTCACTCAAGGACCCCCTGGCTCCTCGCTGAGGAGCGCCACTGACTGGATTCTTGGAAGATCCAGCCAGGAGAGGGAACACAAAAGCATCCTCAGGGCTGCTGCATGGATGTACCTCCCCCCACCCAGCTCACCAGGCAAATGGTCTCCTCTGAGGTGAGCTGAGGGGACTCCTGGGTGGCGGGCTGTCCTGGCAGAGCCCTGCCGGCTCCGGGGGTGGGTGTCAGGGAGAGCCGGCCACGTGGCTGTGGATAACTCTCGACTTTGCCTGAGGGCTACAGCAGAGCCCCATTGGGGCCCCATGCTAATGGGTCGATTGGTGCCAGGACAACTCACCCTCGCACGCTCCCTCGGAGTCCCGCCTAACACACTCGCTCACAACGGAGGCTGCTATCTGCCTGTCCGTCATGGCCTCGTCCGTGCCGTAGAGCTGCAGGACGACACTGGTGAGGAGCCCTGGAGAGGGGGGTCAAGAGAGGAGGAGCTTCAGACTCGATGCTGGGGAGCCCACGATCCCAAATGCCACGAGTTCCCTACAAGACACCTGCCCGGACACTTCACGGATCTCTGGCCCCGAAGGGTTAACCCCAGGCACATGGCGCTATGGAGGAGCGCTGGGACCACCAGGTGTTGGACGGGTGAGTGAACGAACGCCATGGCGATGCACAGCCGGAGCCTGCTCCACCCCATCCCAGCGCTAAAGGCCGTGAGTGCCCCTGGCCAGGGAGCTTTCAAGGATCCTAAACAGGTGCAACCTCACTAGCTCCAGAATCCCCATCAGCAGAGGGAATTGAGCCCAGGCCCTGTGGACATGAGCGGTGCAGGAGAATGATGGGATAAACAGGACGGCAAAGGAGAGGTGCACAGGGGAGGAAACGTAACCGGGCTCAGGCGCACCACTGGTTCCTGGTGCACAAGGGATTAACTCCGTCTCAGCTTCCCCTTGCACACGCGTTCAGGGGAAGAGCTGTGAACGGCCACCTGGGAGACACCCCTGCCTTTGGGAACAGTGCGCTCCCACTGGGAGATGGCAACGCAAGTAACAACTAACCCGGGAAGAGACCTTGCTGCCTAGAACTCCTCTGCTGGCCTACAGGGGATCATCCTTCCAGTTCTTTAGGCACATCCCCCCTCGCCAAGCCGTTCAGCAGCCTGGGATGTCCTGAACTCTGCTCACCCTCAGCTAACCAGAGGAAAAGCAGCTGTAGCGATAGCAACAGGGCTCTTGCCTATGTCTCCTGCATGACGGGGGCGCTCACCTGTGTTGTAAGCATCACCCTTGTTCTCGAGGAAGAGCGTCCATGTGCCTCGTGGGTCCTCGTCCCAGAAGTGCGTGGACATGAAGGACCAATCCCTGTAGCCCTGGTTGCTGGTGTCGTATGGCCTAGCGGGGGCAGGGAAATGCACAAACCCTTCAGACTTTGGACACTAGAAGGTCATGGGATGCACCTCAGAAACCCAGAGGTGAGCGTTGGACAAGTCTCCGGGTTCTTACAATGGCAGCATCAAACGTACCAGAGCCCGAGAGAACTGGCCTGCCTTAACCATTTGCCTTTCTAGCAGGAAGACTTCTCGAAGCAGCCTTCACCTCACAGCCCTGCTGGGGTAACTGTCTCCTGGGCATACGCTGCTCCCCAGCTTGGGTCAGGAAGGAACCTGTGCCCCTGTAATCTAGTGCATTGTGGAGGTAGTGACTTCCCCTCAAGAAGTCAGCATTGGCCACTGTTGGAGACTGGATACCACACCAGATAATCCATGGATCCATTCCAGTGCGGCAGTTCTGGTATTCCCAGCGCAATGGTTCCATATAGAGACACGACCTACCCCTCATCTAGCAGAGACTCCCATCGTCCCCCCCACACACACACACTCACCTTTAGCAATATGGGAAGGGCAGGGTGGTTGTAACCCTGACACCTGTTTGTGACCCTCTGCAGGGTCGTGACCTGCAAGTTGAGAACTCCTATCCCAGTGCCACAGCTCGCTTTGGAGCAATCTCACTCCCTGAGATTCAGGTTTTAAGTTTCTATAGCCATGAAATTCCCATTTGATCCATGGGGGGGGGGGGGGGGGAGGTGCAGCCTGCAGTGAAGTACCAGCAGGAAGTGTTCGGTCCACCCCTTACCTGACGGCCACCAGGGTGGACTTGGTTCCCATTGGGCTGGTCAGAGAGATGGCCAGATCCCCTCTCCTGCTGTAGCTTAGAGAGATGCGGACCTGGACGTGCTCTAGGGAGCGGATATGCCTGGTCCTCCCGATGCAGGTGGAGACTTTTTTGCTGACTGTGAGTTTTGAGCCTATCTCCCTGCCAGGAGACAAGAAGAGGAGGTGAAGGCGTCTGCCCCAGCTTGGGGCCCAGAAACCCAATGAGACCAGGTACGGGGGAGTCTGCTACTAAAGCCTCTTGCTTCAGCGGATATTTTTTAATGAAACCACAAAGGAACAGCATCAGGTCAGGCGTGTCCAGCAAACCGGAGCTAGAGCAGAGCAGGGCTTTGGGATAGAAGTTCATAGGGTCCAAGCAGAGGATGGGGATCACTCTTTGTGGGCAGGGTTATTTTTCTGGGGGAGGACCCCCCCAGTGACCCAGCTCTTGCCCCCATGAATCTGGGGGACAGGCAATCACTAATCTTTGCTGCCACCCCCTTTAACACCCGCACCGAACTGCAACAGCAGGAGCTCCTGAAGTGCTGTGGCATTTGTAAGTATCCAGCCCATACTCGGGAACCTGGTCTCCATCCCAAGGTCTCATTTCCCTGCGAAAATGTCCTCGGGAAGTGGTTCCCAGCTCCTGCTTTGTGCACAGAAAGGCTTTTCTACCAGGATTTCCCCCACAACGCGCTACACAAGGGGTCGGATTCCAACGGGATTTCTTCTCTTACAGGGGCGCGTAGACAACCTTGACTGAACACTTCCTCTGGGGCCTGGTCGTAGTCCACTTCTTGGCCAGGTCCACCAGATCGCCAGCATCCAGGAGTCCATAGCCGTAATGGTGGCTTACTGAAAAACAGAGACACCAGCCCAGGGTAGGATCGAGCCCCAACACGGGACTGCGAAGCCGTGACTCATGGGAGCTTATTGCTGCCTCTTGTTCTTTTAAATACCATGGCAGAAGTAACTAGGATCCCGGTAGCAATTTGCACTGAGTAAAGATCTAACACGCAGCCTCACCTTTGCGTCCGACTCCGTTCAAGGCCCAGTCTTCTGCCTGCAGGTGGGCTGGTTTGGAGGCTCTCACCACGAGATGCTGCATATCGCGCCAGGTCAGCACTGGGCTAGAGACAAGGAGGACTTTGGGAAAGAGGTCTCCTGCATCAAAAGGCTGAGGTGACTCTGGGGCTGGTGAGAGGGGGCAGGTGGCTTCTGCTCATCCACACAGCAGGTAGAGCATGGGCAAGCTTTCTCCAGACAGTCCCAGCTTGGTCACCAGTGCTTTGGAGAGGCCACGTTACAGGGTTAATAGCAGACCATCTGTGGTTCATTCAGTCCTTGGCTTCTCTGCCAAAAGGGAGCCAGTTAGGGCAGATGGTGGGTTGGACACCCAGCCATGTAGACTGGATGGAGACCCACCAACTGGTTTCCCGCAGGCAGCTGAACAGCTGGGAGGGGGCGCTAGCGTTGGTTCCCTGAACTGTATCCCTGGAGAGGAGACTGCGCAACCCAGGTCATCGTGAGCTATTTACTGTGTTTGCTTTTGTCGGGGTGATGGGGACATATTTGGACCATAATCCCTACAGACGTTCTAAGTGACTCTGGAAAGAGGCCCTAGCAGATTCCCTGGGGGGTAGCGGCTGCGTTGCCTTAGGAGTGCAGAGTGAACCCATGTTCTACCTACTTGGCCTCCAGCGCGAGCGCGATCATCCCGGCAACCAGGGGGGCAGAGGCCGAGGTGCCCGTGTGCTTGTCGGTGCAGCGGTGCCGCAGGTCAGTTGTCACCTGGGGAGAGAGGGGAGGTGAGGAAGCCGTGGGATTGGCTTCTCAGAGAGATGCAGAGACACATGCTGTGCTGAATCGACTGCTGGGTCTGAGCGGGTAAAGGAGCAGCAGTGAAATTCAGGGCAGAACTCTCGAGCCATCACTCTGCTCCCCCGTCGGCCAGAAGGGGTCACCGCTGAGCCGCCTCTTGGCTGGGGCCCTGCTGCGGTGGGCCCTGGAGTGCAGCCTTAACCTAGGGGAGAGAGGAACGGGCGGGGGGACGACTCACGATCTGCTTCTCGCTCTTGATGCCGCTGCTGTAGGTGGTGGTGAGGGTGGAGGCGCAGGCCTCGCTGTACCAGGGCACCCGGCCGCTCTCGGTCGCGCTGCCCACCGACAGGGTGTAGATGCTGTTGGTGTACCCATCGCAGTTACAGTTGTCCGAGTGGATGCCGCCGTTGCCAGAGGCCCAGACGAAGAGAGAACCCAGGCCGCCGCGTCCCTGTGGGGAGGGGAGCAAGCAGGGACCAGTGTTACACTGCGGGGTGGGGACAGAGTCCCTGTTGCAGTGGCGTTAATATGGTGCTAACGTGCCACAGGGCTCCTCCCTGCTCCCCTGTCTGTTCGAAGTGGAGGTATTCCTGGGGCCTGGCTACAGCTGACCTAGTTTCCATGGAAACACAATAGACGGTAGTTAAGCTGACAGCATGCATACAGGGTGCTATTTCGGAGGGGGATGGGAGTAAATAGGAAGGGCGGGGCTAGTCCCATGTAAAATTATACCCAACATTTGTTCGTACTGGATCAAACCAAGGCTCCAGCCAGCTTAGCCTTTAGCAGCAGGCTGGCTCGGACGTGTCAGTGGAGGGCAAAAAAGTACCCAGCACCGTGCGTGCATGGGGAGCAGAATTCCTCCCTGAACTGGCCCCAGGTGCCTGGCTGAGAGCTGCCCTGCTGGGGGGGCTAGTGCAGCAGAGTGCCCAGTTCTGTGCTCTCCAGCCCACGTTATCCCCCCCTTCAGAAGCCACAAACCCCCTTGACTGCCAGAGGTAACGAGCCAGCAAAGGAACGAAGCCCCAGAGCCCACGCTTACATTCGCTATCCCCTTGTAGAACGCTTCCAGGGCCAGGAGCCCAGGTCCATCCACAGTTTTACCATCATCCTCTGGGCCCCAGCTCGCGCTGTAGATGTCGATGTGTTGGGGGCGGAAACTCAAGGATTGAGCCTCCACAATGTCTGTGATGGGACCATCGAGCATCCTCACACCTGTGGGGTCAGGGAAGAGAGGGCGGCTAGGTCAGAGGTCTCAACGAGCCAGCACTGCCCTTAACAGGCCCATGAGCCCTCTCCCACTCCAGGTCAGGCCGGCGTCTCCAGTTGCTGACATTAGCATGCAAGCCTCCATGTTAGCCTCATAACCAGGGCCCTACCAAATTCACAGCCATGAAAAACCGTGAAATCTGGTCCCTGTAGTATACAGATTTCACAGGGGAGACCAGCGTTTCTCAAATTAGGGGGCCTGACACTAAAGGGACTTGCGGGGGGGGGGGGGGGTCACAAGGTTATTTTACGGAGCGTTGCTGTATTGCCACCCTTACTTCTGCGCTCCCTTCAGAGCTGGGCGGCTGGAGAGTGGCGGCTGCTGGCCGAGCCCCCAGCTCTGAAGGAAGTGCTGACACCAGCAGCAGCGCAGAAGTAAAGGTAGCAGTACCACAACCCCCCCTACAATAACCATGTGACTCCCCCCACCCAACTCCTTTTTGGGTCAGGACCCCTACAATGACAACAGTGAAATTTCAGATTTCAATAGCTGAAATCATGCAATTTATAAAATCCTCTGACCGTGAAATTGACCAAGATGGCCTGTGAATTTGGTAGGGCCCTAATCCTAATGTAGCCAACAGCTCTTCTAATCCCTGTGCAGCAGCTAAACAAGAGCTCCCTCTAGTGTCACGCAAGGCTTCAGCTTCAGCCAGGTCGGCCTAACCTTGAGCACTTTGCATCTGTTCAGCGCAATGCCCAGGCATGAACCAGTCAATCTCCGTAGCCAGAGCAGCGTGGTGAGGCAGGGGCGGGGTTTTCGCTATTCTACAGACAGACACACAGAGGTTAAGGGACCAGATGTTCAGAGATGCTGAGCACCTGCAATTCCCATTGGCTTCAAATGGATTTGTAACTACTTGCTCCGGCTGCAAAATAAAAATCAATCGGGTCCTAACGGAGCGTCCAAGCCCATGCAGTACGTAATCGGCGGAGCTGGGTTAAGAGCTCCGGAGCTCCTGCCCTCACGCCCTGAGCTCAATCCACTAGACCGTGCTGCCTCTTAGGATACTTGCAGCCGGTTTTAGCCAAGAGTTTGGTTTGAGAGGCCAGAACTGCCCTTCTGCTGTACAGCCAAGTCCCTGTTCTGGGGCCATGCTCGGGCCCTCCCTTCCCATGGTATCTGGGAAGTATCACGCCAAGAAAGCAGGTTGCTTACCTCCAATTTTTGCATTGTACGCGACGCCGACTCCACAAAGTCGGTTGTTGGCTGCAGCTGCCACCTCTCCTGCGCAGCGTGTCCCGTGCCTGAGGGACAGAGGCAGGGAGCGAGAGTCACCACAGCCGTATCGGCCAGCCAAACAGCCAGATTCCCCCATATGCTCGGCCTTGCCATGAGGGACCGCACGTGCTAATGCTGACTAGCAGCTCTTCCTCTCCCTGGAATGTTCCGTTGGATCAGGGATGGTCCCTCCTTAAGTCACCTTGGGGGTCGCTTTCCATTTGGGCACGACTCAGTCACGTGCAAGTCGTGGGAAGTGGTGCAGTAAGTGCTGGCAGGTGGGATGAGAGAGACCCACTGAAGCCACCCAGCCTGCCTGATGTCCCAGAGCATTACATCTGGTCACCGTGAGAGGAGGAGGGGCCAGACACAAGGTTAGGATCCTCCTATTTGAGTCAGCTGGGGATTCAAGGTACTGGACACTCCGGGGTACATTGCGCCCTGCATACACGCACTGGTGAGCCTGCCAGACCAATACCGCTATCGTAACATCTTCACTACAGCGGAGACGCTGCTTAGTGTCACTGCCTAGGTAGGTGCAATCCTGAGGCAATCCCTCTGACTCCAATCCAAGTGCCTGAATGTCCCCCCGCAGGAACACGCATGCTTTGTAACCCTAGTCCTTCATTGTTCAGGGACAGAATTCGCTTCCACTTCTTCACCTCAATGCATCCGAATACTGAATCTCATGACGCATCCGAAGGACAACCCTGGAGATTAGCTCTACCACCAGAGAGACAAAATCCCCAGGGCAGGGGATTTAGATCTGGCCACCCCAAGCAGCACAACCCCCATTTGCTGCAGGAACTCACCGATTCTCATCCCAGACGTTATAACGAGGCTGTGGGTCGGGATCGTTACTGTTGAAGTCATAACTCGCAAGGGGATCCTAAAGCAAGAGGAAACACGAAGGTGAGAAGACTCTGCTTTAGAAACAGTGTCTTTGTTACACTGGACCTTATACGTTCGCTTTAACCACTAGAACGAAGCCAACAACCAGGTAAATAATCAGCATCTATAGAGCACTCCACATGGTGAGAGTTCTTCACAAGTGTTACCATGTGCGCCTATGGGGCACGGATAACAATAGCCCAGGGGTTAATCCAGGGGAATCCGATGGCCTGTGTTACACAGGAGGGCAAACTAGATGATCAGAGTGGTTGCTTCTGGCCTAATAATCTATTAATCCCTATTTTAATAATAGGAAAACAAAGATTACCTAAAGTAATTCAGTAGCAAAGCCAGGATTAGAACAGGAATTCCTGGCTCCTAGCCCTGTGCTCAGTCCACTGGGTCACTGCCTCAACCACCCAGACATACCCCACCCCCACCCCCACACACACACTTAACCAGCGCAACTTTGTAGACCACTCTTCTGGTTTAAACCCAGTTACACCAGTTTAATTTAGATGCAAATTAAACTGATAGAAAACAGGTTTACATCAATGTACACATCTGTGTTTGGTTTGACAAGGTCTACTTATAATCACACCTTTGGTTAAACTGGTGCTACTCTGTTTTGACCAGAGCGTGAGGGTACCTGATGCTTTACGAAGGAAGTCTGTGTCATTATCCCCATTTTAAATATGGGGAAATGGAGGCAAAAGGAGGTAAAAAGTCACTTGCTAAAATAACCCAGCAGGTCTGTGGCAAAGCCAGGAACAGAAGTCAAGCCTCCTGAATCCCATCTCAGTGCTTTGTCCATTAGCCCAGTGGTTCTCAAGGGATGTGTGTACCCCAGGGGGTAGGCAGAGATCTTCCAGGGGGTACATCACTCATCTAGATATTTGCCTAGTTTTACAACAGGCTACATAAAAAGCCCCAGCAAAGCCAGTACAAACTAAAATTTCAACCAGACATTGATTTGTTTATACTGCTCTATAGACTATACACTGAAATGCAAGTACAATATTTATATTCCAAATGATTTATTTTATAACTATATGGTCAAAATGAGAAAGGAAGCAATTTGTCAGTACTAGTGTGGCTGGGACACTTCTGTATTTTTACGTCCGATTTTATAAGCAAGTAGTTAAGTGAGGTGAAACTTGGGGGTACGCAAGACAAATCAGACTCCTGAAAGGGAGACAGTCGTCTGGAAAGGTTGAGAGCCGCTGAATTAGCCCATGCTGCCTCTCTAGGAGAGGATATGGCTGGGAGGAAGGAGTCAACCCAACTTCTACGCTATTTAGAGGACGTACGAGGTTCACTATAGAGGATCACTTATTTAGGAGATTCAATTGCTCCTGTCTCCATTCGTTTTCTAAACACGTGCTGGGATGCAGCTTCCTCTAATTACATCTCGTCATGTTTCTTTGGTCTTGGATATTTCTTTTATAGAAGCCATTTCAAACGTTGGCAGTTTCCCTCACGGAAGAGGCTAAGCCTTTTGATCCAGCCATCCAGATGCTGGGCCCCACCACACCAGGATAAAAGTTTTCACAGCTTCTCCTCTTCCTTGCAGGGAATATGCTGCGAGAAGCAACTAGCTATAGTTGATGGATCCCAAATGACTCAGCTGTGGAGGTCACAACATTGGGAGGCCTGGATAGTGTCCGATTGATCTTACGTAGTTAGCAGACAGATCAGGGTGGTCTCTCTCCAGTCCATCATCCAGG
Organism: Chrysemys picta bellii; assembly: GCF_011386835.1. Lineage (NCBI taxonomy): Eukaryota > Metazoa > Chordata > Testudines > Emydidae > Chrysemys > Chrysemys picta. The sequence goes on along the minus strand of NC_088815.1, from coordinate 13,125,057 downwards.
ATGGAGAGCACCACGCCCAAGCCGGTGTACCCCTTGCTCCAAGCCGTAAGGACGTTCAGGTCTGGACGGACGTCGTTGTTCTGAAACGAAAGCCAGACCAGGTTTGAGCACAAAGGTCCATTCTGGCCTGTGATCTATGAATCACCTTTACAAATCATAGAATTGTAGGATTGGAAGGGACCTTGAGAGGTCTTTTAGTCCAGACTCCCGCACTCAAGGCAGGACTAAGTATTATCTAAACCATCCCTGACAGGTGACTGGCTAACCTGCTCTTAAAAACCTTCAATGACCGAGATTGTTCTGATTTATTACCAGTATTATTCCTACTTTACAACTAAGGAAAATGAGGCATGCAGTGGTGCAATGACTTCCTCAAGCAAATCAGAGCTGAAGAATAAAAGCCAGGAGTCCTGGCACCCAGTTGGCTGCTCTAAATGCTAGAACGCACTTCCTCACGGACCGTTAAACCAAGAGGATACGGTAGCAGAGTTAGAGGAGGATCAGACAGGAGGAGGTAACAGAATACAAATTCTTACCATGTACCACTGTTTATGGAACCAAGGATCTGTTGGCACAACAGCGATGGTTCTTTTCGTACGCCTCTTCAGCGTTTGCTGCTCAAACCAGTGGACCTAGATGGAGAGGAGTCACCCTTCTTAATGCCAGGGAAAGCAGCAAGTTCCTCTTCGCCGGTCTACTCCCAGTGACAGATTTCACCTCCCATTGAACATTTCCCATACCATTTCCACCTCCGTGTTCTACCGGCTTGGTGGAAGGGCCATTTTAACCATACATCTGGAGGTTTTCCATAGCCCCCGAAGTAGACCTCATTTCCTGAAGCTTTAGTCTGTGGTTGCAAAGCACTAACAGAAAAGACCCTCTATCAATTCCTAACCAAATCAGTTCCAAAGTCTGTTACAGACTTTTTAACTGACAGGGCATCAAATTAATTAGGAGATCGTTGGCAAATGCATCCAAGGTTTGCCTCTAGAAGACTACTTTTAGGAAAAAAACAACATTGGCAGTTGCTCATGACAAGATAAAAGGGCTATTGGTCCTTCGGCTTCAGATCTGATCACAAGCTGGGACTCAAGAAGAAAGCCCTTCCACCAAACAAACAGTGTATAGTAACGTGCTATTAGTTCTTCTGCCATCCTCTGAAGCACTGGCCGCTGTCAGGGATGAGCTATCAAAGTAGGTGGGACCCTGCATTCAAGGCTACACATTCTGGTTTGACAGCACAGCAACTCCCTTCAATCGGTGTCTGATCTGCAGTATTTATAGACATAACTATGGAAGCCAATCGCTTGGCCAATCCCCTTCCACCTTAGCTCTGAGGTACGTCTCAACCAGAAGCCAGGAGCTCCATGCAGGAGTAACTCAGTGATATTCTCTGTCCTGTGCTATGCAGGAGGCCAAACTAGATGCTCACAATGGTCTGGTCTAGCCATAAAATTCACGAACACAATTTCTAACAAGCTGAAGTTCTTTTGAGCTTCCACCACAAATTACACTCGGTTCACCTTGGGCTCTCTTTTCAGATGCACGTGCCAGCCCCAGTGTCTGTTCAGGGATTCCTGTACCATGCCTCGGTGTTTGAAATGGTAATAGTGTTCCCCTTCAATTATCTGCAGAAAGAAGAGTTATATACAAGGCTATGACACGAGTGACAACCATGTCGGAGAAAAGCAGTTCTCACTCTTTGATTGGTTGCAGCAAAATCAGATACTTTATTCTCAAGCAATTGCATAGAGGGAGAGAGTGCACTAGGACACAGGGTCTCCCCCTCCTAGGCAGGTCTCTCTACAGGTAAACAATTACAGCAAGCATTTATACCTTTTGTTACAGACAATAATAAGCAACAGCTGCATTTTGTTTATACATAGGTCATCCTGATATCTTATTTTTCTCACTTATTTAGACTCTAGTCTACATTCCATCTTATCTACACAAGGTCACCACAACTTCTCACACAGTTCTTTCCCACTCGCCTCACACAATCCTCGTTTCTACAAATCTTGCGTTATTAGGGTTACAGTTAGCCTGACTCTTGCTAACAAACTGTCATGCATTGCAATCCCCTTCCTGTCAGTTCTTTCTCTCTTTCCACAACCAGAAGCCACCAGGAAAATTACTCATGTATGCCTTTCAGCATAATAAACTGCAGGATCTGGCATTCTCTGAGTATACAAGCTAGATCTCTTCTCCGCTATAAGCACTTCCTCTGGGCATACTTTAATATATAGAAACAGAACAGAGAGTTGTGTGGGGTGGTTTATTTCCCTTCTATATTTGCCTTTGTCATTTTAGAATTCCCTTCAGAGTAATGGAGAGCTAACGTTTCTGATCAACCTGCCAACTGCTGGCTGACTGGGGTGGGTCGCTCCATGTTTCCATTTTTTCAGTCATGGGGCACTAGGTGAAGCCACAGTGAGTGGCAGTTTGAATGGAATTTTGTTCTCCCTAAAGGACAGGCATCCGCCGAAGATCCCCAGCTCTGAACACACCAGAGAGCTGGTTTCACAATCGGTTAGCAAATGACATCTTTTAAAGCGAAAGACGGAGAGAAACAAGATAAAGATCTGCACAGCCTTTTAAATATTCTATGAGGCCATTTGGATGCTACAGGAGAAAGCTAGGGAAGGACACAGAGGTGGAGCTGATAAAGAGGAAATCCTTGTAATATCTAATGGCAAGCACAGAGCCTCTGCTTAAGAGAGAAAAACGTTTTGTGGCAAGTTTCGGCTCAGAACTAAGTTATTCATGCGGCTGAGTTACCCTGAAAACAGCCCTATACAATGGTAAAGACAAGTAGTTGTTACTTAGCAAAGCACCACTCGGATAAAGGTCGGTTTGGCGACTGAAACATTACCTTGTAGGGAACATACTGCCAAGGAAACAACGGAGGGTGGAAAAGGGGCAAACAGATGTTCAACTACCCAGACTCAAGGTGAATGGAAGGTGGACAATGGTTGCACTATTTCAGAAGTCTCAGCAATGTAGAGCACCTAGAATAAAGGACAAGTAGAAATCCTAGAGCATATTCAGAGAGTGACTGGGAGAGGAATCAAAGAAAAAGGGCTAAGAAGATAATGGATTTTAGAACGAGGTCTGAGGGAGGTGACATTGAATTAGTGGGACACCTGGCTGGAGGAAGCACCAGCATTCCTCCTGCCCAGAATTTTATGGAGAAGGCAAGCCACTGTATGATCAAAGCAAGCACCATGGAAGATGGGTAGGTCAATATCTGAAAAAAAATCAAGGTGGAAAGTCGGTTGGGGGCTTGTTTTGGTATAACAGAAGATCAGATTAAAAGGAGGGATGGGGAGGTCGTTTGTAACCAAACAGCTGCTCCAGTGGAGTTCTCGAGGCCTAAAACTGGTTGTATAAGCAGAGGTGGTGAATTTGATCTCTTATTGATTTACGGGGATACATGGCAGGATGATGGCTGTCAGCCATTTAGAACTAAAAGTCGATAAAGCTCTCTTTCAGATAAGAGTGTCCACTGGCAGGCTGGCTTTGTGTTCGGTAAGGTAGTGTAAACTAGGGAGGCAGTATGATCTAGTGGATAGAGCACCAGACTGGGAGTCAGGACCCCTGGGTTCTATTCCTAGCTCAGCCACTAACCTGGTGCATGACTTTGGGCAAGTCACTTCCTCTGCCTTCCTCCCACCCTTTATCCATCTGGTCTATTTAGACTGTAAGCTTTTCAGGACAGTAGCGGTCTTTTACTAGACGTTTGTACAGAACCTAGCACAATAAGGCCCCAAATCTCAACTGGGGCGTCTAGGTTTTAAAACACTAAATAAATATAACTAAAAAGGTGCAGAGAATGCATCCAGAGAGACCAGGGAATGCTGACCAGAGCCATGGACTGCAGGGTTTGGAAAAGCAAGTGTTCCCTTCTAGTATTATTATTACATTATTAAAAATTTAATGGAAGTGTTTTAATTAATCTGGGATTTTTTGGTAAAATCTTTTTTTTACCAAAACTTAATTATGGGCCCAACTATAACGAGAGAGACCTGGTCTGCACCAAACTTTTTTTCTTTAAATTGCCATCCATTACTAATCTCCTGGTGGCAGCGTTAGTGCAGATAATGGGCTGGACACCAGTGGTAGTCTATACAACCTTGCTGTATAATAGGTCCTCTCTTTAAAGATTCATTTGCATCTGTTGTCAATGCCATATGCATCGGGTATGCTTTTAGCTTGAGCTGCCGCATGAGGAGGAATTGGTAATGATGCTAGAATGTCACCATCTAAAAATAAAAATAGAGCCTGATAAAAGCTTCTCAGATACAGATCTGGCAGAGAAAAGGGAGTGTGAGGGGAGGAAAATGGATAAATAAGAGGCAAGGTTGGCAGGAGACAAAGATTGCAACATCAAATGGCACCTATGCAGGGCTGGCCCGGAAGCCTCCTACTTAGTCCTAGGTACAGTGTAGTAGTTTCACTTCTGGAATAGTCATCCAGGCCATGTGAGGTCACCATCAGAAGTGTGAACTTCGGCAGCAGGTCAGCCTTTCATCCAGGGCCGGCTCCAGGCACCAGTTTAACAAGCAGGTGCTTGGGGCAGCCAAGGGAGAGGGGCGGCACCTGCGGCAATTCGGGGGCGGCAGGTCCCTCACTCCCTCTAGGAGCGAAGGACCTGCCGCTGCCGATCGCAGCTTTTCCCCTCCCGCTTGGGGCAGCAGAAATGCTGGAGCCGGCCCTGTTTTCATCAGCTCCCACTGCAGACAATCAGGTGGAGGAGTGACCTGGCCCCCTGGCTCTCAACAGGAGCTTTTCCAGCTGGGGAACAAAATGTGGGGGTGTCTTTAGAGGGAGAAGGGTATGCGTCACTCCCCCAGCCCCCCTCTTAGAAACCTCCCCCCACATTTCTTGGAAAGGGGGTTTGGAACAGGAAATTGACTGAATCCATGGGGAAGGACTGGAGGGGTGTGGGGAAGGGGAGAGTTGGGGAGCAGCCACCCATGGGAAGGGGGTGTTCAGTGGGGCAGGGGGAGAAGGTTCCACCCGCTGCTCCACGACCAGGTTGCTGGGGCTAGGGGTGGCATTGGCAGATTGCCCCTCTTCTGCCCCCCCTGCCCCTATTTACCCCCCCCCCCCAGCTGCCCCCCTCCCCAGAGCAGCCCCCTGCCCCGCCCCTCACCTGCCCCAGGCAGAGCAGCCCGTGCTTGCGGGCCAGGCGCTCGGCCTCCCGGGCCCCCGCCGGCACCCTCACCGCCCAGCTGCTCAGGTAGATGCTGAGCCCGCCCAAGCAGCAGGAGGCGCCGGCCAGCAGCAGCAGCCGGAGCCAGGCAGCCGCCCCCGACATGGCTCCGCCCAGCGCGCGGATCCGGTCTCCCCTGCCCAGGGGAAAACGCGGGGCCACCCCCGCCAAGGGGCCCTTAAATACCCCCCCGCCCCGGATCTGCGGCCTAGCGCTAGGCCTGGAGCCGGGGCCTCGATTTTGCCTCTCTCCCGGGCCGGGGAAGGGTTCCTCGGGCTCCCCCACGCCACGTGTTCACACCCCGGCCCAGCCGGGGTCGCCATAGCAACCGCAAGCCCAGGGAGCCGGGCCCGGCAACCTCGCCTCCCAACAAACTACAACCCCCAATGGGCTTTGCGAGGAGAGGCGGCGGTTCATTGGCTGCGAAGCCTTATGGGAGTTGTAGTTTTTTTAAAAGCCTCGCGCGAGTGTGTGTTTTCTGCTTCTTATGATGATGTTTGCCGGGCTGGAGCATCGTCTGCGATTGAAAGAAGATGACAAAGAGTTGGAGGGTGGGGGAGGGGCTTTCTTTTTGTAATAAATATTTTGGTAAATATATTTTATTATTATTATTGCTTTGCATCCAGATAGCGCCTAGGGCGCTCGGGTAATGACGCGGGACTGCACTGCGCTAGGCGCTGTATAAATACAGAACGAAAAGACCGTCCCTGCCCCCAGGATCTTACCATTGCAATCACTGTGTGCACCCCATCCCCTTTGTCAGGCTCTTCCCCCTCCCCTCGCCTGCTACCTTGGCTCCCACCTGCCCTGCTCTCCCAGGCAGGCAGCCCCTGTCCAGAGGGGCTCGCTTCCCGAGCCAGAGAGCTGGTTTGCTTGGGATGATCCTTATTTGCAGGACGCTGCTGCTGCTCAGTCGGTCTCACCCTCCTCTAGTTCTGTATATTCGGCTGGGGCCTCCCCTCTGCTCTCCTGAGCCCTCCTGGCATTCCACGTGTGGCCTGCCCCCCAAGAGGACCCCGCCCCACCCCTCCACCCCCCTGCCCTCTTCTCTCCTGCCCTCCCCCCTCTCCTCCCCTGCGCCCCCTTTTCTCCCCCAGCCCTCTCCTGGTCCGTCCCACCTGCGCTCTCACCTGTCCCCTGTGACGTCCCCTGCCCCCCCCAGAGGACCCCCACCCCTCCATCCCCCTGCCCCGCTTGTCTCCTCCCCTGCGCCCTCCTTCTCTCCCCCACCCTCTCCTGGTCCGTCCCACCTGCGCCCTCACCTGTCCCCTGTGACGTCCCCTGCCCCGGCTCCCACCTGGCTGCGCCCCGCCCCGCTCCCGCATTGGCCCGGCGCGGGGAGGCGGGCCCGGCCTGGCCCGGCCGCTAAGCGGATAGAGAGCGAGCAGCCGCCGCTGGAGCCGGACCCGGACCGCGGCTCGCCCCGTCGCAGCAGCCATGGGCTCCCTGCAGCAGCGTTTCCAGACCTTCCTCGACCAGCCCAACCTGCTCACCGACCTGCTGGGCCGGCTGGAGGCCAAGACCGGCGTCAAGCGCTACTATCTGGCCACAGGTGGGAGCCTGGGAACAGCGTCCTCTGAGCCGGGGCGCTCCCCAAGGACACCCCCCCCTCCTAGGGGACCTCCCGCTCCTGCGAACTCCCCCTTCCTACAGAGCCGGGCGTGCTACTTCCTTCCCCCCACCTTCCCCGGGGAGGGACACTTTATCCCCTTTGCCCTGCGTGGCCTCCCACTCTTGGGGAGCCCCTTGGGGCACCCCCTTTCTAAGGGGACCTCACCACAGTTCTCCGCCCATGCTCCCCAGGGACACCCTTTCTCAATATATCCCTGCCACATTCCTCCCACAAGAGACCCCCTTTCCCCCCGGGATCTCCCTTCCCAATGCCCCCTTCCCCCGAGGACTGGAGGAGCAGTTGCCAGTTGATCTTTGCCTGGAAAGGGAGAGTCTTGCAGGTGCGCTCCAGGCCTGTCCCATGAACGGGCTTTGCTTGGCTGAGTCAGTTTCGAGGGAAGGGGGGAGACCCTCCCAAGAAGGAAGAGGCTGAGCTCTTTGAAACTCTGCCTCTTGCTGAACTCCGAGAGCCTCTCCTGGTCTCTGACCACCTGAGGCCTGTTTGGTTTGCAATGTACAGCTCTCTAGGAGCTCTCTCCTCCACGGCCCAAAGCACAGTTGTTTCTGCGTCGCCTTGCTGCCGGGTGTGACGGTGTAGTGAGGGGCAGGGGGCGAGCTCTGGGGACGGGCACCGCCTGGTAGACCTGCTCTTGAGAAAAACCTGGCTGGAGGATGTGACCCCTTTTCAGACAAGCTATTTAAGGGGATAATAGAAGAAGTCCAAGTGTATCACGCTGCAGAGTTTAAACCAAACTCTTGGGATTGGGGGATGGGGGAGATCATCTCACATCTGCCTCCTGCGGGATTTCTTGCAGCTTCCTCTGAAGCAATTGGTAGGTACTGGGTTAGATGGTCCTTGGGTCTGATCCAGTCCAGCAATTACGATAGATCCTGTAAAAAGAAGAACAGGAGTACTTGTGGCACCTGTCAGATAGATCCTGTGTTTGCATCCAGTAATGGCACAAGACACATTGTTAATGTAGCTGCCTGTTTTGGCTGAATGGTCAGTCAGGGCTTCCAAGCTAAATGCCTAGCTATACCGTACTTTAGCGACTGTTTGGAAATTCAGTGACAGTTATGAACTCTCCCCAGCACTGCTCTGGGGGAAGGAAGTATCTTTGTGTAGGCGAGGGAAGCACAGAGGTCAAATAATAGGCCCAACAGGAAGTTTGTGACAGAACCGGGAACAGAAGCTGGAGTCCCCCATTTCCCCTCTAACCAAACCTCTCTCTCTGCATTGGCTTTCCACGAGACCGTTCTCAAACATTTGCTGCAGGCTGATGCTAGGAATCAAAATTCCCAGCTCACAAGCCCTGTTCTTGTGACCTGACATTTGGAGTTAATGTGCCAATAAAAGACCTTCTTCCCCCTTTCTTAAAAATCATCCTCTTTGTGCTCCCCGAGGTCACACGGTGTCGAATGTCACCTCCAACCTTTGCTAGGCTGACTCGGTGAAGTTCTTACTTAAATTCGAATTAAAGCTGATAAATCCGAATTAAAGTCGTAGTGTAGACCAGGCCTTACTCTGCAGCAAGTGCAGCAGCAGTTTTGAGGTCGCTGACTGCTGTAGCCTGTAGGATGGGACTGGCGCGAAGCTACTCCTTCATTTATAACTCTAAGCATCCTCTGCCAACTTCTAGTCCAAGTCTGATCCTAAAGGAACAAATAGGAAATTGCTCATTGGAAATTATATTTTTGCCTCCACCCTCTATGATGTATTCTCACCTGTCTTGTTTCTCCTTGGACCAACCTGCAGGATTGTGGTCCATGCGGCCGGACCCCTGTGCTCCGCTCATGGGACAACTTGCAAGATGGGGCTTAGACTCTCTGGGGCTGAGACGGGGTTATTTTATCACACCTGGCACATTGGGGTCCTGTTCCTGATTGCAACCTTTGGGTGCTGCTGTGATGGTGCATCACACTGGAGCCTGCGTGCTAGAGTACACTTTCCTCATTTCACCTGTACCTGGCTTTAAATGCTGTATGTCACAATGCTGGAAACATCTGCATAAAGAGATGGTGTCCTGTGTTTTTCAAGCAGGCAAATGTTTGCAAACTTAGCCCCCTGACATCCTTGCTGCCGAAGATCCAAGGGGTCTGTGTGGCACTCGGATATTTAGAATTTAATACACTCTCCTTAGTAGAGGGACATGTGAATTATTATCACTCAGACTTCAGCTAGAAGCAAGTCTTTGCCAAGATAGCTACTCTCTGTTGCCTAATGATTAACTCCTGTGAAAGGAGAGTTTGTCTCCTCCAAGCACAGGGCTTCTTTCCCTCTCTCCCTCCCCCACCCCGCCCCGCCAAGCTTTAATGCAAACTTTTGTTTTAGTCCAGCTGCGTTTTACTCTGATTTATTTTAATTACAATCTGGGTTACTGTACTACAGAGAGCTGCTGGCACGGAGTCCTTGACAAGTTGTCTTTGTCAGTGTCTGCCTGCAGTTCAGCCATGTGATGGGTTAAGTTGGGTAGTGGATGCTTGAGAACAAAGGGATATTAAAAAAGCAGCTCCCGTGTCACTGATCGGAAGCCGCCTGCTTCTGTTGCTGGGGTAACGTTCCTGGCTGCTGTACGCATTGAAAGGGGCCGCTCCCGTAAAACTTAATTTGCCTTTTAAACATCATTGTTCGTGTTCCCTTTTAGATCTCTTTAAAATCAATTTTTCTCCCCCGTGGGATGTTAAATGGAGCCATTAGTCTTTGGCCTCAGAAGACCAGGGATCTACTCCTGTTCTAGAATATGATTTGAAAGAAGTATGGTTGTCGTGCTAGATCTGCATGCATTATACCCATCGCCTACTTTGTGGTGGGGGGGAGGGGTGTTGCACTTTTTAATTAACATTTGCAAAGTGCTTTGGCGGTGTCTGGTACTGGGGAGATCCATGCAATATGCCCCATCTCTATAACGGACTAGATTAGCGGAGGCCTTGCTGATGAGGACTCGGGTGCACTGGCAGAGATCTGCATTGGGCAGGGCTGTGGGGAAGGTCAGGCTGAAGGTTGTCACGGAGCCACAAGATCTGTGCCCTGCCCCTGCTTTTAAACAGTCCCTTGGAGAAACCCAGCCCCCCAGTGGGTCACCGTCTTCCCATCCTAGGGCTCCAGCACTCGGTTTCACCCTAGGAGCTCTGCCCAGCGAGTCCCACTGAGATGCTTGCGCTTGGTCAAAGACCTTCTGTTCTTCAGGGACTATGCACTTTAGTGAGTATTTGCAGTGACCCCCGGCAGAGTAGGACTTATTAGTGGACTGTAACACAGCATTGGGGTGTCCTTAAATTACCATAGGGAAGCAAAGCTTAGGACGTGGTCTGTCCTGGCGCGCCGCACAGCCAAACTGCTGTTGGATCCATTTTTTTGGCTCTCCTTCTGTATCTTTGTCTGTCCCAGGTGAGAGCGCCCGCTGAGCCACCTGACTCTCAGCCCATTGTCCTCCTGCAGAGACATGCCCAGGTGGTCACGCGCTCTGCCTGCCCAAGGTCTTTGGGTGTCGATTGTTCAGTCCCATTGTCTTTCTGGATCCTCCACTGATATGGGTGGGTGTCAGCCAACCCATTTTACGACCCATTCGTACCACCCCAGACAGGCATGTGACCCAACATCCCCTGCTCTGCCTCCAAAGCAGGTTTAACCCTTTTGCAACCACTGGGTAGCAATGAAAGGACAGAGGGAAACTGAGGCACACATAGGCCGCATAAAAACTATTCTAGAAAATTCCCACTGTCACAAAGGGGCATTGGCCAAGCTGTCTCTGTGGGAGAACAGGGCTGGATTAGCAGGGAGTGCTGCATGTCAGAACTGATCTGGACTGGCAGAGCTGTGTGGCCGGCTTCCACAGCCAGTCACCGTTAGTCCTTTTATGATCGGTAAGGAAAAGAGAAATCCAAACACACAAGCAAAGGCCTTAATCCCACCTAATGAATGTGGTTGCTTCCCCCCCGTGCTACCTTTTTTTTCCTTTTGATACATGTCCCATTGTAGGGCTTAAGCAGGCTGGTATTTCAAAAGTTCCTGCAGTTAAACTTCATGCAGCCCATAAAACCAATTTTAAGGTTCTCAACTGAGCCCACCGCAGTGTGATGCTGCTTTATTTTAAAGGGGGGGTTGGCAAATGCCACACTGCAAACCCTGGGTAGGGCTGAAATGACTCCTGCCAGTCTGACCCAGGGGCTTTGACCCAGGACTTGCTGCCCTAAACCAGACCCAGAGTCAAGCTGGTCAGTATCCTGCCTCCGGCTGGCCAACCCAATTCTTCAGAGGAAGGTGCAAGAAAGCAGGCAAGTGTGGGATAATCTGCCCCCTGTGAAGGCTGCCTCCTCACCCCTAATAATTAGAGATGGCCTAAAGCTTGAGGTTTTTATGCCCCTTTTGGGGCCTGTCTGTGTGCTCTGTTCATGTTACGTACGCTATAACATGACCCTCCTATCCTGCAGAGTGTCATGTTCCTCTTCGGTAACTTATCCACTGAATATAAGCGCCTACTACCACTACTCGCTAATGGAGTTCCTCCTCTAGAGGCCTGCATTCTGGTGCTCTTGCAGAATTTGGTAACTGGAACTGTTTGCAAATCGGCATGAACCCATCCAGATCCGTTCACACATGTATTGATGAGCGTCCCTGCAGTCCCCAGTAGATTTGTCTGTGCTGGTGCAATGCCGGTCTTAGACTGTGGCATTGCTGGGGGGGAGGGGGGCATGAAGTAGGGCAATTAGCTGCCTCCCCTCCTCGATTCGGAGACAGGCCTAGCCTGTAACTTGCAATGCCGGGGGGGGGGGGGTATGTGGGGTGCCGCACTTACTGCTTTGCTTGTGCTTGGCGGCAGTGCGCGATCTTCCTGAACTTTGTGTCTCGACCTTTGTGCCGTCCCTGGATAACACCCAGCTGCTAGGCTGATCTACTGAACTCTCTCCATATGTGCATCCTTCAGGAACACTCAGTGCAGAACTTAGGGTTTTCTCTCTTCTAGGCTCGCCAGCATTCCCCTCTCCATGGATTAACTATGATGGGGTTTAACTACTGGGGCTGGGAGGGTTTAATTCTTAATAAACTACAAATATTTAGTACAAGTTTGTGCAGAGAACACTCCAAGACAGCAGCAAAGGTGTGTACGTATCGGGTCCCAGCAACTGGGAGACTCCCAGACAGGTTCCCTGAGCTCATGAGACCTCTGCCTCCCACGGAGGAGGGGGTATCAAGCTCCCCAGCTCTACTGCAGATGCTCAGGCAAGAGTGGGGAGAAGAAACACAGCCCCATGCCACTGAATGCCCAGGTGAACCACCCGCACTGCAGGAGAGTTCAGGTCCTGGAGCAGAGTGGCTACATTTTGGCTCTTCCCCACCATAATCCTCCTGTCCTACTATGCATGTGATGAGCTGTCCCCGTGCTCCTCCCTGTCCACCAGCTGTGGGCCCCCCATCCAATCTAAAGCTGATGTAGAGGAGCAAATGGAGTTGTTCTGTTGTCCTCAAGTAACATCCCTACCCGTCGTAGTCCTTGTTGTCAGGCATAGCAAACGCATCCTACCTCTCCCCTGCTGGCTTTCTCATGTGACTTCCAATAGTTCTTGGGTCAAGCTGGGTCAGATGTACTGCGAGGTCGCTGTGGGTGTGGCTGATCCTGGCTTACGCCCAGATTGGTGTGCAGAAGAAGAGGACTCCCCTCCCCCCCAAAAAAAACTTTTGGAGGAAGAGTTTTGAGGGCAGTTCTTCTGTGGCGCATGTCTGTGTGGCAGTAGCACCTAGAAGTCCCAGCTAAGATTTGGACCCCATTGTGCCAGGCGCTGTACGTGTATGTAATAGACATTCTACCCCCAGGAGCTCACAACCTAAATAGACGAAACAAAGCGTGGGAGGGGAAGAGGCACATAGAGGGGACATGCCTGTGGTGTCACAGCAGGTCAAGGGCAGAGCTGGGAACTGAATGCAGGTGTTTCGAATCCAATGCCCCTAACCACTAGACTACACTGCATCTCCAGTCATCTGAGCTGGTTGTCTCCTTTGTTTGCCCCAGAAGGACCTGACTGAGGAGCAAGAATCCAGAGGTCTCTGAATTGCTCTCTGCCTATCGCATCCTATATTTTTCCCCAGTGCTGCTGCTCTTACATGCAGCTGGTTTTAAAAACAGAACGGACACCCCCTAGCATTAGCCTGAAGGCCAGCAAGACACCCTCCTTCCATTAAAATAACTTGTAAGCTTTCAGATCCATTAGCAATGATGGACGCCTCTCCGCTTTGTTTTCCTTTCTTCCAGAGCTTGCTAATGTCTCCTTGCAAACATCTTGGTACTTAGTAGCAATTTTTGCTTCCCCTCCGCAACACGGAATGCAGCAGCGTGTTCCCGAACAGCCCGTTCTCCCGACGGAGCGGCTCTCTGAGCTCTTGGAACCGATGGGAAGACCGGCCCTCGCACAGAATCTGATGCGCCCTGTGGACGACAGGGTTGTTCCTAACCTGGCAAATAGTTCCTCAAAGTTAAGGAAGCGATAGAAATGGGGAGGGGGAGGAGTGGGCATGGCCTATGGGGCCCTACACCTTGAAGCGGTCGGTTCAAATCCAGCCCTGGCAGGTTCTACCGACTCCATCTATTGGGGGGGGGGGGGGGGGGGGGGGCAGAGGCTGCTGCTGAACTGAAACGAGTCGGCCTCAGTCCAGTCCTCATCCATATTTTAAAAAAAGACCAGCACAGCCCCTGCTAACTGGCCGCATTAACAGGAGGCTGGGTGAGGGGGAGGTTTTCCACTAGCTGCAAAGAACCAGCTGACAGAATGGAGGTGACTAGCTCTTAGCGGTGTCAGGAGACGCCTCTCTGTCCCTTCCGGGGCTCTGCCTTGCTTGATGTTGGACTTCTCCACTGCTCCCATCAGGGTGGATTTGATTTAAATCACTAGTCAGGAGGACTCAATTTAATCATGATGACCTCCTGAGGTCCCTTCCAACCCTGATATTCTATGATTTCTACATAAAAGTGCATTCTTGTTGGTTGTTATAACCTTAATACATATTCTTCACAACTCAGAGATAGATGTAGGTTTCATTTTTAGAAGGTACACACGATACATTTTTAAACAGTGATTTCTTTTTGAAAACTTTTCAGATTAGTTTTACAGCTATATCAGAAAATGAAAGATTGTTTGGTTATTTCATTTACCAAAGGTAGTTGAAGCAGATAGTTCACCTCCCAGTGACTTCATAAATATCTCCAATTCAACAGGTTACTCATTAATATTTGGAGGATTTTCTTGCCATGCTGTATTCGGAGGAGAACATCACCAGACAGACATTTAAATTGTTTTATTTAACTAAAACAACTTTATGTATTCTGGATTTTTTTCTTCAACAGCAAACGCATAATATTTTAACAAAACAAGCATATGAATTTTTTAATTTAAACATTCACTTTTTTAAAAAATCAGGTTTGTTTTTGTTAAAATTTATTTGACTAAAATAGTTAAATGAAATATTTAAAAAAAAAATCAACTGTCATCCAGGTCAACATGAGAAACTTAAAATATTGGCTTCTGCAGCTAACTCAGTCGTCTTCACCTCCGTTTTCCTGTTTGTTCATAATCTGGAAAAGAAAAACAAGCTTTCCTGCTTTTTCAGGTCCCAAACGATTTCTCAATTTGGAATAAATTAGTCCAAAGGAAGAAAATATTCTTTCTACACCAGCAGAAGAAGCTACTGCTGTTAAAAGTGAAATTATCACTTCAACAGTGTCTGAATCCAAGTGCTTAAGTGACTTCCACCAGTTCACTGGTGTGACTTTCTTTAAAACATCCTCAGCAAACACATTTCTTGAATGGTTCTTATTCCCAAACTGGGTCTCTTTTACAGCCTGCTGCCATTATAGGTTTTCCCTTCTAATGAGAGAATGGTAGATCTCAAATCAATGAAGGCTACACTCCGACTTCAAGACTTGTGGAATATGCTGCTTTAAACGTTTTCACTTTTGTTTCTACTGCCTGTCCCTCCCTTCTCACATCTATCTCCAGATTTCTTCTCCTATTCCACCCCAACAATCTTCTATTCATTGAACTTTTTTAAACTTTGCACTTTGAGAGAGGTAAGGGATTGACTGTGTGTATACAAGTTTGCAGAGGGGCAATAGGATTGAGGTCGGTTATTTCTCGCCTCTAGATATTTACTTATTTATTTGAAAACATTTTTGCTGTTAACAAGCATGTTATCTCTGGAGACGCAAATCCAGAGTCTGAGAACTGCAAAACTAAGCATCTCTGATGGTATCTTCTAGACTGAGCACTGAGTCCCATTGGGTAGATAGAAAGATTAGCCTAAATAATCTATACAGAAGCCTCTGGAACCCCATAAAATTGGGGCCCTAATCCATGAACTATTGGAACTCATTTATATTCATGTAACGTTTAAGAAAAGTTTTATATTGCCTCATACTGTAGAATTTGTAATCCCTATTCCATGATGAGGCATTATAGGTCAAAGATAGTGGTGTTTTTTTGTTTTTGTTTTTGTTTTGTTTTTTTTGTCAAAGCATTTGATCAAAAAAATCCGTTTTGGGGTGGTTGTTGTTTGTTTGTTCACCCTGGCTCCCAGGAGTCCTCAGAGCTCCTTAGTAGCCTTGCTGGGGAATGGGCAGAACTACACCCCCGCCCTGTTTCAGTTTTACTCTTTGCTTGTCGCTCACAGGATGCAACAATAGGTGCAAAGCCCAGGGGAAAAGAGGGAACGTGAGGCTCCCATGGGATCAAAGGTTCTTGCCAGGTCTCTAGAGGTTTTTATTTCCAAATGCCAGTCAGTATCTTGTGCAACAGGAATTTCAGGGAAGGAAAATCTCAATGTACTGCAGGCCTCGGGATCGTTAAAGGAACCTTTGAACGTTCTCTCGTGGGGCTGACCGAATCTTTCTGTTATACGTTGGTTCTTATCTTGCCTTCATCCCCACGGTATCTGAGCGCCATCCTTTTGTGTGTTAAGCGACCGGACTGGCATCCATCACGTGTGGCTTGTTCTCTCACCCCCTCTGCCGGGGGAGAATTGTGTGTGTTGTGCAGTGTTAAGATTTAGCGTCTCTTTCTAATGCCCACGCTGCTCTGCTTGTATTGGCGAAGGCAGGGTGGAGGAGTGTGCCTTGCACTTGGAGCAGAAGATCAAGAGGTCCGTGATGGGGCCCCTTGTTCCTGTAGGAGTTTGTTCCGTGGTCTCTGAGAAAGCTCCGACTCCTGCACCGATGCGCTTTACCTTCCTGGGAGAACCACAATAAGCCAAGCTGGAGTAAATAACACTGTCACTTGTTAGCATCTTCCATTGAAGGATCTCAAAGCACCTTGACTATTAATGCCTCATGACAGCTCTGTGGAGTAGGTCGGTATCAAATCCCAACCCCCCCCCCTTTTTTTTTACATATGGGGAAACTGAGGCACAAAGTGACTGGCCTATGGTCACATGCTGAGTCCGTACCCACCCTCTTGTTGGCAGGGAGTCGTCTTAGGCCATGACTGTTTAAATGAGTGAGACTTTGAGGGTATGTCTGCACTGGAGCTGGGGGTGTAACTTCCAGACATCCCCCCCCCACCCCCATCCCACACACATCTAAAAATAGCAGTGTACCCACAGCAGCAGGACAGACTGGCCGCCCAAGTACATCCCTCAGGTTTCAGATAAGTCCTATTTGGGGTGGCTACCCCCATCCTGCTACTTGCGTTGCCATGGCTACGCTGCTATTTTTGGTTCCCTTGCTTGATCAGAGCTAGCAGGGGTATGTCTACCCCAGCTGGAAATTACCTTCCTGCTCCAGTGCGGACGTATCCTCAATATCTCTGCCGTGGTGTGACGCTTCACTGGGGTACCCAGGGTTGTGAGGCTTCTTGTCACCATGTGCCCCGTCTGTGCCTCTGGGAATACAAGCACTGCCGTGCAGGCCTCTGTCGGCCCTGCTCTCTCCGTACAGCTTAAAAATAAGCACGTTCCAACCTCTGAGCGTTTTCCTGGAGCAACCAGCCACTGATCCACTGGAATTCCCAGATCCTCTGCTCCCAAAGGAGCAGTACCCCGCCCCAGCCTACTAGCACAGCACCGCTTAACACACAGCACTTGTACTCGCTTGCTCCATAAACAAATCTATGTTTCTTCTACAAAGCACAGATTCCAACCGGGGCCAGCAGACCTGTTGGAAAGAGAGGGTTACACATGAAATAAAATCATAACCCAGGTCCCAGAGCCTAAACTTAGCAGGCCCCTATGGTGTCATAAGAGCCAAAGCTCGCCCCAAATCCTCTGTGCAGGACAGCTGTGCTCTTCTGTTCATACAGTGAACTGTGGGCTTGCTTACTTCCTAGGTGAACGATACCAGGGTGTCCCTTTACAGCCCACAGATATATCAAGTGTCCTTTGGTCTTTAGTCATCCTCCTGCTGTGTGTTCCTGGCTGGAGATTTTGCAGTCTCTTGTTAATGTTTGCTGGGGACTCAGCACGCACACAGGGATCTGTGGTGAAGTATACAATCCTTTGCATATAACCAGACAGGTAGAGACGTGTTTCCTACCTGTCTGATAGGGACATGTTAGTCACCTCCTGGTGGCCTGCTTTAACTCTGACCTTAAGAATATAATTTCCAGCCTGGGTACAAAACTCCTTA
This sequence comes from Chrysemys picta bellii, assembly GCF_011386835.1. Classification (NCBI taxonomy): domain Eukaryota; kingdom Metazoa; phylum Chordata; order Testudines; family Emydidae; genus Chrysemys; species Chrysemys picta. Next base: position 13,107,624 of record NC_088815.1, on the reverse strand, counting down.
AATATTACCTTTGCCTACAATTTGTCATGGTTCTGCTGACCTGCGTACTACTGGCTCTCCATTGAAACTTTGCATGCGCTCCTTCAGTGACTTGATGTGCCGAGAATGGATCCTGTAAAACTGTGTACCCCCTGTGCCCTCTGACACTTGGCATCATGAGTTCCCTGGGTCATACATGGCAAAATGCCCATTAATAAATGCCTTCAGGCGAGTGACCCCTGCCTGATTTCCGCCATTGGAGGCAGGAAGGTAGGATCAAAACAAATAAAGGAGAGCTTCCTGGCCGGCCCTGTGCAAATGAGAAGTTAAAGGAAATAAGGAAGAGGGTATCAGCAGATGGGAGGTAACCCAACCTAGGAGTGAGCTTGTCTGTCTGGTGGCCGCACAACCAGACTGGCCATCTGACCACCAACAAAATAGATCTGCCACCACCACTCTGGGGGGGTTTCTCCAATCACAACTTTGTTTTGGATCTAGCTGGCTAATGGTAGTCGCACACTAGCACTAATCTCACCCCTGGGGATTGTGACTCTCTTCCTGTCTCCTTTCCTGGCCAGGTACCATCGCTTTCCTGGGGTTCTACCTCATGTTCGGATATGGTGCCTCGCTGCTGTGCAACCTCATTGGCTTTGTCTACCCAGCCTACATCTCGTAAGTGCCAGCAGTCTGCGCTCCGCCTAGCACTGCGGCTCCCTGGCTTTACATGGGGGCAGGGGTGTTAATTTCACCGCTGAGAACGTCTCTCTGGGGAGAGGGACCCGGCAGAAAGCAAAATGTTGTTGTAGTCACCTCCAATGTTGACGGGCAGAGCCCTCTGCTGGGCCAGCATGTTTAGATGAGCCCCACAAAAATACTAAAACGATCAGTATTTGCCTGTTGGGTATGAAATGCTAAATACTCATCGTCCAGGGAGAACGTCCCACAATGTTGCTTGAGTCCCAAATTTAGTCTCCATTAGGTTTTTTGACCAAGAGAGTTAGATAGGGGTGTGCTCAACTTGAGGCTCCCTTAAAGGGGCATGTTCTTCAAACAGTGAATACTCAGCAAAGTCTCTGTGGGGCGCCCAAAACTGACCCTCCCAACTCATTTAGTAAGCTTTGAAAATCTCCGCCTTAACGTGCCCGTCTTCAACGCACCTAAGCAGTGTAGAGGGTAGAACTGACCTGTCCCCTTTCTGCCCGTAGCATCAAAGCCATTGAAAGCACCGACAAGGACGATGATACCATGTGGCTCACGTACTGGGTGGTCTATGGAGTCTTCAGTGTGGCAGAGTTTTTTTCCGACACCTTCCTCTACTGGTTCCCGTTTTACTATGCTGGAAAGGTAACGGGGGGGGGGGGCACAGAGATCGGCTTCTGTCCTATTTCTCCCTCCGTGATTTATCTTCTGGAGATAAAACCTTGGGTTAATGTGGAGTTGACCAATTAGTAGCACTATAGGCTTGGGGCCAATCTCTCTCTGGTGTAACTGGAAGTCCATACCAGGGATGGCTCTAGCCTGGCGTTTCTATCCATCGTGGGTGTCTAGAGGGTTGCTGTTTCTAGGTGGAGAGTCCAGCCCAAAGCTCGTTGAACCTGGCAGAGACTCCCATCAAGTTCAATGGGTTTTAGACCATAACTATGGAAGCCCACCATGGTACCAGTGGTTGCTGAGCAGAGCCATGCTGGGATAAAACTCACTGGCTCCTCTTGGAGGTGATTCTTCACCTAACTGGGTCTGAGACCACCTAAAACTTAAACCGATGCTCGTGTGAACCGGAACAGACCACACAGAGTTTGTTCAGGTCTAGCTGGAGCCTCTTGGCTGCTTTCCTCTCCTCGTCCAGCTGGGCTGGCTGAATGCTCCTCACTGAGGGTTTGTCCTGCTGACGTCCCCCGTGGCCAGTTCTGTCCTTTAAAGCTGATGCATTGGAACAGTTTGTGAGGCCTCTGTCTTGCCACCTGACCTCTGGGTCTCTTCCAAACCTGAAGTGAAGTGTCTCCTTCCCTGCAGTGCCTGTTCCTGGTCTGGTGCATGGCGCCTGTCTCCTGGAATGGCTCTCAGGTGTTGTACCAAAACGTCATCCGGCCCTTCTTTCTGAAGCACCACCGGGTAGTAGACAGTGTGATCAGTGACCTGAGCGGCACGGCGCTCGACGCTGCTTCGACAGTCACCAGAGAAGGTACCGCGTCCTAGTCCCTCTCTCTGTTCTGTCCTGTGTTCTCAGTTACCCCGTTCCTGTGCTTAGGACAGCAATGGAGGGAGGGGCGTTAAAACACCTTTTGTTCTCCCGTATTCTGGGGCAGGGCCCTACCTGGTCAGGGTGTAAGTTAGAGCTGTCTCAGGGCTGCTCTAATTTCGGCATTGCTTCCCATGGCCTCGTGTGTGTCCTGGGAAGCAGCGATTAGCTGTCATGTAAGGTATTCCAGCCATGCCTCCAGTCTGCCCCTGTACTGGGAGCGGGGCTCTTACGCCAGCCTGGGAGACCCTCTGAGCTGGGAGTATTTTCAGAGGGCTGTTTGCACCCTGCTAGAGCAGCACAGCTGGAACTGCGAATCAGGCCCTCGTTCAAGACTAGACCATCCCCGTCGGTGTCGCTGCAGGAACATGCGCTCTCTCCACCCTTCTCTCGTTCCGTAACTTCATGGCCAGATAGAGCCCTGTCTCCTCTCCGCAGCAATACAAATCGGCTCGTAATCTCTTGCCTCTTCTCCTTTTTTCTTTCTCTTCCCTTCTGCCGCTCTGCACAGTCCTCTCTACTCTGGCCAAGAGCAGAGCCCGTCTGGTGTCCGAGGCGGCCACAGCTCAGCTTGTCTGTATGTAATAACTCATGTCGTTCACCCATGGAGCAAAGGTCCGTTTAGCATGACTTCCCCACATGCACACACACATACGCACGTCAGTGTGGGCTGGACCAGGACACTCGCTCTTGGGTTTTAAAGGCAGCCAGTTCAAATCTTGGTGCTGTTTGGAGCAAAGCCCCATAGCATGGTCTTGGTTGAAGATGCTGCTTTATCTCCTGTCCCCGTGGCTGCTAGAATTTGGGAGTCCGGGGGCGGGAGGTGCAGTGATGGCTCAAGGACTTCTTAATTGGCCCTAGAGCCTCTCCAATGGATGGTTCAAATCCAGCTGAAGATCAGTACGGACCAGAACCTGTCTTCAGGGGCCTTCTTATTTTGGTGGCTACTATCTAGTTGCCAGTGGATTCCTCCCCCCCCCCCCCCCTAGATTTTTAAAGCCAGAGGGACCATTGCCAAACTAATCTGATCCCCAGCATAACACAAGCCCGACAGTCACCCAGTAATTCCTGCATTGTGCTCAATACAAAAACCACCCACTGTATTGGCCCTCCGGCTGGCAGCCTTGGCAGACAGGGAAAGAAACCTCCCCCTCCGGCCCCAAACAAGGGTCGCTCAGTAGTAGGGTTGAGGTACACCAGTAGTCGCAGTGTCAGGAAGCCAAGTTCTACCAGGGCTCCATCTGCTCTGGGGGGCCAATGGAGATGGCAACAGTCTTTGCAGCTGTCAAAGTCATGCTGAGTTCGTGCAAAACAGCTAGAGGAAGGTGCTGGGGTGAACATGTGCTCTCTCCTCTCTGGTCACCGACTGATTAACAGGTTGCCTCTGTACAACCACCATAACTATTGCTAACCCCAAAAACGTAACTTGAGTATGCTTAGCAGCAAGCTTGTGACATGTGATTGCAGCCCAGAGCATTATGGGTAACTTATGCAGATTTGCATGACCGTGGAGATCTTATTTCTCCAACAGGAGTCAGTGATGGGGCTGTCCTGCTGGTCCTCGATAAACGTACTTGGATTGAAAACCCTTGTGGTTTCTTGAGGAAGCTGGTGATGCTGGAGGAAAATCTCCTCATTGGGGGTCATGCTAAACTCTCCTTTCTCTTCCTTCCCTTGTGGAGAACAGTCCATCTGTCCTCTAGATTCCCACACCTCCCTGGCCTCGAGTAGCTTAACCTCCCAGTCTAGAAGGGTGCACTGTAGTCTGTCTTCCCTTTGCTTATTACTGTGGTGTTCGTGTCCATTCACATACATGCCTTGGTGGTAGATACTTTTGGGTGGGGTTTGGTATGTCTGTTCTCTCCTGGGTAGCACCTGTCCCAGATCCAAGGGTATTTGGGCAGTTAATGCCTCGGCGTGCTATTTCAGTACAGTTCAGACCCAGCCTGGTGTCTTGGCAGGCGGAGCAGTGCCACGCTGGAGACCCACGTTTTGGGGGTGGGGTCATGTTCCAGGGGCCCACAAGAGACTTGTCGGTGAAGGTGAAATCCAAGGGCCTGGGAAAGGGATGGCTGTGGCAGGCCAGCTGGATGGAACGGCGCTGACGTGGTTTCTCCCCTGGGGGGAGTGGGTTGCTCCAGAAAGGTCTGGTTGTTTCTCCCTGAGACCACGAGGACTTGGGGTACTGTCTGCAGTGCACTGCTGCTTGTGGGGAACAGGGCCTTCTCCACCCCCAACGGGCATCAGATGATGGGTGCTGAAGTCCAAGACAGGGGCTGTATCGTGGGGTGACCCTGGAGGGGAGGGAGAGAGGAAATTGCAGAGTCTCTAATCTGGCCTGAGATCCGGCGCAAGGCCTGTGGCAAAGAAAAAACTACCCCTTGGATGGCTGAGCCAGGAAAACTCGCCCAAGGGGGGGCGTCCCCTGCCTTTCATCCCTTGAACTGACCCCAGCTGTCTGTGTGTGAAATGACGGTGCTGGGAGTTCCCAGCTGCCCATCGGACACACTAAACCCATCAATCGCATTAGCCAGAATTGGATTACCCTGTGCGCTCTGTTCCAGCAACACAAATAGCTCTGCTAACGCAGCCCTCCCTAGTGTGAGCGTTCTCAGGGGGCATCAGTCCCAGCCCATGATCCACCTTCCAGCTGGGGGGTGCAGTCCCTGGCTGGGAAGCCTGCTTGGTCCCCTTAAGAGACCAGAGGGGAAAATCACTTGGGGTTCGTCTACACTGGGCTGCGTCAGCTGATTCCGGCTTGGGCTGGAGCCCGGGCTCTGGGACCGTCCCCTTTGCAGGCTCCAGCCCGAATGTCTACATCGCATTTCAACATCCCCATGAGCCCGAGTCAGCTGAGGCAGGCCAGACGCTGGTTTAAGTGCAGTGTAGACCCCGCCGAGAGGTGCCCAGTTACTGCCGAGTGTGTGGTAGGTATGGCTGCCGAGATAGGAACCTACCCAGGGGCTGAGAGAGGGTTAACTTCGAAAGCAGGTGGACGGGCGTGTGTAAAGCCTCAGGTGACAATGGGACCTAGCTGGTGCTTTAGGTTGAATAGCAGGTCCAAAGATTGCCACTCCAGTTCCCTTGGGGAGGGGCACGGATCCGCCCCTGCAGCTGTGGGCAAGGGGTGGGCTGCAAATTCTTCGCAGCTCTGGTTTTCAGGCCCCTGCTGCATGTACAGTAGAACCTCAGTTTTGAACACCAGAGTTACGAACTGACCAGTTCACCCCATGCCTCGTTTGGAGCCAGAAGCGCACAATCAGGCGGCAGCAGAGACCAAAGAAAAGCAAATACAGTACTGTTAAATGTAAACTACTAAAAAAAAAAAAAAAAAAAAAAAGGGAGGGGAGCAGTATTTTTCTTCTGTATAGCACAGTCTCAAAGCTGTTTTAAATCAATGTTCAGTTGCAAATTTTTGAAAACCACTATAATGTTTTGCTCAGAGTTACAAACAGCCATTCCCAAGGTGTTTGTAACTCTGAGGTTCTACTGTCCCTCTGCCTAGCGAGCCCCTGGTCCCCTGGCTGCATGTCAAATACACGGGTTCAACTGGGCAGTGCTCCCAAAGAGGAGAATCTGGCTCTGGCCTGTCTGGGCTGGAGCACCTAGCGATAACCCCCCCGGGAAAGCTGATGCAGTGGTTTGTGGTGTTATAGCTGGATTACTAGGGCTCTAGCTGCTCCTAAAGTGGATTAGGTAGGAACTCTGCCAAGAAGTTCACAAGCTTGCACACAAGGGTACCTCTGTGCCAGCGCAAGGCTTTTGTCTGCCTCCTGTTAGGGCCGAGCGTTTTGCCTAAGCGTGAGAGCAGCACAGACTTCTTAACCCGAGGCAGGACATTGCCAATGTCTTCTCTTCTTTGCTTCACTGGAATAACAGGTTTTGTGGGGCCTAATACCCAGGGAATAGGGGGTAGGATAAAGGGGAGCCTAGTGGTTAGAGTAATGCTCAGCAAGTGGGGCACCTGGGTTTTATTCCTGGCTCTGGGAAGGAATGTTGTCTGGTGATTCGAGCACAAGCCAGAGGCAGCACTCCTAGATTCTCTATTGCTGGCTCTGCCATGGATGTGCTCTATGACCTTGGGCAAGTCACTTCTCTGTGCCGCCACTGCCTGGTCTGTAAAATGGGGACAATACTTCCCTTGCTCAGTAAGGGTGGAGACAGAGGTTATAGGGATCATTCTATCACTCGGAGGCCTTCCAGTGACAGGGGACCAATGTGCTAATTGCCTTTATTTTCCTCCTTGTAGCATCCAAAGCAGCAGTGAACCTTAGTCTAGAATCTGACAAGACCAAGTGAGGACGGAGCTCCAAGGGGCCGGCTGTTCTGAGTTTCCCACTGCAACTCCCTAAACCAAAGGCTTGAAGTAACCCACGGGCACCCGTCAATAAGATGGTGATCCCCTTCCCCGTCTGAAACCACACTGGCCAGTAGCGACAGCAAGCAACTGGCTCCAAGGTGTCTAAGAAGTACAGCTTCCAGATCTCCCCAAACCTAAAGAGCTCCCGCAGATCTAAAATTGCAGCCAAGCACGTGCTGGGAGTCGGCACCGTGGGACCTTCTGATCTCAAATAGACACACAATTTGGTAGTTCCTGTTTTACAGGCAGCCTTTATTCTGCAGGAAGGCTGTTGGCTCTGCGCTAGAGATCACGGGGGCTGCTGGTGTTTTTGTGATGTAGAGCACAGATTGGAGTGGGGAGGGGGAGACAGTCCTCTGTAGCTAGCCTGAGCCCTGCCCTTCTAGTATTTTTGTGGCCTGAGCTTAGGTGTTGAATCATAATGCAGTATAACTCCCTCAGGGGGTGGGGGGATTCTGCACCAGTTACCACTGGCTATAAAGCCTTCAAGCCCCCATCCTGTTCCCCCACCCCTGGGCCCCTCAGTCCTCCTAACACAGGATCCTTTGCAATAAACCACAGCACGAAAGGGAGAAGGAAGTGGGTTCTGTAGCTGTCCATCTCACGGGTTCTTTTCCTGGCTCTGGCTCGTTCAGTTTTCACTTCAGCAGGCGGGGATCCAGCGTCCCACAGCAGTCAGCTCTTCACTTCCCCTCGCACACCCCAGCCTTGTGCTGCTTCTCTCTGAAGTCAGGGGCCAAGCTCCCCACTTTCCGTAGCCGTGGCCCTTCTAGGTAAACAGCCAAGCCGGGCGAGGTGCCGGTTTGCAAACAATGCTGGCTGAAACAGAAGGATGTTCATACGAGGCTTCAGGGGGAGGGAGTTCCAGACTATTCACTCTTCTGCAATCACTAGCAATAGCAACAACGCAGAAGTTGCTGCTCCGCTTTGGGATCATAAAACTAACCACAGCGGTGCCCTGTACGGGGCAACGGAGGTGGGGAATTAACATGCACATGAAGCTGATGCCTCCAGGGAGATCCTGCAATCCACAGAAATGTTCATAAATCTTTAATCCATTTGAAGGAGGAAAGCAGCAGTAAGCCTGACTTTTGAAATGCTGACTCATGGTTTTTTTTTTTTTTTTAACCCGCTGCTTGCACTTCCCTACGAGCAGTTACATAGCTGACCAAACGTCCACACCAGTTCAGAGTCTTCTCTCCACTCCTGCCCCAGCTGCCCGCAGCCTCTGCCTGAATCCCAGCACTGAGTGAACTCCAGGAAGGGGTCCCGAGGGAGTTTTTGGACTTGCACAGACAACAGGAATGCAATAGGGGACAGGTGGCCTTTGTGGGAAAGGGGACGTTGGCACCAACCTGTGAGCAGCGCACGCTCCATAGCCTGCAGCCCTGGAGCTGTGCTTGCGTCCTAGCAGGCTGCTTTGGCAGTCGTGTGTTCTGGCCGTCTGGTTAAGTGTTGGCTCTGCAGTTCACTTCCAGAACTGGACACGGCAGGATCTTCCAGTGGGGTGTGTGCTGTGAGCAGGATGCTTTCAGGGCATGTTTGCTTTCCAGGGGTTTGGCATCGGGCGTTTGCTAGCTTTGACATCCTTCACTAAACCAACCAGCTGTAACTTAACTTGGACCAAATCTTAATCCTGTTTGAGTGTGGAAAAACCTGGTCTTCGTCTGCCACTCTACACTTCAGGCGCTGAACTCTAGCGTGTCGGCGATCTCCCTCCTCTTTCAAAAAATAAAATGTTAGTTTATCTAATTTGCCCCCTGCCAGGATCGGATTAAGTAATCTCAACAAGCTGTGAATTCTGCAGGGAGCAACTGGCTTCCATTTGTCCTCCATGGTGACTCCATCAAGTTACAGCAGTTCATGTACTGGCTGCATTTTTATTTAAAAAAAAAAAATAGTTGCTCATAACATGATTTTTTTCCCCCCTCTCATTTGTATCCATTTATTTTGTATGAAACAGAATGAATGTGACTCATAACTTCTTTCTGTTCATGGCTTTTATTTGCATTGCTTGTTCTCTTCATGCTTGACTTGATTCCTGACGCAGACTCTGAATCCTGGGGAAGGGAGAGGGTGGACCAATGAAAGTGCCCCCTCCCCAATTTAGAGGAAGGGCTACAGAGCACCACAGATGCCCCATTCTGCCACTGCACCTCAACCCTGGGCTCTTCTGCGTGAGACAGAGAAGGGAGATTGGACGCTGTCATTCCGTCACTGGAGTGCCATCTGCTTGCTTCACACAGGCAGCAAAAGCCATCTGAGGGTAACAACTTAGAAATTATCTGAATTTGCTCCAATGTGGATGTAACTCCCCTTAAAGTTAGTGAGTTACTGCTACTTCAACCCAGGGTGGATTTGATTTAAATCATGATTTAAATCACTAGTCACAAAAACTTGATTTAATCATGGATTTCTACATAAAAGTGCATTCTTGTTGGTTGTTATAACCTTAATACATATTCTTCACAACTCAGAGATAGATGTAGGTTTCATTTTTAGAAGGTACACACTATACATTTTTAAACAGTGATTTATTTTGAAGACTTTTCAGATTAGTTTTACAGCTATATCAGAAAATGAAGGATTGTTTGGTTATTTCATTTACCAAAGGTAATTGAAGCAGATAGTTCACCTCCCAATCACTTCATAAATATCTCCAATTCAACAGGTTACTCATTAATATTTGGAGGATTTTCTTGCCATGCTGTATTCGGAGGAGAACATCACCAGACAGACATTTAAATTGTTTTATTTAACTAAAACTACAAGGCTATGTATTCTGGATTTTTTTCCTTCAACAGCCAACATATAACATTTTAACAAAACAAGCATATGAGGTTTTTTTAATTTAGTTAAACGTGCATGTTTTTTTAAATCAGATTTGTTTTGTTTAAAGTAGTTAAATGAAATTTTTGTTTTTAAAAAACAAAACAAAAATTGACTATCAGCCAGGTCAACATGAGAAACTTAAAATATTGGTATCTGCAGCTCTGGAACCCCATAAGGGTGGGTCTCTAATCCATGAACTATTGGAACTTATTTATAAAACCTTTCTTAAACTTTACATGAATGTATTGTCTCCTACTATAGAATTAGAATTTATAATCCCTATTCCATGATGAGATCTCTTTGAGCTATAATGTAACTTAATTAAAACTATTGTTTTTTCCCTCAAAAAGCATTTTATCAACACAATTGATTTAAATTTAAAAAAAATCGGATTTTTATCCACCCTGACCTTAGCAGGTCTTGCTGCCGCTGGCTGGGTGCCAACTGGTGACTTGCAGTTTTGCCATAACAGGACGTGCAACTTCTTGTATCAAAAGGCTCCGTCTGCCCCACCCAGTTCATAGTGCTGCTGCAGGTGCTACTTAGAGCTTTTGCTGCGCTGTACATGCTGATATTGGGACAGGCGGCAAGATTTCATGAGTGACTGAACCTCAAGCGCTTTGGCTAAACCACTTTTTTTCTGCCCGGTAATGGTGGCTCCATAAACCCAGACCCCCTCTAGGAAATCTGCAAGTGGGTATCCCTACTCCAGCCCCCAGTGGGTGACACTGAATGAACTACAGGTTTATTGGTGTAAGCGGAGTCTGAAGGAACTGTCCCCCTGACATCTAGTGGTGAGCTGTGCAAAAAGACTTCAGCAGCTGATCTTGTTTGCATAGACACACCCACCCTGCCTAGGTGCTCAGCATGATGTAACCCTTCTGCCAGGTGGCGCCAGCAGCAACAAGGGCCGGGTTCAGTATCTAGGGGTTCCTTTTCACCAATACAACACAAACCTGGTTTGAGCCCCCACCCAGTGACCTGGGCCAATTACACACCACCACCAGGGCACCTCTAAGAGCCAATACTTCCCCTCTCGCAAGCACAGAGTCTGAGTGTAGCAAAAACTTTTAATAAAAGGAGGGAAGTAACTCAGCATTCATTTGGGAAAACACCGCAACTAGGGTTCATAAACACAAACCATGAGCAAAAGCCCCACCCCCAAGTAAGTTAGGCAGTGTCCTTCTCCCCTCAGGGTCTTAAGTCCAGCAACCCAAAAGTCCCTTTAACGTGCCCATCCCTTCTCTGCACCCCACCCACTCACAGTTGCTGTCTTTGGCCAGTGCAGCCCCAGACTTCAGAGGTTCATCCGCAGAGTTCACCGCCCACCCTGTGTGGGTAAAGAGGCACCTTACACACTGCACTGCTCGGGCACTCGCTCGTCGCCCCAGCGGCCGATTGCCACGCCTCTGGGGGCTCTGCTCTAGCCTTCTCTGCCAGCCGCCCTAAATTGTAGGCTACCTCTCTAAAAATGCCTGCAGGCCAGGGGTTGTCAGTTGCCTCTCTTCCTCCCTACCCCTGCACTGGCTACCTTTCGCAGGAGCTGATACCCCTCAGGAATTTGGGCCGGCACCTATTCCCCCCTCCTTCATTCCACTGACCCTCAGGGACCCCATGTCAAACATGGTGCCTCAAGGCCTGCCCACGGCCGCTGCGCACAGCACCGCCTGCCCCTCGCCTTGTTCCTCCCGCTAGTGGTCCAAATCTTATCCCCTTATTGCCACATGCTGCACTGAGTAATTCTCTGCAAAGTGCAGCTGTGCCCATCTCCTCCCACCCCGTGTGCCCTGGGGCAGGGCTCGCCCCTTCATGCCAATGCAACACGGGGGCAGAAGGAGAGATGCAGGGACCAGGGACGGTGCTACCATTAAGGCAAACTAGGCGGTTGCTTAGGGCGCCAAGATTTGGGGGTGCCAAAAAGCGGTGCCCCCAATTTCCCCGCCACGGCAGCTCCCCACCCTCTGGCCCGGGGAGCCGTGCGGCAGCTCCCCACCCCAGCTCACCTCTGCTCCGCCTCCTCCCCAGCACACCGCCCAGCTCTAATTCTCCTCCCAGGCTTGCGGTGTCAAACAGCTGATTGGCGCCAGAAGCCTGGGAGGGGAGGAGAATGAGAGCAGGGGCGGCTGCTCGGGGAGGAGGCGGAGCAGAGGTGAGCTGGGGTGGGGAGCTGCCGGGGGTGGGGGGGTGCCTCAGGGCAGAGGGCCGGGAGCTGCCACGGGGGGGGGGGGGGGGGCGCCTCAGGGCAGAGGGGCGGGAGCTGCCGCAGGGCTGGGGGGTGGGCAAGGTGGAAGTTTCGCCTAGGGCGCAAAACTTCCTTGCACCGGCCCTGGCAGGGATTGCTGTGACAATTTGGGTACAGCCCCAGGGATGTGGGGCTCAGGGTGGGCGGTGGCCCCGAGCTCCAGATCAGGGTGGGGGGCAGAGAGCGGGCTGGGGGCGGGGTCTTAGGGGCTGTGACTGAGTCACGCTTCGCCCCCCCGATCTGCCTCCCAGCCCCTGGGTCACAGCCGCCCCAGGCTGCAGCAAGAGGAGCGCGGCCCCTTTAAGGGAGGGACGGGGCGGGGCGTATCATGCAGCGCGGGGCGCCGTGACGTGAAAGGGGCGGAACCGGAAGTGGGGCCCGCCGCTGAGCTGGAGGGGGTGGGGCGGAGCATACGGTGGCCGTGAGGCGCGATCAGGTGAACGTCTGGGTGGGCGCGTCCGTTCTGGGGGGAGGGGAAAAGAACGGGAGCGGGGACTGGGGCGAGGGGTGGGTGGGAATGGGGAGCAGGGGGTATATGGTATGAGCGGGGGGCGGGGCATATGCGGTATGAGCGGGGGGGTGGGAATGGGGGTGGGGGTTTATGGTATGGGGGGTGGGAATGGAGGCAGGGGATATGCAGTGGGGGTGGGGGATATACGGCACGAGTGGGGTGGGTGGGAATGGGGAGCAGGGGGTATATGGTATGAGCGGGGGGTTGGGAGCAGGGATATATGGTAGGAGCAGGGGTGAGAATGGGGATGGAGGTTTATGGTATGGGGGGTGGGAATGGGAGCAGGGGATATGTGGTAGGAACGGGGACGGGGGATATACGGCACGAGGGGTGGGTGGGTGGGAATGGGGAGCAGGGGGTATATGGTATGAGCGGGGGGTTGGGAGCAGGGATATATGGTAGGAGCAGGGGTGAGAATGGGGATGGAGGTTTATGGTATGGGGGGTGGGAATGGGAGCAGGGGATATGTGGTAGGAACGGGGACGGGGGATATACGGCACGAGGGGTGGGTGGGTGGGAATGGGGAGCAGGGGGTATATGGTACGAGCGGGGGGTTGGGGGCGGGGATATACGGTAGGAGCAGGGGTGAGAACAGGGGTGGGGCATATGCCGTACGAGTGGGGGTGGGTGGGAATGGGGGTTGGGGGTATGTGGGGGTGGGAATGGGGGCATGGGATATATGACATGAGCAGGGAGTATAGGAATAGGGGCATGGGATATACAGTATGAGTTGTGGGGGCAGGGATAAAGGGTAAATATCTAGTCATTGGGGGTGGGGGGCAGCAGCATTATCTCAGCAGGCAGGAAAGTCACTTGCTCCTTATTCTCTTCATGCCCACTCCAGGATGCCCGTTTATGAGACGGGAGAGTTATGAGCTCGAAAGGCAAGAAGCGGGTGGTTCTGCCGACCCGGCCTGAACCACCCAGCGTGGAACAGATCCTCGAGGACATCAGGAGCACCCAGCCGTCCGATCCCATGTTTGTCCTTCTAGCAGAGTCCAGTAAAGGTAGGAGAATGCATCCCAGCCCTTTGCTCCAGGAATCTCCATGACCCGTTCTGTATGAAATCTACCAGACGATGGGAGCCTGTCTCTGTCCACTCCAATCCTACCTATGTTATAAAATCTCCATCAGCGAGCATTGCACAAATTAGCCCAGAAAGCTGCCATTTTACCAGTTTGTTGGCTTGGGTGACATGAATTGCTGGGTCTCAGTCCTGTTCTTGGAGGACACCTCTTTATAGCCCAAAATCCACAGCTGTGATTGGTGCTCTTGTTGACAATTTTTTCAGGGAAGTCATAGACCTCATGGGGCCTGGAGACTGACCTTCCCTTTCACCTGTACAGGTATCCTCCCCTGTTCGTAAGTAAGGCGCGTTGGTCAGAGCATGGTAGGGAAACATCCCCTGCCGCTACCTGGGCTGTGCCAGTTTTGAGGCTATAAACGGACCTGAAGGTGTACCTGATCCAAAATGTAACTTAGCTTTACATGAAGAGACTACTACCCCTTTTACATTCATGTTATTCTCTGTCTTTTCCTCCCGCATTTCCCCATCCCAGACTTGCCAGCCCCTAGGAAGAAGGAGGAGTCTGAAGTGAAGAGCGAGCGCCTGTACCAGCAGAGTCATTCTTACGTAGAGATGAACCAGCGGCTGCAGAAGGCCTGCAGTCTGCTGAAGGCGAAGTGCGAAGAGCTGAAGCAGGCGGGCGCGACTTTGGAACAGAATATCGTGGAAATTAAGGAAAAGGCCTTGTGAGGTTGTCTGGCCTCTCTGCAATGCCGAGAGATTGGGAGCAGAGACAAAAAGCTGGCCCAGGAGGGTTTGCTCTCGACAGTAACAAGCCCCACCTCCTAGTCCTGATGCACTTCTCAATGTGCGTTAGACTTTCACAGACGTCCCCAGTGTGGCTTCTTGTTTCTGTATCCAAATCATAGGGCCAGAAAGCCACCCAGCCAGGTAACCCCGGGGTGTGCTTTGATTTAATGGAAGATCTGGCATTGCTGCATCTTGCCTGGAATCTCCAAGAACCCGCCACGCCTCATGAATGCAGCTTCCCAAGAATCGCCCCTCATGCTCATTGGAAACGCTAGGGGGTATGTGAGGGGGGCGTTTCATCTTTAAAGCTAAAAATGCTACAGGATTTGCCTCCGTAACCCCTTCCCAGTGGACAGCCCTGATCTCGTTGCTCATGTTCGGACGGGACTCTTGGACCAGGCGTTTCGTTGAGCCATTAGGAGAACCTGATGCCAATTTCCAAATGGCAAGCTTGAACCTGACCTGGCTGGGGTAAGCGAGGGCTCCGGGCAGCCGCTGGCTTTTCCTAAGCTGTGTGTCACCGTCTCAGGTGCCCATGGTGACTGTTGGCATGACGTCCCCCTCGCCCTCCAGGTTTACCTACGACTTCTCCATCTGGTACTGCCTCCGTGACGACGATATTGCTTCCTGCATCTCCATGATGCTGAAAAAGCAAGGCCTCCAGGGTTATGCCGAACACCAGGACCAAGTGGCAGGGACGTCTGTTCTCATGACGGCCACCGAGGTCATCCAAGCTAGCAGGGTCGCTATCGTCATCTTGTCGGCCAGCTCGCTGGACGACCCCTGGTGTCAGCGCGTCGTGGAGTGGAATCTGCATCATGTGATAGAGCAGGAGGGGACGAAGATGATCCCGGTTTACGTGGATGTGGAGAAAGAGCAGGTGCCTCTGGTTTTAAGGCATCTTAACGAACTCGACTACAGAAACAAATTCTTCGAGCGGAGGCTGCTGGAGAGCTTGAAAAGCAGCATGCCTCCAGCTGGCAGAGCGAGCACTGTGCGCCCCTCCAAAGCGACCAGCGCCAAAAGCAGAGTCAGCCGATAGCAACGGGGACTTAGCATGGAGAAACTGAGCCCCGTGGACTTGGCTTTGGTTGATTCCTGCCAGGGGGGACGTGGCGTGTCTTGCCCTGTTCATTTGGCATCCGGGGTTTGCCGTGGGCCTCGTGGTGGTGTTGGCAGTGAACGATCTGCTTGGCTTTGCGCCTAGACTCGACCGTGAGAAGGCTTAGAAAATAAAGTTGTTGCTGGTGGAAGTTTGCTATTAAAATGCAGTGGGAATCTATATGGAATGTGAGCCGCTGCTCGTAAATCTCATTATTTAATAAGCTCTTATTAAAATCCATTCCTCAGAAACCTGAACGGCCGAGTCTTTGTTACGAGAGAGGCTGGGTAGGGATAAGATCAGGTCCTGCTGGGAGCCAATAATGAGCTTTATTCTCAGCTCTGACCCTGGCACCCCCCTAACCCCACCCAACTTTTCATTGGCCGTGTCTGCCCTGGGTAACTAACTGGTCGTCTCCCAATGCTTTGCTACGTTGATGCAGCTCACACCAGGCCCCTGGGAGCCCTGTCTGCACTAGCCGTTCCCAGTGTGGATAGCAACAGATGGCGATGTCCCTAAAACTGCTGCTGTAAAATAGGCTTGTGCCTCAATTTCTTTCCATCTGTGAAATGGGCGTAACAATGCTCGCCTGTTTTGAAGGGGAGGGGGAGTTGTGAGCACTAGTTAGTTTGTGATTTCATTGGAAGTCATAATGACCCCAGCCCTTAATTAGTGCTTTTCAGCACCAGAGCTCAAAGCGCTTTACAAAGGAGGTCAATCTCATTATCCCCATCTTGTAGATGCGGAAACTGAGGCACAGGGAGGGGGCGTGACTTGCCCGAGGACACAACTAGCATGCTAGTGGAAGAGCTGGGAATAGAATTTAGGTCTCTGGAGACCCATCCCCTTGTTCTGTCCACTAGCTAAGTACCGTGGACCTAAAAACCCAGAGAAAAGCCTGAGCCCCTTCCTTCAGCTCTCTGCTAGCACCTGGGCGTTGGCTCCACCCCAATTTGCTCATTGGGATGTTGTGCTCCCTGCAGTTAAGACTCTTCAGTGAGCATTGGGTGGTTAAGACCTTGGTTTTACATCTCAGAAAGAGAGCAGCAGAGCTCCGGGAGAGGAATTGTTTTATTACATGCCACAAGCACCAACAGAGCTTGTTGCATGGGCTGGGCGCCGGGGAGGCGGTCAAAGGGGCATGCTGCAGTTGATCACATAAATGGTTGCGAAAATGAAGGTAGCGGCATATCTCTATCGTGACAAGGTCCAGGGCTGTGCAGTGGCTGGCGCATGGGTGTGACAAGGTGACGGGGGTTGGGCGATCGGATTCTACGCTACAAACCTAGCTGGATCGGGAGAATGGTTCCAGATTTGTAATCTAGTCAGGCCCCAGCACCTGTTTCAGCAGCTGTTTGTGCCTAAAGATGTGCTCCTGGTCGAAGAGTGCAATAGAGAGGGAGTTAAAAGCGGCTGGAAACTGCAAGGAAGGAGTTTACATCTCTTACTTCTGTCAGGGCGTGTGGGCTGGGGGATTCGGCTATGTGGTGCGGGGGGGTGTTGAGGGGTAGAATGTCACAGAGGTGTCGGAATCTGGCCCCAAAGTGTTCAGGAAACATGTAATGGATTAGGTTTGTTTTTTACACTCTCGCTCTTGACCACTGAGTTCCTGTTTTTATGGCGGTAGCGAGGTGAGCACATGCTGTGTAGCAGCTCCTCTCCTCTCCTCTCAAACCTCACACCTCCGCCTCCCGAGAGCCCCTTCTCCCCCTGCCGCAGAGGAGATGCGAGTGCGCTCAGGGAAGGAGCGGGGTATATAACTACGAGCGGAAATGCCCCCCGGCAGAAGCGGTGGGGCGACGACGTCTGCAGACGGCTCAGCGTGGCGGCAGCATGAAGGCAGATGGGAAATTGCCTTTCCTGGTGCTGCTGTTCCTCCCCATTGGGAAGGCTGGTGAGTGGGTGATCGCGTGGTGCCGGGGAGTGGCAGGATGGTCCGGTGGATAGGAGCACGGGGCTGGGAATCCGGAGGGCTGGATTCTAGTCCTGACTCTGCCCCTAATTTGAGTGGGCTCAGCTGAGCCACTTCTCTCTCTCTGCCTCAATTCCCCCCAGGCCTCTGGCTGTGATGGGTCAATAGACTGATGGTTTAATGTGGCTGGGGGAGGAATCCGGGGCTCCTGATTCATACTCCGATGCCCTGGCCTGCTGGACTGGAGCTGGCTACCTCCAGGCTTCAGGGCTTCTACACCCACGGGCATAGTTGGAGCACCTGGAACATGGCTCGGTTCCAGCCTGGTAGTGCTGGGATTCGAACACACCTCCCTTTCCAGGGTTTGGCGTGAGAATTGTCCCCTGCATCTGCCTTGCTCCCCATCCCCGTGCATTGGGGCACGTTGTGCTGTTTCTTTACAGCAGGCCAGCTCCAGTCTTCGATCATTGGAGGATGCGAAGCATTGCCTCACTCCAGGCCCTACATGGTGTCTATCCACAAAGGAAACATTCCCATCTGTGGGGGAGTCCTAGTCCACGCGCGCTGGGTGCTGACGGCTGCGCACTGCTATTCCGACCCGTGAGTACAGAACCCACCCCTGGCTGATGGGTTCCCACAGATTAGGGTCAGAGGAGCAGGGGTTGCTCTGCTGTTGCAGGGGCAAATAGTGAAACCTGGATTTAAGAAATGCCAAAGGAAAAGCCTTGATGCCAGCCCAGGGAGGAAAAGGGCCTTTATTTACTGAACACCTGTAGGAATCTCACCAACCAGTAGAGCAGCAAACTAGGACCCCTGAAGGTCATTCAGCTAGGCAGGCGTGCCGGGTCAGGGTTGGTCATGAGGTGCAAATGGGGGGATTGAATGCAATTGGGTTCTTTCTCCAGTTCCTCCGTGGCTTTGGGTGAGCCACATTTTTCAAAGGGGACCTCTGATTTGGGGTCTGTTGGCCTGATTTTCAGAGGCAGCTGAGAGCTCCAGCTCCCCTGATGCCCACTGGAGTTGTGGGCACTCAGCCTCTCTCAGAAGAATCTGGCCCAAAGGTGCGTCGCGGGCTGGGCACCCCAAAACCAAAGCACCCCAAATCAGAGGCTTTTTTTTTTTTAAAGTGGCCTGAATGGCCCTGACCCTCAAAGGTATTTGGACACCTAACTTCCAATGGAAATTAGACACCTAAATACTTTTGACGACTCTGGGCCAACGTGCCTCCCTCTGCATTCCCAGATGATACTTGCTTGGCTCATGGGAGGCGTCCCCATCTGCCCTCAGCACACCAGGGGCATGCCAGGAGGATCAGTGGTGGGGCCAGCGTCACTGGGGTCATGAGTCAAGAGCTGGGGGAACATGCTCCACCAGAAAGCCGACTTGCTTCTCTGACTGCAGGCTTAGATTTGTGCCTCCCCGATGGGGTGTTGCCATTGGGATAGCCGGGTGGCCGCAGGGAGGGTGCTAACGCTACAGAGGCTTTCTTTTTGTGTCTCAGCAGTAAGGATCTCAGGGTGCTGGTGGGTCTCCATTGGCAGCCCAGGGGAAATGCTGGAGTGCAGGTCTTCACTGTCGCGGAGTTAGTCCCGCATCCTTCCTTCAACCGCATGACTTTAGAAAATGACATTATGCTGCTCAAGGTATGTGGGCTTGCTAGGGAGCCATGGGCACCAGTTATTCTGGCTTCTGCTACAGGGGGCCCGTCCTACGAGACAGCAGCGTCTGACCATGTGGCTAGGGCAGTGGAGTGGGTTCAAATCCTGGCTCTTCCTGTTGTGTGGTCTTGGGCAGATCGTGTTGCCTCTGCCTGCCTTAGTTTCCCCCATCTGTAAAATGGAGGTAGTAATAGTCCCTAGCTCTTATCATCCGTGGATCTCAAAGCACTTTACAAAGGAGAGCAGAGTTGTCATCCTCCTTTTACAAATGGGGAAACTGAGGCACACCGAGGGAAAAGTGACTTGCCCGAGGTCACCCTGCGGGTCAGTGGCAGAGGCAGGACTAGAACACAGCTGTCCTGAGTCCCAGCCAGTGCTCTAGCCACTAGCCCACACTGCTAACGATATCAATATTTCCTTTGTGGATGGAAAGCGCTGGGTTAGGACCCTTTGAGGCAAGCCGGGGCATTCAGCACTGCGTAGGATTTACTCCTTCCTCTGTTCCTCCATCTCAGGGTAGGGGGAAGGTTGAGTGGGGTGAAGCGGAGATGGACGGTGCGGTGGGGGGGGGGAATGTCTCTCTGGAGGCCTCTCCTGCAGCGGCTAGAAAGGTGAGATTCAGAAGTGACAAACTGCCTAACCCTTACAGGAAATCTTTAACACTAGCAGCGCTCTCTAGCCAGCCTCGAGTCATTCTCGGCTCACACCCTCGCCTCCGAGGTGCTGGAAGGTGTGCAGCCTGGCCTTGCTTTCGCTGACGGGCAAAGTGTTTCCCGGAGTCTGGCCTCTTTAACAGAGCGAAGGAGGCTTCCCTTTGTCCCTCAGCTGCTTCCCAACTGCTCGGAAGTCTCATTCCTCCCACCCCTTCCCGCCATCCCTCGGCTTCTGGGCCTGCACAGTTTCCTCTAGGGCTGGATTTGGGGCTTGGCAGCCTGGGGGGGGGTGGGGGGAGGGGAGGTACTTCACTTTTTCCTAGGTTCTGGGTTGCTCTAGGTGGGGCTGGTGCAGTCTTTTGTGGGCGTTGGAGCAATCGCCGAGGCACCTGCTCTGCCCCCCCCCCACACCAGCGTCCCCCAAGGGGGGCCGTACACGCTGCCCCTGTTTGGGGGAATTCTCCCAGGAGCCCTGTAGCACAAAGGGGTGTTAGGAGAGGCTGGAGCCAGGCCTCTGGCTGTTGGAGACAGGCCAGGCTTGGCTAGTGGGGGTTGGTCTCCGTGTGTTTCTCAAACCTCCTCGGGTTGTGGACTCCCCCACTTAAGACAGACCATCTCCCCAGCCTAGGTCGCTATAGAACTTGGTAGTGCAAAGAGTCCCATCTGGGCTCTTCGTATCAATGGCACAAAGCGAACCCGGGACAGGGCCGCAGCCTACAGGAGAAGCTGGAGGCATCTCCACTGAGATGGAAGCAGCTCGGGGGGACCACAGTGGTGCTAGGGGTGGGAATCTTCCTGCAGCCTGGCGGAGTCTCCCCAAGGCCTGACCTTGGCTTTCGCTCCTGCCTGCAGCTGGACAGGAAGGTGGTTTGGAACAAGGAGACAAGGCTTCTCCCCCTGTCCAAGAAGAATGCGGCCCCGGGGACGCTGTGCAGCGTGGCTGGCTGGGGGAGGTTCAGAGAGGGAAGCAAGTATTCCCCTGTCCTGCGCGAACTCAACGTCAAGGTGATGGACATCAGGATGTGCAACAACAGCCGGTACTGGGATGGCGAGGTCACCAGCACCATGATGTGCTTCGAAGGGGTCGAGAAGGGCTCTGCCCCCTGCCAGGTGATGGCTAAACAGCAACGCTGGTCTAGAACGGGCTGATGGGGGAGAGTCCCCAGCTGGCTGTGTGCAAGGGGGACGGCCTCGTTGCCAGGCCCGCGTGCTTAGCTGCCTGTTCTCGAGCATGCCTGGAGATGGCAGGATCCTACAGGGGTGCCCCAGACCTAGCTAAGATACTGAAGAATCCCGGGGAACATGGCAGACACTGACAGGCACAAGCACCGACTTGCTGATTTCCCTAGGGGTGCTCGCTCCCTGCTCTGCCCCAGGGCCCGCCCTCAATCCACCCCTTCCCCCAAAGCCCCACCCTTGCCCCTCCCCCAAGTATGCCTGGCTCTTGCTCCACCTCTTCCTGCTCCCCATCCCCCCCAGTGTCTGCTGCTGATCAGCAGCGGGTGGGAGGCACTGGGTGGGGAGGGGGAGGAGCTGATCAGCAGGGCCCGCCCCGGGGTGCTGAGCACCCCCTGTTTTTTTCCATGGGCGCTCCAGCCCCGGAGCACCCATGGAGTCGGCACCTTTGCTGACAGGGATGCCAGAGGGTTTGGCCACATGTTCTCCCTGGGAATCGTGTCCCATTATCCATCCCCGAGGCTTTGTCCCTTTTTGGCAGGCGAGGATAAGTGAGGTGCAGGGAGCTGCTGGCCAGGGACTCCCCACTCCTTTGAAGGCCTTGGTGGCGGGCTTGGCAGAGAGGCCAAAGACTGAATGGGCCATGGAGATTTGTCCCTCGGTCAGGGCCGAGCTCCGCTGGGGCATGTGTGTGGGACGCTTGCCCTACTCTGCACCCGCTCTGTGGAGAGAGGTCTCCAGGGCTGTCAGTCAAGCCCCTTTAACCAGCACAGGATTTGGCCCAAGCTGTTGGTTAGCTCCAGTCCTAGGACAACCCTCATGCCTGCCCCGTGCAATGTGACCCACTGCCTCTCTCCTCCCTGTTGCTTGGCGTCACTGCCTCTGTGCCCTTCCACGCTCCTGACCCTCATCCCAATGCTGCGCGGGGTCCTCCCAGGCTAACAGGCTGTGTACTCTGTGCTGTTGCAGGGTGATTCCGGGGGCCCTGTGGTATGTGGCAAGAAAGCGGAGGTAGCCGGCGTGATCTCCTTCACGGACAAAAGGAGATGTGTCAACGTGTTCAAACCGCCCGTCGCGACGGCTGTCTTTAAATACAAGACGTGGATCAAAAAATACCTACGCTAGAGCTGAGCCCTGTAACTGCAGCATCGTCTGTAAGCTTGCCTGTCTGTCTCCTCTGCCCTGTATTGACCCCTTGTGGCTTCCCTGTGCTGCCAGGTTAGAGATCAGCTCACTCACCCAGCCGCATGTGCCTCATCCATCCGTCTGGGCACTGCTGGTGCAACTCCACCCCCCCCCGTGCCTACCTGTTCTCTTACAGAGACTTCAGCTCTGTCCTCCTCTCTCTCGAGCCTGGCATGCAAACTGTCCGCCTGCGTCACGCTTCCGGCTGCTGATTTGAAGTAAAAGTGAAACCTCATCTGGTCCTAGGTGGTGTGTGTGTGTGTGTGTCTGTGTCTTGGGGGTATCACACTGTGGCTGGCCTGGCTCCAGCTGACACCACAGCAGTGTCTTGTAACTAAGCTAAAGTCTTGGCCAGACCAACGCGGTGTTGGAAATTGGAACTGGGGTAAGGGACAGCTGGGTGGTGAGTAGCTTCCCTGCCCTGAGAGGCACTTGCTGCCTCCTGTAGCGATGACAGAGAGGCAGGAGCCTCTAAACATTTCCCCACATCACCTCCCTGGGTGGGGCGCGGTGCATCTACGCTACCTGGGGAAGCCCAGCTACCCCTCGAGATATGCTACACAACCACTGTGTACTGTACGTGGGACACGAGCTAGGTTCAAAGCTGAGGTTTTCCCAGCTCTGTGTATGGTCTCTCTGGCCAGAGTATCTGAGAGCCTGACCGCAGCCAGGGTGTGAAGGGTTGGCATTATCCCTGTTTTATGACTGGGGAAACTGAGGCACAGAGGGGGTGTGTGTGTGTGTCCGTGTTAACTTTGAGAATTAAACCCAGATTTTCAAGCCCGTGCCTTAACCCTAAGCCCACCCTTCCTCTGGTGAGCAGGACACTGTGCCTGTGAATCACCAATTCCTCAAGCCAGCAGGGGAACCAACCACCTCTGGTTATTAAATGAAAACCCCTCCCCAGCCCCTGCCGGCTCTCTCCTCCCCCCTCCACTCCAACCACCATTTCCAACTGGCCACGCAGTCCTTATTAGCAGGGTGGAAAATAAAGAGAACCGCTTCCTATTTACATAGCTTTAATTTTAATACTGTCCAGTGCCCCAGTAAAATAACATCCTTAGTACATACAGACAGCAGGTGAGGGAAGAAACCAGTAGCAAAGAACAGGACGGCTCAACACCCAGCGCATTGCTCGACAGAAGAGGATGGAAGCCGGGGATAACAGTTAGGGGATGCTAGGTTAACAGAAAGCACAGCTCGGGGGGAAGTTGTGTTTTAAAGTTAAACAAATGGTTACTGCAAAAATGGTGAGGTAATGCAGGTGTCCCCTGTTACTACAGGTGTGTTGTACCCTGAATTAATTACAGCATTCGGACTGGATGGTGTGTGTGGCTCCTGAGGGAGGGAGGGTTCAGGCTCTTTCTTTCCCTGGGGGAGGAGAGATGAGACCTTTGCTTGTTTAACCCCATGGCTGCAGCCCCGGGGCTGGCTGGGAATTTGCCACCCTACCAAGGCTGAACCTACGCCTGGAGCTGACTCCCGCAGCTCTGAGTTTGCCACAACGAAGGCCTTCCCCGCCAAGGTTGTGTGAGTGGTGATGTCCCAGAGAGCGAGGTGCTGGGGGCCCCACACAGCAGGATGGAAAGGGGGGGTTGCCCCCATGTTACAGCACAACCCTTTGGGGAGTGATGCAGGGGCCATGCAGCTGCCATCCCTGCAGGGGAGCCAGCATCTCTGCAAGGGGATCAAGGCTGTTGAGTGCCACAGCTGGGGTTGGTGTGGGCACGTTGGGTCCAGCAGCTGCTGTTTGAGACCTTGGACCAGCCCATGTTTGGAAGGGGCGAGACAGGCAGCTGGAGGGTAGGAAAGTTCAAGCCACGACACGGGTGCTGAGGCTGGAAACCCCACCTGCCCCAGCCCCCTTCCCTTGAGATCAAGGAGCACAAGCCCCCTCTGGAGCTAAAGTCCTGCCTCTAGCCCGTGCAGCAATTGGACCCTAGGGTGGATTGCAACACGGTGCCTCACTGCTACAACCAGAAACTCTCCTAGCTGCAACCGCTAGGGGCCTGTCCAGCCTGTGCCAAGGACGGGCCTGAGGGGCTGCCCCTGTCAGCTGCATGCCAGGCCCCACAACGGTAAGGTGCCCCAGCAGCCCCATTTTGCCCCCCGCTTCATTTTTGTAATAAGAGTTGCAACGCATGTGACTCAAGCCCCTTCCAAAGCGAATTAACCCACCGCTCCCCAGGGAGAGGGAAGCGGGAGCGTTAGCTCGTCTACCGCTAGTGAGGCAGGCAGGGGGCAAAGCAAGTGGCCTTGTTCGGGGCAAGAAGCAGGCCCCACTTTGCTCTTTTTGGCACCTGGGGCGTCACTCAAAACCATGCAAAGCCAAGGGGGAAACTGCTGCGGTTCCAACTTTGTGGCATTTCACACCCAGGGTGCATGGGTGGAAATCACCACAGCAGGCCCAAGCCAGCCAACCCCAAACCCGAGGTGGTTTTCGCTGTGTAGCTTTGCAGAGCAGGGCCTGGCTGACAAGGCTAGCAGGCTGGACTCACGCTGGGGAGCTGGCTAGAGGGGGCCAGGACCCCCCACCCCTACACTTCCCCTGCTCACACACTGAGTGCGGACAACATAAAGAGCACAGCACCAGGCCTCAGACAGAGGCCAGGCCTCCGCTTTCAGCATTGCTTCAAAACGCCCAGCGAAAGGAGGAAAAAAACATGTAAGGGAACGTCCTGCTGCAGGATGTATTTAGCAGCTGCTGGGGGGGAAGGGGTACAGGCTGGCCCTCCTGAACCCTCCTGGTCTCACATAGCCCATCCAATGGCTGTTGGGGGGGGAGGGGAAGGCTGTGCCTTGGTGGATTTAGTCCAGTTCTTAGTGGACCCATCTCCACCCCATAAAAACCATCTGTGGCACTGATGGGGGGTGGATTTAGTCCAGTTCTTAGTGGACCCATCTCCACCCCATAAAAAACATCCGTGGCACTGATGGGGGGGGCCTATCTGCCAGGCTGCCAGTCCACCCCAGGCACAAGGGCGATGCCCAACCACTGCCCTGCTCTGTGCTCGACCGGAGCCTTTCAGCTGCAGGGCTGTCCTTTCGCCAAGCCTAGCGTCACTCAAAAATATGACACGTCTATATTTTGAACGGCCTACAAGGCTCTGCCTAGCTCCTGAAAGCAACGTCAGGGGCTTAGTAGAGTGGCTGGGGAAGGGTTTTTCCATGAAAAAAATCAAAAGAAACAATATTTTGCAGCCCTTATGGGTGACACGTTGTCCATGTTCAGTCACGTGTTTCTGTTTTGAGAGGTTTTGAATCGAAAACTGGAATTTTGTTGGGGGAGGGGGTTTCTGTTGAAAAACTGGAAATGTTGGCACCTTGAGGACTTAAAATGTCGGGGCCAAGGGCCTTTCATGCAGCTCCAAAGTGGGGCCGTTAGATGCACATGTCCCCTTTGTGAATGCCAGCCGCTCAGTCCAGACTACAAATGTGGTGGCGCTGTTGAACTTGCCCCACTTCCAAAGTGAATAAGAGCGTCCACACATGGAAGTCTTCCTGAATAGCTGTTCCTGAGTTGCTCCAGGTTTAGAGAAGCCCTTGTGCTCCTAAGCCACTGAGATACTTTTGAAAATGCCCCCCCCCCCCCCCCCCCGCAGTGTTTAGTATTTTCAGTGAGTACCTTGTATGACTCTCACTCTCCATTGGAGCTGGTACGTATATGACCCCCCCCCCCCATTACCATATCACCTGGGCAACTTACCACGTTTAATCCTCATAACCTCCCTGGGAGGCAGGGCTATGTCCTTATTTTACAGATGGGGAAGTGAGGCACAAGGAGGGCCACGGTCACCCAGGGAGCCTGTGACAGAACAAGTCCTTGATGCCAGCCGTCCACAGTCCTAAGCTACAGCCACTCTGCCACCCTTTCCACCTAAGGCTGCAACAGCTCTGCTCTGTCCTTGTTCCGCCCTGCACTCTCCTAACCCACTGTCCCCTTCCTGCCCATCATCTCCTGTTTCTACAGCGTGTCTTAGGGCACCCGGCCCATTGGGGAGGGGGGAAGCACTGGGGATGCTACTGTATTACAGATATTAAATAGCCATCTTTATCTTTCATTCAAAAGGGTCCCAAAGCATTTTGCACAGCACAGACTGAATAGGGGCCCCTGGGAAGTCAGTGACAAAACTTACATAGGCTTCAATGAGACCAGCATTTTGCCCCATACAACAGCACCTTTATATGCAAGTATCTTCATCTGCCACTGAAATAAAGCCACCTCTGGGGCTGAACGTGGTGGCTCCTTTCAACAGCACACAGCAACGCTGCCAGCTGTGGAAATCAAGTATGCCCTTGAAATCAAGAACGCTTGGATAATTCTAGGGAGGTGGACTGGAATAGCCCACCTGGGAATCGAGCCATGACCTGGTAAGAACACCTGCCTCTGTCATAAAGCCCCTGCACGTTGTCATCGCTACTGCGAAGGGAGCTGGGCGGCCTGCAAACGTCTATTCCTTTGGAACCTACCCTACAATTCTCATTCAGCAGATTTAAATACAAAATCTGGCATTCTGATTAATTCAGAACACTTGACAGAGAGCGGGCACTGGCCAAACGGACACCCTCAGAACGCATCTTTTAAAATACCACTTCGCCCCCCGCCCCTACAACTGGCCCTCCTGAGCCTAGGAAGCCACGTCGGCAGTTCCCCTCCGAGCTTTGCAAGATTAATCAAAGCCAAATCTGACCATGCTGGACAAAACCTGTAACAACAAAGCCCAAACATGTGGTAGGCAACCCCCTCTGCTTCTGATCAGGCAAGGCCCTGAAACAAACAAGGAGTCCCAAGTCCCAGAGTACCTATAAAGCACAGTATCTTTGGGAGCAGGAGGGAGGATGGAGAGAGAGAGAGACGTGCCTCTTTCTCTCTGCCTCCTGTTTCCCGTTTGCAAATCAGGAAGTCACTCCCCTGCCACTGACCTCAATGGTGCGATGCTGGTGTCAAACCACGAGAATCAGGACCATATTTTTAAGGAGAGATTTCCACTCCATGCCTATGGAATTAGGCACCCAATGAGCAACTCTGCCTCAGAGGCCAAGATCAAGGGGCACTGGTACGGACCTCGCTCCTTTCCTCACATCCCACCGAGCCTGCGACTCCCATCCCTTGTCTGGGAGGTGTTGGAGAGCAAACTGGACTAACTACCAAAGGGAGGCCCTGAAGCTCATTAGACATCGCCTCTGGCCCCACCTTTAGCGCAAAGCCTGCATAGTGGGGCTGAGTTTATAAAGAGGATGAACGGCATAAAGCAGCCTCTGCCGCCCAGACCCGTCCCCTCACCCGCTGAAAAAACAAAAATGGCCTTTCCTCACCCCAGCTCCTTGGCGTTCCCCCATGTGCCGTGAGAAGTGTTTCCATAACAACCCTCCTCCCTTGGCGATAATAAGGTGCTGTTCTGCTCCCCCCAGACACTGGGTGACACCCAACGCAAACACAATCCCAGCAAGTTAGTCATTAGCAGATTAACCAGTCACCATAATTACAGGCCTCGTGCTGCGCAAATGGCTGGTTCCGTAACGGGGAGGTTCTGCCCTTCTTCTGTTCCCCATTGTGGAATCCTCCCCAGATCCCCTCACCCCACCCCTCTCCCGCTCTGCTTTTGGTCCATGGGTGGGTTTCTGAAGGTGTTTCTATAAATTAGCTGAGATTATTTGGATACATAGATATTAGTGCCGACATGTGAGACAAAGCATGCAGCTGAGACCTAAGATTAAGGCTTTTGCTTGAAGCATTCTTGGTGGTTGGGTTTGTTTTTTTAACTAGAAAGAGCAGCAATCCCAGTTCCCTTTGAAATCTCGACCTCCTGAGAAAACTTAGAGAGACCCCAGTGAATCAACGACCGCTGTTGGTTGTCCTCAGATCGAAAATCCCAAGTGTGCTTCAATGAAAGCGTGGAGAAAATGGGCCTACAGCCCCTCCTGGCATTGGACTGTCTAGGGGGGAAGTTGGCTGATTGCTGCTTCAAAGTTCTTCAACAACGGTGAACTGTGAGGCCATCAAGACATCCCATAGGCTTCACTGCAAAAGTCCATCCCTTCATGCAGGACACCTGTGGCCATCTAGACTCCACGGATAAAAATCCCTCTCCTTAAACTAGAGTGTATGGTGATCAGACATCGCAGAGAAGACACTGGCACAGCCATCAGCAGAACACAGATGTCGGGGGATAGGGGTGGGCAGTTACCTGGTTCTTTCCCAGTGCCCGACGGTAAAACGTCCAAAGCTCCATTAAACAAAAAAGAAAGGGCGGAGAGAGTAAAGGAATAAATACTTGCTTTTCTCCAGGTGTTTCATGTGTGTCTCAATCAAAATTGTCACAACCCTCCTGGCCAACAGTTACATCAACGCAAAAGTTCCTCCTTGGTTTGTTAAGCTCGAGAAAACAAAAACGCTGCTGCTTCTGTCTCTTTATGAACAAGAGTTTTGTCCTTAGGGCGGTGCAGTAGGGAGAGTGCCCGGGGCTTTGTTCGTTTCTTAATACACTATCACCAAAGTTGAGGTGTTCTTTGCATTTGCAATAGCGGCTTAAGCTGGCATTTTTTCAAGCGATTTGTTGTTGATCATGGGTGCTACCATGGGGCTGGGAACGTAGTTGAAGGGAGTCACCCGGGCGGATCTACTGGGAGAGCTGTGCCTGCTGGAGGGGAAGCTCCCAACAGAGCCAGTCGGCCCTTCGTGGCCGAAGGAGATGGGCACAGTGCCCTTGATCGAAGTCAGGCACTCTGTCTCGCTCTTGGGCATCTCTCGGGTCTCCAGCGTTGGAGAGGTGCTGGAGTTGGTCTTGGTGGTGGGGTAGTCCTCAGTTTGCACCACAGCATCACTGGTTTTCCTCTGGATGGGGATCTGAGCTTTGGGGGTCTCCTCCTCCAGGGTGCTGACCAGAGGCAGGGCTGAGGAAGGCAGGGTGCTTTTGAGGATGTGTGGGATGTCTTCATCTCGGATCCTTCTCCAAGTACCCTTCATCATCGCCATCTGCTGCTTGTCCTGCTGCCCCGGGTTCCCCACTGCAGGATTCGGGGTCAGCTTGGAGGCCTCTTGGCTCTTCCTTCTCCTGGCTGACGACTCGGAGCAAGAGGACAGGACGGAGGAGGGGCTGCTGGTCCTCTTGATGATGCTGATGTTGGGGGAGGAGGAATACCTCTTGAAGGGCTCGGGCGAGGGGGTGTTGGTCTTCACAGGCAGCCGGGAAGGGCTCTCAGAGCTGGTCCTCCGAGGAGGCCTCTCGCTGGGAGAAGTTTTGTTGTTGGCCGGGGTCCTTGAGATGACTGGCCTCTGGCTGGTCACCACCGGCTTGGTCACCTTGAGTTCTTCGCACCTGGAGGAACACAGGAACACAGCTGGGAGGCCTGGCCTGCTCCTCTTGGGGGAAGCGCTCTGAGACAGTGAGGACATGGACTCGCAGGAGGAGAGCTCAGAGCGGTGCCTCATGATGAGGCTAGAGGACTCCTTGATGAAGGTGAGCTGCCTCAGGAAGCCGGACCGGTCCGACTCGCTGCCGCTGGACCTGGCCGAGGACATCCGCACCAAATTGAGCCGGGCAGTCGGTAGGATGCCCTTCCCATGGCCTTTCAACTTAGGGCTGCCCACGTGCTCTTCCAGCACCGGCATGGAGCTCCTGGCTGGCAGCATCTTCTTGTTTGGCTTCTGCATGAAGGGGATGCGGACGGGGGATTTCTGGGTCTTGTGCTGCTTGGTGGCTGGGGATTTCTGGGGGGGCGCTTTGGGGGCGGAGCCTGTTGGGGAGCTCCTGCCCACCTTCACCCCCTGAGACGGCAGCTGCTTGTTGGGCTGGGAGGGCGACGTTAACTTCTTCTGGGTGGGCTGGGAGGGGGTGGAGGTCCTAGAGGAGCCCGAGGAGGGGGGCTTGGTGATCCTGGCAGGAGGGGTGGCGCTCCTCTTGGGCAAGGTGAGGTCGGCCATCTCCGAGGCCTTCCCCAGCCTGTGAAGACTTCGTGACCTCTGCTGGCTCAGGGTGAGGTTTTGGATGGTGGCTTCGGGCTTAGTTGTGGCTGTTTTCTGTGGGGTGGACCTGGGGCTCGGGGAGTCCTTCACTGCACTGGGCACGTAGATCACTGTCCTGCCTCGGAAGACCACTGGCAAGTTCGACATTGGCTTCTGCCGGCTTACATTTTTCTCCGCCCTGGCATTTCTGCCCCCGGCGTCCATCACTTTCTTGCTCTCCTGAAAGACCATCGCATGGTCTCTCTTCTCCACCTCACGGCCTACCCCACTCCTAGCCCGCTTCTTATCCTTCCTGTCCAGGGACAGCTGCAGGGTGGGGCCGACAGACAGCCCTGACACGAAGGAGAGGATGGAGTCAGACTCCGAGGAAGGCTCCCTGGAGAGGGATGCTGCGGCCTGATGCAGCCACGTGACGATGGAGTTGGCACCTTCTTGGATGGCCTTCCACTCGACGCTGTCCAGGTCCGAGCCTTTGTCCGACACCATCTCGTCCGCTGGGTTGTGCCTTGGCTCCGGCTTCCGTTCCTTGCCAGCGGCGCTCTTGGGGTTGGCACCTTTTAGCTTCTGCTTGTGCTCGGCGTTCCTGCGCCGAGCGGAGTGCCGCCTCCTCCTGGGCAAGGCGGAGCCGATGCACTTCTGCAGCAGGTCGTCGTCCGAGGTGAAGCTC